>NC_137791.1:88501445-88616445 GCF_963383645.1 Muscardinus avellanarius
AGATACACATGTTTCCTCTAATATGCCCAAACTAGAAAACACAAAGGATACCAGTAGGACCCCAGATATTAGAGGGGAAATACTAGCTAAGTTTTAATGGAAAGATAGGAGAGGAGAAAGACCGATCTGGATTAATGAGGGTCTACACCTGAACATGTGTAAAATTATGAATAAGACATGGTTAACCTGGACAACCATTGGTGGGGGGGGGAGGGGGAGGGGGGAGAGGGCACCAAATATAGTATAAATGTATACTACTTATGTTCAATAAAAAATTGTTAAAAAAAAGAATTATGTTCTAAATTCTAATCTTATTTATTTATTTATTTATTTATTTATTTATTTTTGTGGTACTAGGGCTCCTGGAAGCCCTTCTTCCTCTGTTGTTGTTGTTGTTGTTGTTGTTGTTGTTGTTTTTAGAAACAGGGTCTCTTAAGCCAGCGCGGCTGGCTTTGAACCTGCGCGATCCTCCTGTCTCAGCCTCCCAAGCAAGGGGATTACAAGCGTGCGCCACCACGCCTGGCTAATCTCCTTTATTTATAACTAAGCTAAGTGGAGAGCATCATCTGAAACCATCTTCAAGATTGGAATTTTTTTTTTTTTTATGGCACTGGGTTTGTGGAAACCCTTCTACCTCAAAAGGGACGGGGAGTGGGGTGTAGAGCTCAGAGGTAAACTGTCCCTAAATCCAATCCCCAGTACCAAAATAAAAGAACCATACTGTCCTCTTTGCCAGCACTCTGCTCTCTTGTCCTCTGGCTTGCAGGCTTTGATAAAACAAACTGTCCCATTGTGAGTTGGTCTTTGGAGTTCCAGAAAATTGAGGGGAATTTCTAAACAAATGCAAGTGAAGAACGGAGGGTCTCATCTTTCTGGCTAACAATCATGGGCAGATGAATTTTGTCAACAATGATGCCAGTGAGTTGGAGAGGAACCCCAGGGAGCCTACTGAACCTGCAAAATGATAGTGTTACTGGATTTTTTTTTACTTTTGATTGGTGCATTGTAATTACACATCATTGTGAGGTTCGAAGTGATACATGCACACAGCACTTGGTATGTGTTCCTCCGGATTCCACGCTTCCCTATCCTCCCAGTAATTAATAACATTGGTAGTAATACCTTCATAACTGGACATAGTACTATTTGCACTGTATTCATCATTCATTCTTTTACTCCAGCCCATCTCTCTCTGCCAAGTCCCTTCCAATATTCTGCTGATCTCTCTCTACTCTCCCCTCTCCCCTCTCCCTTCTCCCCTCTCCCCTCTCCTTATCTCTCTCCCCTCTCCTCTCTCTCTCTCTCTCTCTCTCTCTCTCTCTCTCTCTCTCTCTCTCTCTCTCTCTCTCTCTCATTATTTGAGGTACTGGGGATGGAACCCAGGAGCATTCTACCTCTGAGCTACACCCCCAGCCTTGTTTATTTTTTTAATTTGAAACAGGGTCTCACTGAGTTGTGAAGGGCCTTGCTAAGTAGCTGAGGCTGCCTGTGAACCACAGTCCTCAGATCTCTGCTTCCATAGTGCTGGGATTACAAGCGTGCACCACCACGCCCACCTTAATTTATTTTTGAAGTCCCTTTTGTTTCCTCTTTTCTTTCTAGCTTCCACATATGAAAGAAAATAAAAAGCCCATGATTTTCTGAGACTGGCTGATCTCATTTAGCATAATATTATCTAGTTTCATCATTTTTTCTACAAATGACATAATTTTGTTCTTCTTTATAGCTGAGTAAAATTCCATTGTGTATATATATACTACAGGTATTTTTTTTTTATAAAATTCATCTGTTAACAAACACCGAGGATAGTTTCATAGTTTGTCTATTTTCAATTGTGCTGATATAAACAAAGATTTGTATTTTTTAACCACTATCTTCTGTGACAATTTGTTGTATGTACACCAAGGACTTCAAAACTAAGCTATGTTTTCCTATATACCAAATAATCCTTAAAGAGGAATTAGGGATCATTAGTTTTTAAGATCTGTATGAGCAAACTCCACATAGAACTGTTTTGTAAAAGAGATTTTATAGATAGATGATAGATGATAGATAGATGATAGATAGATAGATAGATGATAGATAGATGATAGATAGATGATAGATAGATAGATAGATAGATAATAGATAAAATAAACCTATCTGGGCACAGTGGTTTATATCTGTAATCCCAATACTTGGGAGGCTGAGACAAGAGGATTACAGTTTCAAAGCCATCCTCACAAATGTAGCAAGAGTTTCAGGAACTTAGTGAACTCCTGTTTCAAAAAAAAATTTTTTAAAAGGCTGAGGGTATAGCTCTGAGGTAGAATGTCCCTGAGTTCAATCTCCAGCAAAACACACATACACACACACTTTAGTTCTATTTTTAAGCATCTTCTCCCATAAAAATGAATACAAACAATAATTATTTTAGAAACTGTCTTTGTACCCAACTGATGTGTTTATGATCTTAAAAATGACTACTTTATGGACTTAGAGGCTTTATAAATATTTATTCATGATTTTCTGGAAGGAAATAGGCAATAAAAAAGGATAACAATAGCATATTAGGCAATAAGCTCTCGAGTCCAGAACCAAAGTCATTTATCATTGTAGCCTTAGCAAATAGCACCAAATCTGGCACAAAGAGCACACCATGGATTTATTTTCCTTGTTGAATGAAAATAAATTATTAAAAAAAACTATGCAAATAAAGTACAGATTTTTGAGCCTGTCAAATTATTATTTATTTATTTATTTATTTATTTATTTATTTATTTATTGTGGGTCTGGGGATGGAACCCAGGGGCATTCGACCTCTGAGCTACACCCCCTGCCCTTTTTTAAATTCTTTTTATTTTGTTTTTTTTCTCCAAACTTCTTTTATTAGCTAGTCTTTCTTTTTTTATTTTTTATGATTTTTTTTATTGGTGCACTGTATTCATACATCATAGTGGGATTAAAAAAAAAAAAAAAAACTTTTGTAGACATATATGCACACATCGCCTAATTAGCCCCTACCCAATCCCCACTCTGTTCCCTCCCCATCCCTCCTTCCCATGCTTGGCTTAGTGGTTGACATCTAGTATTATAGCAATTTATCCATAATTAAAAATGATAATCTCACACAACAGTTTCATTTGTCTGATACCAAGCTTTTGATGACTTAAAGATAACATTTCAATATTTCTTTTTGCTTTCTTTCTTACCAGAGAATATTTTTTCTTTTTTTTTAGGTGAAACTATCATATATTTATTTATTTATTTTTCAGAAAAAATCTATCCTGATATGGAATATGGACTCTAGATACCCAAAACGATCTTGAAAAAGAACAAAGCTAGAAGATGTATATTTTCTGATTTCAAACCATACAAAGCTACAATAATTGAAACAGTATAGTACTGTTCTAAAGGCAGATATATAAGCCATTGGAGTTAAATAAAAGCCTAGAGATAAATTCTTCCATAAATTTGCAAGTTATTTTTGACAAAGTTTCCACGAACATTTGGTGGAGGAAATAATAATCTTTTAACTAAATATTGTTGAAAAATAATAATTACATGAAAAAGAATAAAACTGGACCCTTACCTAACCCCATATACAAATATTAACTCAAAATAGATAAAAGACCTAAATATAAATCTTAAGACTATAAACTTTTAGAAGAAAATCTGGGTCATTAAACCTCACAACATTGAAATTGGCAGTGATTTCTTGGATATGATTTCAATGGCACAGGCAACAGAAGGGTATACAAACTCCCTAAAAAATAAAAAAAGAAATTGTATATCCAAAGACAATGTAAACAAAGTTAAAATTTACTAATAGAATGGGATAAAATATTTCCAAATGCTATATCTGAAGGTATATTAATATTCCAACTAGAAATCCTAAAAAATAGCAACAATAAAAGCAAACAATACAATTTAGAGATAGGTAAAAGACTAACATAAATAATGAATCTCCACAGATAACCAATTTTAGTTGTCTGTTGGATGGAAAATCTTGTTTCTCTGGTTCTGGTGTGTGGTTACCTATTTCTTCTTTGTAGTTAATCTCTTTGAGTATTTTCTCTAGCGCTGAGTTTGAAGACATAAATTCCTTCAGTTTCTGTTTGTCATGGAAGCTTCTTATTTCCCCATCTAATTTGATAGAAAGTTTTGCTGGATAGGAAATTTTTGGCTGGAAGTTGTTTTCTTTCAGAGTTTGGAATATATTACTCCAAGCCCTTCTGGCTCTCATGACTTGGTTTGGGAAGTCTGTGGTGATTCTAATTGGTTTGCCTCTGAATGTCACTTGGCCCTTTGTTTTTTGTTGCCTTTAAGATTCTCTGCTTGGCTTCCACATTGGTCATTTTGACAATTATGTGGCATGGAGATCCTCTTCTGCGATCCTGTTTAAAGGGAGTTCTATAAGTTTCCTGAACCTGTGTATCGACCTCTTGCTCTATGTTTGGAAAATTTTCTGCTATTACTTCCTTGAAGAAATTGTTGATCCCATTGGTTTCACCTTCTTTTCCCTCCTCTATTCCAATTATTCTTAGGTTAGCTCTCTTAAAATGGGCCCATACTTCTTCAATGTCAGATTCCTGCTGTCGGATATTTTTTTCTAAATTAGAAACTATGCGTTCATTTTTGGAGTGCTCATCTTCTAAGAGCGAGATTCTATTTTCCATGTGGTCTAATTGGTTGTTTGTACTTTGAATTAAGGCCTTTACTTCATTAATTGCATCCTGTATCTCTTTTTTGCTCTCTCTGAATTCTTTTTGAAACACCTCTATTATTTCTACAGTTATTTTCCTGATTTGATCTTCTAGAAATTTCTGAATTTCTGTTTTATCAGGTTCTGATGTTGAGGGATTGTGGGCATTCATTGCTCCATTGTTATTCCTCTTTATTTCAGAAGTTTGTGCCTTCTCTGGGTTCTTCCCTTGGATCACTACGACTTCACTTAAGGTGCTCTGGATCTCGAGTCTGTGGTATCTTAGTCCCCACTACTCCTTTACTGGGTTGTATTGCAGAGTCTCAGACCCAGGGAGTCAGTCCAGGCTGCTTTAGACCATGGGGGGTGCCAGGTTGGGCGTTCTCCTGCGGGGAGTTGTGACTATGGTGTGATATATCTGCCACCACCACTCCCCACTGGGTCAAGTCCCTGGGAATGCAGTACTGGGATTTCTCCTCTAGGGGCCGCAATTTGACTCACTGTTGTTGAGTGCGCTGATGAAGCTGTAGTGGACTCGGTGAATTTGCTGCTACTTCCACCAGTGGCAATATGGTGCCATTGCCACACCCTCAGCCGTGAGGCTGGTGTATTTCTTCTCTGGTTTTGAGCTCCGCTCTGAGTCCTTGCAGAGTGAGCTGAGCCCAGCCACTGGGAGCTTTAGATGCTCCCTGCGCCGTATAATCTGCCAAATTCCGCCCAGCTGTTCTGCAGCAGCTCACCTCAGCTTGCTGTCCGCCGCTCCTCTCTGGAGCCTGGTGGCCTGTTGAGTGCATTGGTCTGGTGCCCTCAGGTGAACTTGCCACTGCTGCCAGCCATAAGGCACTGCTACCGCGTCCTCGGGCATGAGTCCGGTGTATCTACTCTCTGGCTCTGAGCTCCATTCTGAGTCCCCCTCCTCTATAGGGCCTGGTGCAGCAAGGAAAGATGGCGACCGTGCCATTCCACACCCCAGCTCCGGCCGCAGCACTGTGGTCTGGTTTCTTTCTGGTGTCTCATTTTCCCAGCCCTCTTTTTCTCTGTCCCTTGTAATTACATTTTTTGTTTCTCTGCTGATGGTGTTTTCTGGCTATGAAAGGCATTGATTTTGTGGTAATAGAGATTGGTTGTTAGCAGGGCTCGTAAGCCCCGCTTTTCTCCGTCGCCATCTTCCCGGAAGTCTATTCTTTTTATTTTAAAACTGGGTCTCACTGAGTTGCAGAGGGCCTCACTCTTTAGCTGAGGCTGTCTGCAAACTGCGATCCTTGGGTCTCAGCCTCCCGAATGCAGGGATTACAAGCGTGCTCCACCGCAAGAGGCCAAATTTTATTTTAAATACAGCCTCTGACCACCACTATGTCTTCATGGAAGCCACTTATTTCCTAGTTATATTTCATTAGTAGAAAGAAAAAAAAAAAACATGTTGAAAGACACATAGTGCCTATATTGTAACATAGCAATGATAGCAATTTTTATTTTTTTTGGTGGTACTGGGGTAGAAAGCCAGGTACTTTCTACCTCTAGGCTACAATCCCAGCCCTATTTTTTTTTTTATAATTTATTTGGAAACAGAGTCTCACTAAGTTGCTGAGAGCCTCACTAAGTAGCTGAGGCTGGCTTCAAGCCTGTGAGATCCTTCTGTCTCAGCCTCCTGAGCCCGGGGATTACAAGTGTGCACGCCCTGCAAGGATAGCAATTCTAAATGGATGCTAATAGAATCAGCATAGGAAGATAGTTCAGAAAATCTCAACCAAATGTCCAGTGTTCAGTCCAAGCATACTTTGGTGATTGAAGAATGGTAAATGTGGGATTTTAATTCATCTGGGAAAAGAATATTTATAAAATAGAACATTTAAATAAGAGGGTACTTACAGAAGCAAAACTTATAAAATACACGTGACACATGTGACTTATAGGTTAATATTCTCTAGCTAATCTAACCAATTTGTTGATATATTTAAAATAATAAATCAATGACAGGACAATCTTCTAGAAATAGGTTCAAATGATAAGATATAAAGTATTGTGTCACAGGAAAGTATACATGATTGTTCTCTACAGCCATGGAAATAACTCAAAATTCCTCTTCCTTCTTGAGTTATGTTCATGAAAAGAAACAAAATGATGTATTTGGTAGACTTTCAAGGATAAAAGTAGTGATAGTATCTAATGTTAGCTATGGCATGGGGAAATGAGCTCTTAAGAGCTGTATATGAGAAAGTACAATGAGTATGCCTTTACTGAGAAAACATAGTCACTACCTAAATTAAGAATGCCCTGACCTGGTGTAGTATTGCACACCCATAACCCCAATAGTTGGGAGACTAAGACAGGAGGATCATAGATTCAAGGCCAGCTTCATCAATTTAGTAAGACTGCAAGCAGCTTATTGAGACTCTGTCTCAAAATAAAAAATAAAACAGAGCTGAGTGTAGCTCAGAGGTAGAATGCCCCTGAGTTCAATTTCCAGTACCAAAAGAAAAGAGAGAAAGAAGAAAGAAGGAAAGAAAGAAAACTCAACTTTACTAGAAAATTCTGAGAATTGGCATAATACTGGATCATCAAAAATAACATCATAAAAAGATATTAAAATAAAACTAAAACCTTTTAGTTAGCTTCTACAACAAAAATGGCTAAGTAGCTGGCCTGAGGGTTCATGCTTGATCTCAGTACTTGGAGGCTGAGCTAGGATGATTCCAGGTTCAAAATCAGCCTCAGTAACTTGGCAAGGCTTTCAGTAATTTAGCAAAACCATGTTGAAAAAAAAAAAGAAAGAAAAAACAAAGTAGGACTGGGGTATAGCTTTGTGGTAGAATGCCCCCGGTTTCAGTCTTCAGTAACACACACACACACACACACACACACACACACACACACACACACACAAAATGGATAAGGAAATGTATCTATGGACTCCCCCCAAAAATCAAAAAAGAACAGAGTACCAATATCTGTAAAACTGTACTGTAGAGCATCTATAGGGATAAGATAGACTCCATTGAGCATCCAAATGACCTGATGAACATCTAGATTGTCCTTAGCTCCAAAAAATAGTCAAAATAGTTTCTTCATCAACAACAAACATAAGAAGGAAAAAGAGATAGCAACATGTGTAGGAGGAATGATACCTTGCTCCAATTTAAACCATTATGAAGCAATTGTCAGTTTAAACTATGAACAGTGACTAGATATTTAATAACCTCAAAAGGATTATTTTATTTTTAATTACTTAATTTGTATATAAATGCAACACTGTTATATTCAAATGAGAACATATTCTTAAAGAGAATATGTTCAGTATGTATGAATAAAATATGATTTCCTTCATAAAAGTTAATGCAGTATAAATTGATATCCTTCAAGACAAAAGGAGAAGGAAAAAAGTGGATGGGAATACACACGAAACAACACTTGCCATTTACTGATAATGATTGATGGTAGATGGTAAACATATGGGGGTTTACACTACTCTATTTTGATATGTTTTAAAATTATATAATACGTTAGCCAGGCGTGGTGGTGCTTGCTTGTAATCCCCGTGCTTGGGAGGCGGAGACAGGATGATTGCGCAGGTTCGAAGCCAGCTGTGCTGGCTTAGGAGACCCTGTTTCCAAATTTTAAAAAAAGTATAAAATAAAATAGGTCTGGGAGTGTAGCCCAGAGGTAGAAGGGCTTCCAGAAACCCTAGTACCACCAAAAAAAAAAAAAAAAAAAATTCTATAATGAGTTAAAAATACACACACCTGTCACATGCTAATCTGGTAATTTTACTTCTGGAATTTTATCGACACATAAAACATAATTGTAAAGGATATATCTAAAAAGAATAGCAAAACATTAAGAGCTTCTATAACTGGAAAATTGAACCTAAATGAAAGCATATATTGTTTTATATAATGATGGGCAGGTAAAAGACCGTAATAGGGAAAGTAGATTGATCAAAATATATTGTATGCATGTATGAAAATGTCTTATGAAAACCCATTATTTAGTAAAATTTATAAGTAATATGTTCTAATAATTATAATTTTTATTTATTTTTTATTTTTTCGTGGGTCTAGGAATGGAACCCAGGGGCATTTGACCTTTGAGCTATACCACCTGCCCTATTTTTTATTCTTTATTTTGAAACCAGGTCTCACTGAGTTTTGCAGAGGGCCTCACTAAGTAGCTGAGGCTGTCCACAAAGCACGATCCTCCGGTCTCAGCCTCCCAAATGCTGGGATTCCAAGTGTGCGCCACCAAGCCTGGCTTAATTATAATTTTTAAAACGATAGAAATATATGTATGTATTGCATAATGAGCTCTCTGTGAATTACATAGAATGTATAAAAGCCAGATTGAAGATTATTATTTCTCCTAAGTATTGTATAAAATCTGTATATTGAAATTTAAGTCAGTAAAATATGGAATTATATAAGGACTTATATAAAGTACATAAGTATACATATATATGTGGTGTGTGTGTGTGTGTGTGTGTGTGTGTGTGTGTGTCTGTGTATGTGCATATAGACAGAGGAAAACATATACATTGGCATTTCTCTAGAAAGTTTTTGGAATAGTAATCACCAAATTGATATTAATGACAATTTTTATAAGGTATTTTTTGTTCTTGATTTTATTATCTCTTACCTGTTAATTCAACAAATATTAGTATCTACTATTTGACATATACTAATCTAGGTACTGGGACTATACTAATTAACAACACTGCAGGGTGTGATAGCCCATGCCTATAATCTTAGTACTTGGGAGGCTGAGACAGGGGATCACAAGTTCAAAGCCAGCCTCAGCAATTTAGCCAGACTTGCTTCCAAATAAAAAATTATATATATATATATATGGTGTAGATCAGAGGTAGAATGTCCCTGGGCTCAATCCCCAGTACCACACACTAAAAAAAAATTGAATAGCATTAACATGAATCACTGCATTTGTGGATATGTAATCTTGAGAGACAGATAATATATCAGAAAAAGAAGATTTATAAATATAAGATTTATAATATGTCCGGAGAAAAGGAAAGATTGATGCATTTTTCAATAAGATGACCAAGAAGAACCAAGCAGAGATTGTGACTTTCTCAGAAAGACCTAAAAGAAGTGTGAGAAATGACAGTGAATATGCCTAGCTCGGAAGCACAGGGAAGAGCAATTGTGAGTTCCTCAAGCAGGATCACATGTTCTAAATTGGAGGCGTCACTTGGAGGTTGAGAGAAGAGAATGAGAAGAGTGGTGGAGTGTAAATTCAGAGAGGAGACAGGGTGCTTAATCATATGCTCAGCAGTTTTTGTAGGACTTGGAAGGCCTGACACTTTACACCTGGTATGATGATAGTCTCTTTGACTATCAGAAGTTACTTGCTTTTGAAATTTTGGCTTTGACTATTTTTGTAATTGTTCTTTTGTGATTTATAAGAAGTTTGGGTTATTTTCATATGAAAAGACATATCCAAAGACATCTGCAGTTAACTTTGTTTAATTGAATCTATTGTTGTTTTCCAAAGAGAAAAGCATTAGCTGTTGATTGTCCGCAATCTTTTTGAGAATTGATCAGATGAAACTTTGAGTCATTTTTAAGAATCCATGTGCATCATTTACTAAAATCATCTCCTCACATGTTTTTGCACCAAACTATACTTACTCTGCTTGCTCCTGGGAAGCCCAGGTAACAGAGAAAAAGATGAAAATACATAGATATATCCATCAATGTTTATATCAGGGGCATTTGAACAGCAAGTAAGTTTAGCAACCACTCACACTCTAAAAATAATTGCAGCAGGCTAGTTCCATATTTGGTGTGTTATTTGAATAGAGATCTACACATTTAGTGAAATTCTTCAGTTAAAAAAAAAGCATGAAAGTATCAAGAGAAACATGAAGTGACATATATGACCATCTCTCCCAAATAAGATTGTACAGCATATATTAAATTGCGACCTCAGCTGGGCGTGGTTGCCCAGGCTTGTAATCCTTGCTCTTGGGAGGCGGAGACAGGAGGATCGCGCAGGTTTGAAGCCAGCCGACCCTGTTTCCAAAAAAAAAAAAAAAAAAAAAAGAAAGAAAGAAAGAAAAAATAGGTCTGGGAGTGTAGCCCGGAGGTAGAAGGGCTTCCAGGAACCCCAGTACCACCAAAAAAAGAAATTGCCACCTTACCATTATGACCACCTGCTAAAACTTTTTAAATGATTTTGTTCTTTGTTTTCCTTTTTTCCTTATTTCTTTCTTCTTCTTCTACCTTCTTTTCCTCTTCTTGTTATTGATCTAAAGAGCTCCCAATTTTTTATTTTTTTATTTTAATTGAAATAATATTCAAGATATAAATGAATACTAAAACATATTTTAGTGTGGATTTCTAATGATGTAGAATGTTGGTATAGGAAGCTTTTACAAATGACTCAAGAAGGAAAAGAAATATTTGTGTTATTGGGTTTTAATTGAAGCATACTTTATATCTTTTGACTAAGTACTTCATCACCATTTTCATAATGATTACAAACTTGAGAAGCCCTTTTGATAGCTGCAGGCTGGTAATGAGAAATCATGCTGTGTTACCACTAAAGGATAGTTGAGGTTTTCCCCACAATGAAATGTAATCCATAAAGAGATTAGAATTAAATTGAATTGTCCTGTTTTACGCAGTCTATGAGGAGAATTTGATGCGGCTCTGCAGTTTAATGTTGCAGTGTAAAGCCCTGTCACTCTCACCTCATGTATAAAGAAATGATATTATTATTACTCTTCTCACAATTGCACCACCAAGAAAATAATTTTAACTGATTCACTGCTCTACACATTAAGAATTGCATTTAGTGGCATATAACGGACACGTCTAAATAACAATGAATAAAACTAGGCTGAGATTCATTTACTCTCAGATTAAAGAGCTTGGAGATGAACAGTTCAGTGTTGTACAGAAGCTGCACATTACGCAGGGACATCCACTTCCCCACTCTCTCTGCTTTGCTGTCCTTGGCATATAGGTTTTTCATCCAGGTTGCCAAGTGGAACGGGATACCTGCTAGAGTTCTAACTACCATGGTCACATTTCAATAAGATTAAGGAGAAAAGGAAAGAAGGATAAAGGGCATCCTCTACCTGAAGGAGGGTGTGTGTGTGTGTGTGTGTGTGTGTGTGTGTGTGTGCACGTGCATGCATGCTCACGCAAGCTGCTAGGAATTGAACCCAGGGGCATTCTACCTCCAAACTATACTACCAACCCTCTTTTATTCTTTTATTTGAAACAGGATCTGTCTGGGTTGCTGAGAGTCTGACCAAGTTCCTGAGACTGTCTTTCAACCTATGATCCTCCTGTCTCAGCCTCCCAAGTACTCCCATGGCCTACTAAGAGGCAGCTCTTTTTAAGGAGACTTTCTGAAAGCAGTGTCAAAGTCCTCCTTTACCTGCTGTTTTACTTTCTGCCACTTTAATTATGTGCATTCAACTGCAGACAGAAATTATTAAATGAAGACCTGTAGGGGTAAGTAATTCATAAATTTTAAATTGCGCATTGTTCTGAATAATGCGGTAAAAATCTCACAAATCTCACGCCGTGCTTTTCCATGCAGCTCCAATGTGAATCGTCACTTTGTGCCGCGTGTCCACCCCGTTTGTGTTCTCTGCCATTAGTCACCTAGTGGCCATCTTGGCTACCGGGCTGGCTGACACAGTACTGCAGTGCCAGTGTTTACATACCACTTAATAATGGCCTTGTAGCCCTAGAGTAATGGTGCTGACATTCAGATATGCAAAAAAAAAAAAAAAAAAAAAAAGCCTTGAAGTACTTCCTCTAAGTGAAGAGGTGAAAGATCAATTTAATAGGGAAATAAATGAAGTCATATTCTGGTGTAAGATCTCGGATAAGAACAAATCTTCAAATGAAAATGTGTAGAAGAAAAAAGAAACCCATGCTCATTTTGCTGTCTTTCCTCAAACAGAGAAAGCTAAGGGTATGGTGCACAAGTGCTTAAGTATGACAGAAAGGCAAGAAATGTGTGGGTGAAAACACGAACAGAAAACATGTTCTGATTGAGGGTCAATTGTTACAGTAGAAAGCTTTGAGCCTGTGTGAAGACTACAGCAAGAGATCTGAATACGAGCAACACCAAGAAATCTATTGAAAGTAAGGGATGAGCCTGGTGTGATGGTTCACACCCATAATGCTAGGGCATGGGAAGCCGAGAAGGGAGGATTCCAGGTACAAGGCCAGCCTTGTCAACTTAGCACGATCCTCAACCACTTAGTGAGGAGACCCTGTTTTCAAATTTTAAAAAATAAATAAATAAAATATGGCAGAGGGTGTAACTCAGAATGCCCCTGAATTCAATCCCAGTAAAATAAATAAATAAATAAATAAATAAATAAATAAATAAATAAATAAAATTGCACAGATTTGAGAACAGGAATGGACTGAGAAATGTAAATATTACTAGAGAGGCTGCACATGCTGAAGAAGAAGCAGCTGCTACATTCTGGCAGAATTTAAGAAGGAGATTAAGGAAAATAAATCCCATCCAAGACAAGTCTTCACTTGTGACAAAACCTGAATCCTCTGGAAAAAGACAACGCTATGAGGGATAGTTATAAAAATGCAAAGGAGGCACTGGGAAAAGAAAAGAAAACAAAACAAAACATGGAGACATGAACTTCCACTTGCAATCTTCTTCTGAATATCTTCAGCATAAACCCTTTCAACCACCAAGGATGTCTGCTCCTGACATTCCACCATTGACATGATCATGGCTTCATGATCCAAGGTCACCCACATTGCATGATCCTCCCTCAGTGTGTTGTCAGAAGGCTGTGAGGCTACATCCTGATGCCTATATTATCACTTCACTCCATTAGCCACACAAGTATTACACCATCCCACCTCGTCACAAGAGGAGCAAGTATAGTACAGTGAAAGATTTTTAAAATTTTTTATTGGTGCATTGTATTCATACACATTAATGGGATACAAAATGGTAGAGGCACATATGCACACATCCCTCATTTAGCCCTTCCTCAATTCCCACCCCATTCCCTCCCCACTCCCTCCTTCTTATGACTGACTTCGATAAGTTTGAGAAAGAGATAGATCACAGTCACATAACTTTTGTTTTAATATACTGTTAAAACTGTTCTATTTTCTTATTAGTTATTATTGTTCATCTCTTGCTGTGTCTACTTTACCAATTAAACTTTTTCATAAGTTTGTATAAATAGGACAAAACATAGTACTTGTAAAGGGTTTGGTACTATCTAGGGTATCAGGCTTCTTTGGGTCTTGGGATATACATCTTGCAGAGAAAGGAGGGTTACTGTAGTTTTCTCCTACATCTCTTTTGCCTTCTCTAGCAACAAGAATGAAATACTAATATGGATTTTACTTGAGACATTGAAACTTTAGTAGACTATTGGGGCTTTATTGGTAATAATGGTTATTGCTACTTACATATGCTTTATGTGTATTGGTCAAATATATACATCATAAATTCTAAGTGTTCCTCACCAACTAATTGGTCTCATAACAGCCCTACAAAGCAGGTACAATTATTTTTCTTATTTTTAAAATGAGGAAACTGTGGAACCTAAGAGTTATACAACTTGCTTAGGGTAAAAAATGAGTACAGATTTGATGATGAGTCTCTATTCCAAGATTTTTGGCCTTACAGTCTCACAGTGTATACCTACCATTAAACCAAAGGGTATCAACTTTTTTCTTTTGTAAAATGTCAGATAATGTTTGTTTTAGGTTTATGGGGTCATAAGGTCTCTGTGCCCATTTCCACCCTCGTAACCCAAAGAGAGTATGATTTAGAACATGTCAACTGAGGTTTAGAAATCAATGGGTCACAACCTTAATAAGGGTCTATAGGGCCCTTCCTTCCTTCCTTCCTTCCTTCCTTCCCTCCTTCCTTCCCTCCTTCCTTTTTTCCTTTCCAGAAATATTCTACCTCAAAACTACACCCTTTAATTATATTTTAAACACCAGCCCTTTAATTATATTTTAAATTTTTATTTTATTTTTTTAATATTTTATTTTATTTTTTTAATTAATTTATTTTTTAAAATTGGTGCATTGTAGTCATATATCAATCACATTGGAGTACAAGACTTGAGAGGATATACAAGCACACATCATCCAATTATCCCTCCTCCAGCCCCCATCCCATTCCCTCCCCCTCCCTCCATCCCACACTTCTTTGGTGATTTACTTTGATACATTTGTTTATGTACCTCCTGCGTTTTAAATACCCTCCTGCGTTTTAAATCAGAGGGTTACATACCCTCTGATTGGTCACATTAGTTGCTTCACTATAGGGCCCTTTCTATAGCTCAACCTCTTCCTGTTGCCCTTTTCCTCCTAATTATTGCTGATTAAGAGAAGCGTCTGATTTATATTTTCTGCGATATTTCTCTGTGCATGCTGCGTTGCAAGTACCGATCCCACTCTTGATGGTCCCAGTAGTGGCCTGGCTACTCAGTGGACTGATCCAGACCTCGCTGGCTCAAGCAGCGGCCTTGCCTCATGGGAGGCCCCAGTTCTGGTCTCGCTGGCCCCTGAACCGGTCTAACCCCTAAGCTGGCTTTGGTCCCGGCCTTGGAGGCCGCAGGAGTGAACTTGCCTCACGCCAGGCTCCGATGCTGGCCATTGGCCCCTGCACCGGTCTAACCCCTTGGCAGGATTCCATTCCCGGCCTCGGAGGCCCCAGCACTGGCCTAGCCTCATGGCAGGCTCCAATGCCGGCCTCGTTGGCCCCAGCACCAGCCTAACCCCTCGGCAGGCTCCGATCCCGGCCTCGGAGGCCCCAGCACTGGTCATGCCTCAAGGCAGGCTCCGATGCTGGCCTCACTGGCCCCAGCACCGGCCTAACCCCTCGGCAGGCTCTTATCCTGGCCTCGGAGGCCCCAGTACCGTCCTTGCCTCAAAGCAGGCTCCGATGCCGGCCTCACTGGCCCCAGCACCGGCCTAACCCCTCGGCAGGCTCCGATCCCGGCCTCGTAGGCCCCAGCACTGGTCATGCCTCAGGGCAGGCTCCGATGCCGGCCTCATCGGCCCCAGCACTGGCCTAACCCCTCGGCAGGCTCTTATCCTGGCCTCGGAGGCCCCAGTACCGGCCTTGCCTCATGGCAGGCTCTGATGCCAGCCTCGCTGGCCCCAGCACCGGCCTAACCCCTCAGCAGGCTCCAGTCCCGTCCTCGGGGGCCCCAACACTGGCCTTGCCTCAAGGCAGGCTCCGATGCCGGCCTTGCTGACCCCAGCACCAGCCTAACCCCTCAGCAAGTTCCGGACCCGACCTCGGAGGCCCTAGCACAAGCCTTGCCTCATGGCAGGCTCCAATGCCGGCCTCGCTGGCCCCAGCATCGGTCTAACCCCTCTGCAGGTTCCAATCCCGGCCACGGAGGCCTCAGTAGTGGCCTTGCCTCACAGCAAGCTCCGATGTCGGCCACTGGCCCCGGCGCCCGCCTAACCCCTCAGCAGGTTCCGATCACTGTCTCTGTGGTTATTATTTCAAAGGTTCCAGTTGTAATGTACCAGATCTTTGCCTCCCCCGAATATTGGCCACTGGCATTGCCACTGCCTCCACCGTTTCAAATCCTTCCCAGGCTCTTTTTCCACTCTGAATGTTGTCCAGTGTTCCTAAGCATGCGTGATGGTAGCATTCAACATCTGGTGTAATTTCTCCAAAAAAATAAAGTTGGTAAGATCCGGTTTCTGCTTCTCCTGAATACAAGTCTCCACCACCATCGCGGAGAACTCTTTCAACACCGCATTTCTCCTTGGTCTCCGCTAAACTCTCTCCTTATATGTGATGTCTGAGATTCTTAACAATATAGAGAAATAGCAGTCCTCTTTCACAACGAATTTTTCCATAAGTTCCAGTGCATTTAGAAAAGTTTTGTCTGCATCTCCAGTGTCCTGGCATCCATAACGGCTTTCTTACCTCCTCTCCGATATTTTTCTTTATCTTTTTCTGTTCTGGGCCCGGTTTCTCCAGGGGTCTGGCATGCTACTCGCAGTTCGGCCCGGGGCCCAGAGTTCCGCGACCCGGGCCCCAGCTGGCAGGCCCCGCGTGCGACCCCTGCCCAGAACCCAGCATCTTACTGGGCCTGGTTTCTCCAGGGGTCTGGCGTGCTATGCGCAGTTCGGCCGGGACCCAGAGTCCCGCGACCCGGGCCCCAGCTGCCGTGCCCTGCGCTCGACCCCCGCCCAGAACCCAGCGTCTTACTGGGCCTGGTTTCTCCAGGGGTCTGGCGTGCTACTCGCAGTTCGGCCTGGGGCCCAGAGTCCCGCGACCCGGGCCCGGCTTTTGTGCGCCGCGCCTATTTTAAAATTTTAAATCGTCTCACTAAATTGTTGAGTTTCTTGCAAATTTGCTGAGGCTGGTATCAAACTTGTGATACTCCAGTCTTCTCTTCCCAAGTGCTAGGATTACAGGTGTTTGCCACCATATAGGCTCTCTACGGTTCTTTTTACTTTCTTTTTTTTTTATTTTATTTATTTATTTATTTATTTTTTTTTTTTTTGTGTGTGTGGGTCTGGGGATAGAACCCAGAAGCATTTGACCCTCAAACTACACCCCCTACCCTATTTTTTATTCTTTATTTTGAGACAAGGTCTCACTAAGTTGCAGAGGGCCTAAGTAGCTGAGGCTGTCTGGGAACCTCAATCGTCGTGTCTCAGCCTCCCAAATGTGGGGATTACAAGCATGCACCACCATGCCCAGCTTACTTTCGTTTTTTGTACTGGGAATTGAACCCAGAGACATTCCACCTTTGAGCTACACAAAGCCCAAAAGAGTGTCCCTAGGTTGATGAGAATCTCTCTCTCTTTTTTATTTATTTTATTATTTTATTTTTTTGGTGGTACTGGGGTTCCTGGAAACCCTTCTACCTCCGGGCTACACTCCCAGACCTATCTTATATTTTTTATTTGGAAACAGGGTCTCTGAAGCCAGTGAGGCTGGCTTTGAACCTGCAAGATGCTCATTTCTCCGCCTCCCAAGCGCGGGGATTACAAGTGTGCCACCACGCCCAGCGTAGAATCTCACTATTTTCTGAGGTTGTCCTCAAACCTGCAACCCTTCTGTCTCAGCCTCCCTAGTATTTGGATTACAAGAGTATGCCACCAAGCTTGGCAGTTCTTTCTAATTTTGTTTCTTCCCTTATACACCATCATTTATTCTCCTAATAAACATTTGGTTTGTGCTTTTTCTAAAGAGACTTATAAAAAAATTAACATATTACAGTTTTTATAATCTTACTATTAACAAATGTGTTGAAATTTATTTAATTTGGTCTTGTAAACTTACTTGAACTATAGAAAGTATGTCTCCCCCCGCCCCCCAACATAATATCTTAGCAGAAGTTTCTCAGAATATTTTGGGAAACATTGACTCAAATCTTAATGTAGTTCCTTTACACTGTACTATAAAAGAAATATCATAATAAAGATTATTTTGAAGGTATAATTTTTTCTAAACTCTTTGAGTAAGAAGTACATTGTAAATATAAATATCACTTTACTGGGGAAACATTAAGTTTGCCTTGAAATTAGTTGATTGATTTTTTTTCTGTTCTTTTGAGAAACTACAAAATGAAAATAATTATCCAAAGGCTTTATCCCTAGCCCTTTGTTACATGGCAAACCTTTTCTTGCTAACTTGTATTAGCTTTTGGCAGAAAAAAATCGCCATAGCAGGATGGGTTTTTTAAAAGTCCCTGGCATTAGTAATTGACTCGCTACATGACATTCTTCTATTTCTCTGTTACTTTTCTTTCTCAAATTCACTCAGTGTAGCATGAGGATGGAGTTAAAAGTTCTAAGAGGATCCTTGTAAAGATGATTACAAAGAGGCTCAGACAACAGCTGCTAAGTAAAATTCAGGTCAGATCATCCATGCTCTCATTTAAAAATATATTCCTTGGATGCCTCCAATGAGCAAAGCATTGTTCTGATCATAATGTTAAATATATGTAAAGTAACTGCAAATAATTATTTGCCTACACCATTTCTATCTAGGAGCAATTATGTGTGTGTTAGTATCTCTACTCTAATGGAGTACTGTAACTTAATACGTAGTTGTAAATAAATATCTAATGAGATAATTAAATCTCAACAAAGACATAATTTCTTACTAGCATTAACTCTAGGGTCATCAGAGCTATGTATGGCTCACTTAATCAAAAAAGTTTTATTATATGCAGTTTGTATTTCTCTCTACAGGAGTATCTTTACAGCACCTATTTTCTGTTACAGTTACATCAGGATTTATTTGTAGTACAATATGCTTTGTTACAATAGTCTTGAGAGTTATAATCCTTTTAAACACTCTCACTTGAAAGCATTTTCAAACACTCTGGGAATGCAACTACAAAAGCCCCAAGTGTAACTTAATCTTCTGTATTTGGGTTCTTCTTGAAGCTGATATTCTTTTGAGAAAAGTTGAAGTACATGTTGATTTGTACACTATTAGCATTTATCTGAGATGAAGGGCAATGGTAATGACTGAGCATTTTATGATCTTCAAAACTTTAGTGTACCAAAATTATGGGATTGCTTTAATGTGATGCCTGTATGTATAAGTATTTATTATCAAGTCCCACAATCCTGAAATTATACTTTTAATCTAGCAAAACTTCAATAAAGAACTGTCATCCAAATGAATTTTTAACTTGGCAAAACTTAATCTTATCTGTAATTAAATCACAATTAACTTTTAATTATTCTAATTAAAGATGTGTATCATTTTCTTATGATGGTCTCCCCTGTAGCTTGTTTTAAATTAACTCTACTGGGAATAAGCAATTTCTTCTGATGTATATCCAAATCTCTAAGTCTCAGATTTGAATACTTGAATTTTTTTAAATGAGGCTTCTCAATAAGTTTTTATTTTTGTCTAGCTTTTAATACTTCTGAAAATGCTTCAAGTCAAGATTTAGTAGCAATTTCTTGAGTTTGTTTAGACATAAAATCTCAATAACCATTTCCATATAGTATAAATCTAAAGACTATAATAAGTATAATAGAACTCTAATACAAATAGATCTTTGTGCAGAAAAGGCAGCACTGCAATTGTTCTCTACTTCTAACATCTTTTTTTAGATATTGTAAGTCCATTGATATTATAAAAAAATTGAAGAGTTTCCTTGACTAAAAAATATGGAGAATAGCCGGGCATGGTGGCACACACTTATAATCCCCCCGTGCTTCGGAGGCAGAGACAGGAGGATCTTGCAGGTTCGAAACCAGCCGCGCTAGCTTAAGAGACCCTGTTTCCAAAAATAAAAAAGTATAAAATAGCTCTAGGAGTGTAGCCTGGAGGTAGAATGCTTCCAGGAACCCCAGTACCACCGCGCATATATATGTGGAGAATAGAGGTATATAGTGCATATATATGCTCCCAAAGTTTCTCTTTCATAGGAAAAAATGCCAGGTTTCATTTTCATTCATTAGAGAGTTTACAATGTTTTCACTTCTTTTTCCTATTAATTGTTGTTGGTGGTATAGTGGGTGATTGTTAAAAGGTAATAACAATAATATGTATTCAAATAAAATAATATAATGCTTGGGTGTAAAGTACAGTATAGCTTGAGAAAATGTCCTCAATTTCATCAGAATATTTTCAACTAGAAGACATCACTTTTATATTTATGTATATATATATATATATATATATATATATATATGTGTGTGTGTGTGTGTGTGTGTGTGTGTGTGTTTGTGTATGTGTGTGTGTGTATGTGTGTAGTGGTAGTATACATTGCTCAGCTATAAGCTTTCAGGGTTGGTGAGAATAAGAGCTTTTCTCTATATCTCTTGCTAATCCTGGATTAAACCTAAGAGTATTTTCATTTCTAACCTTTTTTGAGAAAAAAGGGTTTTCATCAAAACCAATTTAATTATCTTTTCAAGGACACATAAGTGTACCTTTCTGCATCTGAGCCTTTCAATGTTATAATGTGAAATTCAGTACTTTGGAATGAGTGACTAGAAGAACTAAACTTTCAGTTCGGAATTTACACTGTTTACAATTCAATCTTTCTAGGAAGAGATTATTAATTAATTATAACCAATGGAATGTATAGTTTTGTAATATTAACTGAAATGTGAGTTTAATTATTGCTTTTGATTAACATTACACTGGTGAGACAGAAACGGAATTGAGTAAAAATAAGGCGTTAGTTAAGTTTGATCAGTATTGAAGCACGGCTTATATATGAAAGAGTGACGTTCACAAAGTTCATGTCTCAGATAGACTAGGCAAGTTGTATTATATGAAATGGTATTAATACAGGTGTGTTAATTCATCTTAGTCCTCTCACTAGCATTTGATAAAATTTTGCTGATTGAATAGAGGAGACAATTGGTAACATAGGATGGGTCAAACATGGTACATAGTACCCTGAGCAAAATTTATTGAGGGAAAGGTAAAAAGAAAAAAAGCATGTTAAATCTGAATTTTTCTTTTAAATTAGTCTGCTTAATGGTTTTAGAAAAGAACCCTTTTGTATATAAGATTCATAAGAACCCATATGAACTTTGTGATCTAGAGCCCAAATCAGCTTTCAAATATGACTCCATCTGCAAAAAGAAGACGCTCTGTTTTAACAGTGAGGATAGGCTGCAATTTCAAGTATTTATTATGCACTATACATTGTTATTAATGCTTTCATTACTCAAGGTTTTAACTCTATTACCCCTGAACCTATTCAGTAGACTGTAATATCAACTCTACTTTATAGAGCGATGTGGTTGAAGAAGCTGAGTCCTTAGGGATGCAGCCATGGGGACTATGTTTTGCCTTTGAATCTTCTTGCTTTCTCTCAATTGCTTCCAGCCTTCGTGTAAGAGCAGAGCCGTTGATTTCTCTCTTTCTCTGCTTTCTTTCAACCATCCATGAGCCTACAGATGTAACCTGGCCTGACATGGACTGAAACTACAAGATCTCCAAAAAACTGTGAGCAAATAAGTCTTCCTTCCTCTAAATTGTGAGGTCAGTTGTCATGGATTATTGCAGTGAGAATGTTGACCAAGACAGATGTAGACTCCATCTTTACTGTGTGTGATGTCCTGGTTCCTAATTAGATCTGGCTTAGCCCTTTTCCTTTAAAATAAACTTGGTTAGC
Source organism: Muscardinus avellanarius (assembly GCF_963383645.1). Lineage (NCBI taxonomy): Eukaryota > Metazoa > Chordata > Mammalia > Rodentia > Gliridae > Muscardinus > Muscardinus avellanarius. Next base: position 88,523,240 of record NC_137791.1, read on the forward strand.
TTAAGTAAATTTGAGTTATATTGCTATTGCTTAAACAAATGTTTAAACCAATACTCCAGTGAGAGGATAAACTAGATCAAACCTGAGGCAGACCTATTGCAGTCAGAGAGCTTATCCAGAAAAATAAGCAAAATAGCATAGTGAAAAACGTACTGATCATGAAACTCTAATCTAGAATTAGTTTCACTATTGCTGGACATGGTGGTGCACACCTGTAATTTCAGTTCGTAAGTGGCTGACACAGGAGGTTCAAAATTTAAGGCCAGCCTCATCAATTTAGCCAGAATCTCAGCATTTTAGAATGACTCTGTTTACAAAAATGAAGTACAGCTGGGGCTTTAGCTCAGAGGTAGAATTTCTTGGGTTAAGTATCCAGCACTATACCACACACACACACACACACACACACACACACACACACACACACAGAATTACATACACAGAAAATTAGCTCCACTATTGTAGGCACAAAAAATGATATATTAAGCTTCTTTACCTCTTTGTGGTGAAGACCACTATATAAAAAACAGCATGTCCTTGAGGGTGCCATATTTTTGTATGCAACTCTGTTAACCTGACTAACTGCCACTTTTGTTCTGATTTGGTATATAAGCTGGAGATGGTCCAGGGTAGATCTGTGTATACAGATGTGGAGAAGCTCCATATGGGAGTCTCCCTGCAGAGCTAGCATCCACCCAGTCAGCCACTGAGAATAGAGGTAGAGGCCTTGTAATTCAGCCTGATACTACTGAAATAAAGCCATTCCCTCTCCCTGAACACTTTTTATTTTCTTCTTGGATCGATTGGATTGAGCCTGTAACTTCCCAGCCTTGATCAGTTACACAACACTTGGCTTAGTGAACTGTAGGATTTGGAGCTGTCCAGTATGCAGATCTGTATCTTAGAGGGAGGGTTGGAGGACTGGCCAGCATGGAGTGAGAAGCACTTGGTAGCCAGCCACTTAGCACCATGGGCACCCACATAGGCATGGTCTGAAGTGGATAGGAGTGCTATCCAGCTTGAAAGAACACTTGGTCAAATGGGAGAAACCTTTGATAAGAGCAGTCTCCACATGGTGGCTGGGGCCCTGTGACAAGTCTCTCATGATCCTCTTTGAGGATATAGATCATGCCCTGTGAGAAGCAGCCAATGCAGCAAAACTCCAAGAGAAGTTGGAAGCAGAGAGACAGCATCAGCAGCGGACAACTGAAATAGAAAAGATGCTTTCTAGAGGAGGAGGTGCACAAAGACCCTTAGAAGAAGCAGAAAGCAGAGGAACTATGGCAGCCATTTGAGAAGACCAACAGCTTGTTGAAGAAAGAGGAAAGTGCCGGCCCCACCCTGTATGCCAGACCAGTGAACACACAAAAGGTTAAATCCCTGCAACCCCAGACTCCAAAGGGAAACTTACAGAGCTCCCCCAAAATTGCAAAACACTTGACATACTGCCCCTACACCCTGATGGAGCCAATGGAATTGGGCAGGTGGTTCTGTCACAAGCTCACTGAATCATTAGCTGCTTGGCTTCTAATGTTCTAAGACCTGAGGATGATGAATAGCATAGTTTTCAGGGCCTGGGAGTTGGAGAAGGTTCTGTGGCATAGCACTCTTCAGTGTGACAGAAGCTGAACAGGGAGATTTTCCCTACTTGATGGCAACTGTTTGCACAGTGTGGATGAGTGAGTATAGGGGACCTTCCTGGAGCCACAAGTAAGTGGCAGAGCTCATCCAAGTGCTAAGAGATTTAGTTATGAAAAATGCCATTTATAATTTAGACACTAGAGGTCCAGATGAGGCACAGTTTAGGGCAGGGAGAGATGTGGTGTTAGATATCACCCCCTCTGCCCTGTTTGGGCCCCCAGTTCCTCTTCTGATGCTCTATGAGGGCCATTCTCTGAATGAAGTAACAACAGGAGTGCTACCAGCAAAGGGAATTCAGGAAAGGGAAATATTATCTTGGCTATGCCCTTAGAAAGTGTGTTCCTTGAGACAGTGTGTCCCCAGACAAACATGATTACCACATGTGAGTGATGTACTGTCTGTTCCAGACTGTATTCCCTGATTGGCAGCCACCAGTTGGCACGTAATTTGGGACAGGGTACCCCTTACCCAAAACTGGACATTATGGGCCCCTGCCTACCTCTGAAGGTACAGGTAAGCTATCACACCAACATAGGCTTGTTGTCTTTCTTCCAGTGCAGCATCCTAACCAGAGGGCTGTGATGATGGCTTGAAAAGGTAGTTTGTATCCTATTGTTTCCTTAGTGAGGGGAAAAACAATACTACACACATTTCACTGACACCCTAGCACAGCAGTAGGCCCAGGACGTGAACATTGAGTGGCACTTCCACGCTTCATCAGCAGACACCATTGAGCTCTACAACAGCCTTCCGAAGCAAGGCCTGGGAGCCATTAGTTCATTCACTTTTGCAGAATGGATAAAATGGTTGTGGTTCATTTAGCAGACTCTGAATGAGCAAAGCCACAAGTGCAGCTTTGAGCAGTAGAGCAACATTTTGCTACTTGTTCCCACTGTCCTTCCCAAAGGACAGACAGCTATGAAGACTTTGCCCTGGAAAGTCAAAGCTCCCCATCTATGTCAGGTGACCTTATAGCTCCATGGAGGCAGGGCCTGGAACTGGGCCTCCAGGTTTCAGGCACAGGCAAAATGAATTTAATATGCTTGGCCAAGTTTCCTGCTCCTGCCTACCACACACAGGCTTGTCTGTGGGTAAGTCTCTCACTTCTCTTCAGCCTGATGGCCAGAATTGGGGATGGTGATTCCCAATGAACCCTCATTTTTGCCGGTATATTCTGACAGTGTGGACAGCCACTTGGAAGCCAATAATTGGCTGGTGATACATAAATCCCTGTGGGGCCAAACTCCTTGGCAGGAATTATGGAAACTAGGCCAACCAAAGACAGTGACCATATATCATGTGTCTGGGCATGCACTACTGGTCTCCCCGGCATTGATGAGGCTGACATCTTGGCCCAAGTGCGATGGCTAAAGACATCTTTTATGGGAGATGTAGCCCAGTGGTTGCATTGTCACCTTTTGCATGCATGGCTGCGGACAATATGGGTGGCAGTGAAACCTGCCAGAACAATGGATGCATGTGGTTACTGCTTGTCAGCAGTGCACTGCTATTGTAGTTTGTGTTGCTGTTATGGCATTTGGTTGCAATGTCCCTCATACCTCGCACTGGGGCTCTCACAGAAGATGGGAACTGCATAGATTGTAAACTGAAAAAGACAAATGGGGTGAAGTATGGGGACAATTAAGACTTGGTGTTAGGCTTCCTCACCTCCTTCTGCTGAAGGCCCCTGTTGTATGAAAACCAGCTAAGCAGGTCCTTGAGGATGTCATATTGTCTTATATGACTCTGTGCCAAGCTTGTGGCCACTTTTGTTCTGATTTGGTATATAAACTAAGCTGAGACATGCCAGTGTACAGATGTTTGCATGGACAGGCAGCTGCGCAGAAGCCTCACACACAAGTCTCCATGATCTGTTAGCATGTACCCAGGTAGCTGCCACTGGGTATGGAGACAGAGGCCTCCTACTTCAGCCTGTCACAGCTGACATGTTTCCCCAACTGCCCCCCTAGAATCCCAGTGCCTTGCTTCTTCTTTGGATGGACCAGATTGATCCTGCAACTTCCCTACTTTTATTGGTTGATTATACAACTATAAATGAGATAAAACCTTAAATAATTATATGTCCTCTGTAGTCCTTATCTTGCCATCCATAGGAGGATTGGACTAAAAGACTTTAGGGGCTGCTTCAATTCTATATTTCTGCAAATTCACACTGTGTACAAGAAAGAAAAATGGCTCACGGAAATATGTCAAGAGAGACGGATGGAAATGACCTAGGGGGAAAAACTAGTTGCTGAGGGCTGAGGTATAAGTGGGTCCAGGACTACTGAGAGGAAAAAAGGAGACAGAGGAGAACACGGATTAGAGCAAAGAGACCTTGGTGAGTTGAAAAAGACTTTTTGTGGAACACAGGAACAAAATGGGAAGTAGATTAGGAATAAGGTTAAACACAAAATGAGGGCTTAGAATGAGATCATTTGATAGGTAGGAAAAGATTAAAGAAGAGAAAGGAGATCCAGTGTTGTGATGAGACTGGATGGAGCTTACACTGCATCTAAGAATGCTGGTCAGGGATGTGGTCCAATGAGTTGAAAATTGGATAAAGGAGAAGAGAGCTTAGGTATATAAAATAGTTCTTAATTTAACTCAGAAAGTGTTGGGGTTTGCTCAACCACCTGACAAAACTTCCGATGAATCAGCTCCACATAGCGCCGTGCATGTTGGGGTCTTCACCACCACCTGACAGAACTTCCGATGAATCAGCTACATGTAGCGCCGAGAGGATATGGAGGGAGTAACTACTCCCCTTGCCCCCGCTAGCCCAATTTGGTAATGTTGAGCCTTACTGGGTCATATAGTGCTTCTGTGCTCGTGAACCCCTCGTGCATTGTATAATGATTGGCTACAAGTTATGTGCTTTGAGCATGAGAGAGTGACCTTTAGCATGATAGGTTAGAATAGTTTCCTGTTGGAAATCTCCCTTGCAGTTATTTGCTTTAAATTGGGTTGCCTGAGAAAAATAAATGAGATTCTGCTTAACTCGACTCCCGGCTCGTGTGTTTCTGTTCGGGCCGCCGGCACTCATTTTTCTGCGTAGCCCCACCGCTGACAGGCTGGACCCATCAGTCTGGTGCCCTGTGTGAGGACTTCTTCCTCAACGAGATGCTGACAGGCTAATCGGTCTGTGGGTGAGTGTGCCCTCATAAGATATGGGGAAGTCCAGTTTTAAACCTGACCCTGCCCTAGAATCCCTTCAGCTCTTTCTCAAGAGCTGAGGACTTGATCTCACTGATAACCAAGCCACCCAGGCCTGGGGGTACCTTTTAAAATTTGCCCCATGGCTCCCCAAAAGGAATCTTTTTGGTTGGGACACCTGGGATTGTGTTGAGAGACTGGTTAGGGGATAAAATGTTGAAGTTGGGGAGGGAATGGGGTGGGAATTGGGTAGGGGTTAAATCGGTGATGCGTACATGTATGTACACACAAGTTTTTTACCCCAATATGATATATGAATATAATGCACCAATAAAAAAAACTTAAAAAATAAAAAATAAAAAATAAAATGTTGAAGTATGTATATACAACCTATATACATCCATCAATATACTTTAAGTCATTTCTATATTACTTGTAATATCTAATATGATGTAAATGTTAGATAAATAAATGTTATACTCTATTGTTTAGAGAACAATGAAAATAAAAATGTCTACATGTCCAATAAATTTTTTTCAACTATTTCCTATTTACAGCTGGCTGAATCTGCATGGCATAGAACCTAAAGTGTCCCATGGGTCAATTTTATGTGCAATGTGCAGAGACAGAGAGAAGATAATATATGTAGTATGTATGTACATGTGCAAGTATACACAGTGTATATGTGTGTATATACAAGTGATTACATGTATGTGTGTAATGTATACAGTCTGCCCTTTTTCTCATTTTGTTTTAAATCTAAAATGAAGAATAGAAAAGCAATGGCCTTGTTTGTAGCACGACTGTAATCATTACCAATTAGCTCTGTTCTTATTTCTATAAATATTAACAGTTTTAGCTTTTGGTAAGTTTGAGTAACATTTAGAAATTGTTTCCCTTTTCCTATAACACATTGCTTAGTATTTAAAAATAACACTTGAGGAAGTAAAAACCTGATAATAAAGCATGTGAAGACACAGAGAAAACCTAAGTGCCTTCATACTAACTGGAGCAGCCATATGCAATCCTTTGTAATGCAGAAACTCAGCCCCAACCCTAGGCTAACACACATCAAAATTTGCATTTTAATAAGATTCCTATGTAAATCCTATACACTTTATGAATGAGAAGCACAAGTACTGAGTACAGACTCATTGTGTCTCTAGCTGCTGCAACCAAATGGATATTTGATACTAAAAAGGTAGGAAGGTACACTAAAATAAAAAGGGTTGAAGCGTTTATGTAAATTTTCCTTTCTCTCACTAAAGATTAGGAATGGACATTTAGTGAAGATACCTTTATAAGATTATTTTATCATGAGTTATAAAGCCAATTAATGTTGAAAGTATCACACTGTCAGCATTTTATTGACATAAAATACTCAAAAAATAATAATCAGGGGTAGCAAAAGTATTTTATGCAGTATCAGTGACTCTTCAGTGTCCCTCAAGATTTCAGGAACAAATAATTTTATGAAGCAGCACAATATATACTGCTGTTGGAGTTTTCCAGCGCATTCTGTGAAATCTTACTATATATATAAACATTAAACATATATATAACTAAACATATACATATATTTAGTTTTACATTTTCTAAAAACATTTAAACTTATAACCATTGTTTACCACAAGATATAAATTACTAAATAAATACTATAATATATTTGAGGACTAGAAGTAGAGTTTGTAAATCCTTTAATTCTGAAAATTTGTGTGCATAAAGACTAAGAAACATACAGTATTATATTTACTCTGCTAATGATATATGCCAGTTATATATACATATCAAAGCAGAAATGTTTTAAGTTACTGGAGATTGAACCCAGAGGCATTACCTCTGAGCTACAACTCCAGCCCTATTTTATTTGTTATTTTGAAGCAGGGTCCAAGTTGCTAAGGGCCTTACTACATTGCTAAGGCTGGCCTCAAACCTGTGATTCTCTTATTTTAACCTCCTAAATACTGAGATTACAGGCATGTGCCACTACATCCAGCCAAAGTAGAACTTTAAATAATTTGATTTAGAATCATACTACTATTATGTAACCATTATTAGGGGTGAGGGGCTAAAAGAATCAGCCAATCAGAATCCATTTAAGTATTAACTCAGAATTCACTTTAGAATTTTCTGGATAAGAATTTTATGTGTAATTAATATAACCTATATCACATAAAAAGAAAATGTGTTCAAAGTTATATAATTGGTGACAGAACCAGAATTCCAAAATGAGTCTTGTCTGAATCTTTCAATTCATATAGATGATAAGTAAGTGATCCATAGATTAGAAAATCTCTCTTTTCTCTCTCTCTCTCTCTCTCTCTCTCTCTCTCTCTCTCTCTCTCTCTCTCTCTCTCTCTTTCTCTCCTCCTTTCTTCTTTTCTCCTGTTCTCTCCTTTCCTCTCCTTTTCTTTCCAGCCTTCCTTTGGTATCTGTGGGGAATTGTTTCCAGAATCCCCACTTTAGGCGTATGCTTTACCATCTAATAAAATGGAGTCCATGTTTTTCAGCATTTTCTCGAAACACCTGTCCTTCCCCCATTAAAATGTAAAAGGATGGATTAATTCTTTTCATCTAATCATTTAGTCAATGTAGTGTAGCATAATTTTTAAAAATACAGTGAACTGTAGACTGGGTAATGTTGGATCAAAACTCAATTGCTCTGTGACTCTGAGATTTGAATTTCAATCTCCTTGATAGAAGTAGGACTTGTGCCATATTGCCATATTACTGGGAAGATTAAATGGGGTTATGCAAAGTGCTGGGTAAAAAGGAGGCAGTCAGAAACTGCAGATTCTCCTCCACTTCTTTTGCAGAATGTGAAAATGTATTTTCAATATTTTAAAGGAGGCACCTGAATTAGATTTATCTAATTTGCTTTGTTTTTACTGATGCTCAGAATTAGTAAATGAAATAATCAGTATCTCTGACACTACGCAATAGTGATTATGTAACACACATCTTGCGATCCCAAAAATTTGCTAGTATATATTGTACTCTTTATTCAAAAAAGCATGGCAAAGGCGAACATCTCCAGGAGTGGTGGTGCATGTTTATAATTACCCAGTATTTGGGAGGCTGAGACAGGAGTATCAGAGGTTCAAGGCCAGCCTCAGCAACATGGTGAGGCCCTAAACAACATAGAAAAAAACTATTTCAAAACAAAAAGTAAAAAGGGTTGGGAGTATAGCTTTAAAGTAGAATGCCCCTTGGTTCAATCTCCAGTACAGAAGAACAAGAGAAAGAAGAAGAAGAAGAGAAAGACAAGGAGGAGGAGGAGGAGGAGGAGGAGGAGGAGGAGGAGGAGGAGGAGGAGGAGGAGGAGGAGAACGAGGAGGAGGAGGAGAGGGAGGCGGTCATACATAGTACACAGCTTTGAACTCTCCTATGTACCAAAGGCCCATTGATTTCTGTCCTACTCCCCAGTTTGAGATAAGGAGAAATAAGATAAAGCAGAAGATGTAAGATTAACTTTTTGATTATATCCTACTAATGGTGAAATTTAGGGTCAAACAATAAAATTTTAACTACCTATAAAGGACTAATACCCTTATAAAAACCTCATACTAACAATTCCATAAAAACATGAAGAAAGGGGAAAAACAGGCCTTTTATTTCATATTGAATGTAGGAAGCAGAGGGTGGCAGGGCTTGAAGGTCCATGGGCATAGGAGATACATTCAGAGTCCACATTTGAGTTATTATCCTGCAGTCTGAAGCACTATCCTAAAACCGAAGCTTTGGTAATCCCGTGTAATAACAGTAACCGCATCACTTATTTTTTACTGATATTTTTTATTGAGGTTTGTAGCTCATGATTTTACAGGTGATTGTACAGAGCATTTTTAAAAAGGAAAAGGATAAAATGGTTTTACATGGGGAAAAAAAACTCAATAGCTTGAAATCTGGTAGGTGTATATGATAAGAATAATGCCATGTGTGATTATGAGAATCCTAAGAGACCAAAGTTGCATTAACTATGTTTCTGTTTTTGAAAGTGACTTTTATTTATCAGTGAGGAATAGCTCAATTAGTTGTTAGTTTTTCAAGTATGCAATAGTTTTTTTAAGAGATCTTGAATTAGATTTAATGCTTGGTGAGAGAGAATATATATGGAAAAACTTCCAAATTACCTGTCCACTTCCAAAGTATTCACAGAAGCTGAATAAAGGGAAATCAACCTGACTCTACAAATCTTGACTTTATAGTTCACAGGCAAAGATCATTGTTAGAATATACAAACAAATGAGGCTTATTTATAAATGAACACAATGATTATCTACAGCTTTTTCAAGACATATCCTCTTTTATTACTCAGGATGATAAAGGAAATCTTTACTCTCAAATGAGGCATGAAAACCACCTTTAAATGACTCAAAATGTCATTCAAAACATAAGCAACTGTGACAACTTGAAAGTCAAGGCATAAAAAACAATACTGTAAAGGACTAGGCAGTTATTAGCACAAGAGGATACTCTGTCCTAGCCATGTATCTGGAGTTCCAACGCTAGTGACCTCTACCTATTATTACAGGATTTTTTAAATATAATTTTTATATAATTTTGTCAATTTTGGGGGGTTCAATCAATATATTTTATTTTGGAATCAAGATCATTTTGCCTGATTCTTCAGAAGAATCAGATAAATTTTAAGTTTTAAAAAGCTATTTTTATATATGGATTTTAAGGCTATTTCCTTTCTAATAGAGTATTAAGTTTTGCATTCTAGAGCCACAGAGACAAACCAAAGTCCTTTAAATGTAAAAGTCTCTGATTTTATACTGAGTTTTTAATAATCTCTTTCTTCAATTGAAGATTGTAGAATTCTCATTTTAAAATTGTTCAATCTGAATGACATTTAAATTAGATCCTTGGAAGACTGCTTTACTTTCCTCTTCTTTCAAGCTCTTCCCTTTAGCATTCCAGAAGGAAAAAAGCATTGAGAATACTTTTTGCTGCCTTTGGATTATGGAGTACTTTGATAACCCACCATGTATACAACTGTCTGCAGAATTCTGTGAGTTGACTACAATAATTGAAGAGAAAACTTAGTAATATTTTCAGTAGTGTAGTTATTCGTTCCATTTTAATGTAATATCCATATATAATGAATTATCCTATAACAGGATTATTGCTTGGTTATGAATTATTTTGCATGATGTATATAATTCTAATATAATATTAATTTAATGTTTATTAGAAAGATTCATAATAAAGCTCTGAAAGCTAAAAAGCTACTAGTAGCATTAACTGTTTTGGTGTATAATAGAGTTAGCAGATTAGAAGCATGAAGGTGAACTGAGGCAAAGTACTTGTAGAAAGATTTTTTAAATATTGATATTTCATCAAGACAAGGTATAGCTAGACACAAGATATACTGAGTGCTAAAAGTGTTTAGTATTCCTGTGGAATTAGCAGGATGAAATTTTAATATGGTAAAGTCCATATTCTTAACAAATCGGTGACATTTGGTACAGTGTATACAATTTTTATCACTATAATTGATTTAATTATTTGTCTGGAATTCTAGTTTAGGTCTTGCCACCTCATCATAAATTTTCTAACTTGGTTCTGTTCTTCTGGTCACACTATGGTTGAAAAGACTTGCTCATTACAGTAGAGTTTTTTTTTTTTTTATACATATAGTGTTCCTGGATTTCTTCACATAAATCATAGTTTACTATTTACCTTTGAAATACTCTACTGGAACACAAATTATCAAATGAGAAACATGCCATTGATTTACTACTAAGAAAGAGAGACACCAAAACATTCTTGAAATCAAGATATTGGATAGTAACTTGAAGTTGCTAGATATAAAAGAAGTCCTGACTTTTAATTTTTTAAAAAAGAAGAAATAGCAATGCATATTTCAAATGATAATATGTAAAACTATATAAACTGCCTGTTTTATTATAAAAATCATCATATTTGCAATGATTGTAAAGAAACAATTTCCTCTGAAAGCTGTAACTAAAAGGAGTTCTAGTATATAAAAACAGGTACAGGTGAGTTAAAGATTGATTTCTTTTTGAGAGGATGTAACCAGGGTTAATAAGTAAACAAGAAGTTTTCTCTTATAACCCAATCAGGAAAGCAGCAACTACCAACATTTACATTTATATGGGACTACAAATAAAAATTTATGTCTAATAACATTTTTCAGATAATTTAAGACAGACATATTCACTGATTACAAAATTGAATTTGCCGTTGAGATTTATCAAATCCATTTTATGAACTAAAGGAAGATTCTTAGGTAGAAATCATTTACACAAAAATAAGCCATGTTGCAAAGTTGCTGTTTCACTTTTATACCTGGACCTTCCTAACTTTTCAGTGCACAGAAATTGAACATGATATAGTATTACTTAGGAGTGCATAGTCATTATATATGTGATGAGTTAAATTACCAGCCACTAAAAATGAGCTATTTATATTGTAATATCTTGGTCTACAATATACTGGGAAGTTCATACATTTTGTTCTTTTATCTCACTATTTTTGTTAGAGAAATTACTTTCATGGGAATATCTCCACAACTACTCAAAACCAGAATAGATTTGGGGTTTTGTTTGCTTGTTTTCACTAAGTCTGAACTGACATGAACTTGTAGTTCAACAATGTTTTGCTTTTGTTTTCCAAAATACTTAAGTAGTAGCACTTTGGTACAGTACTGAGGGACAACTTCAAAAATCTAAATATTCTTTCATTCATAGGACGTAAATTTAGTTCAAAGTTGACCTTTAAACCACTCTGCTGCTATATTTCCTTTTCTTTTGGTCTGTACAATAATTCAGAAAGTCAGTCAAGAAAGATTTTATTGTTGGTTTGTAAAGTGAGTAATCTATCAATAAATTTGAACATATATGGGGGGAAAGTCAAGGATATTGCCTAAAATTAATTATATGAATATTTTCAATTCCTTTTCCAATTTCTTTATATGCTTATCTCCATTATTATGAAAAGTATTATCACACCAAGTCAATATTATAATATAAAAGTCTAAATTTTGAAGATCATTTCAATATGGTAACATTTTTAGATTTTAATGGGGATCTTAAAATATAAATCATAAACTATGTTGTAATTTTGAGCCTTTGTAACTTTTTTTAAAAGGAGTTATTTTTGTTGCCTGATTTTGATTATTGCATTTTCCTGATTATTTTTACTTCTAAATAATTATTCTCATGCCAGTTCTTTTTTGTGGTTATGATTATTTTAACATACTATTTTTTTATTCAACTCCAGTATGTTCAATTTTAACAAAGTTGAAACAAGAAGGTATAACCATAAAATTTAATTGGAATTCCAACCTATCTCTTCTCAAAATTAAGATTTCTTCATAAATGTTATTAATTAGAAACATAGGTGGTAGAACAATCCATCAGTTTTAGAATCAATTAAACATGAGGTCCATTAGTTAGTTTACTGATCAAATATCATGTGACCTGGATTTCAAAGAGGAAAAGAAAACCTAAATATAAAAATACCATTTTACTAGGAAGCAGTATGTTTCATTGGCATAACTTGTTCTTCCAGACGCCTATATATGTACATTGTGTATGGTTGATGGATACTTTCTCTTCATCAAATATATAAAAAATATGCAGATAAAATCACAAATTTCAGAAGTTATTGAAAAATTGGGGTTAACAAAAGGTGCTAGAAAAAACTGAAAATTGTTAATGTATCAGTAGCTTTGCATGAAAAGGCGTGTGGAAAAGAAAAGATCTGCCTTCAGAAATTCAACCCTTCTAGTGTAAACAGGATTAAATGAATACATATTAAACACAAATTTTAATTAAAATGTATGTGCAATTGACTACTTTATCCACAGTTTTACTTTCTTCATAGTCACATAAAATTTGGAGGAACAATCTCTCCCTGTGAAAATCTTTGGGATATTAATTCTCTCTGAAAGCACATCTTTTATGAAGCATGAGAGGTCAAAAATCTCAACCTTTCATCTTGATGCAAGAGCTTGGTAGTGACCTATTGTACTGAATGGTCTTCTGCACCAGTTAAGGTATTAAGTGATCTTTATTTCGCTTGGACTGTATAGAGCTGGGGAGACTACCTGCCTCAAATTTCCATATAATGAACACAAAAGATCACAAGCAGGGAGGTAGCAATATCAGAAAATCAGGAAGATGAATTGAGGTAGTTTCCCCGCTGTTCTGTAAACCTAGCTTCTTACTGATAGAAGTGCTTCCATACAAATTCCCATTTGTCCAAGTAAGTACAGTGCTCATAATCCAAGACAACATGTTTGTTTCTGGAGTTACTGTCTGTCTAAAAAGAGTTCTTTTATTGCCATGTACATTCTATGCATCAAGTGAGTTAAACACCTTTGAGGTGCTAATATTGCCAAGGTGTGTGGCATCAGAAAACTTAATTACCACTGAAGCTCATTTGTTCTCCAACTTAAATAAAACCTGTAAACTTAAAAAGTGTCCATGTCAATTGACTTAAAAGATGATGCATAAAATATTTTGAGGTTATATCAAAGTTTAATTGTAGTCTGGTCCAGAACAACTTTAGTTTGTTATGTATTTTTAAATTATATATTACTGGCCATTCTCTAAACGATTCTTTTTCATCATTTTAAGATACTCACTTATGGGTGGGCAGTGTGTAGTTTTTGAAAAACTAAAACCCCAAGATATATTACAAGGTAAATTATAGGTAGCTGACAAGCTCGTTTTTGCTTTGCCTGAATGGGGCTTGGACAGTGTTGGAAAAGGGCCTGCAATAATTGGAGAAGCAGGAAGTTCCTTTGAAAAGACTGATTTTCCCCTCCTATTTTCTCCTTTAGAACAAGAAAAAATTAACACAAAAACGCTCTTCTACTGGCATAAAGTGTTATTCTCTTTGCCATGGTTCTAGCAGCTTTTAGCCAATTCAGTGAATTTAAGTTTCTCAGTTTATCAAAATGGAGCTTACAGGAGGAAAAAAAATATAGCCTTCAATTTGATACTTTCATTTCTGATTGGCTCTGGTTTTTAAAAATAAACATGGTGATTAGAGCTGGCTTATGAATAAGTGCACAGTAACCTGCTTGAGCATCTTGTTTTTAGACAACATAGAGATGCCCATTCCATTTTTCTGGTTGAATTTGTCTGCAAAGATATCATTTTGTGCTTTGATTACTCATTGAGTCAGATTGGTTTCTTTTGCAGGGCTTATTTGGGTTAGCAAAGTTTATATAATGAAAACAGAGGAAAAGAAAGGCGAGAAGAATGAAAAGAATAATAATATAGTACATACATCGATACAATATCTTCTAAATCTCAATCAGTTGTTTATTGGTTGGCAAACAAGTTTCACTTTTACAACAAATATTAGTAATGAGGTCATCCAACTTTGAGACCATACAAAATGGATCATAACTTTAAAAAAAAGTATGTGTGCTGCTAATTGAACTCTTGTATTCCTACATTACTTAAAATCCTGTCAAATAAATAAATTTTATTGTTAATAAACAGAAGACTTTAAAAAAAATCACCTCAAAATAATTTGACTTTTCAATTCTTACTATGAGGGAGTGAACTTCTTCTAAAAATTGGTAGTGCAGGTGCCCACTTGGGGATCAGACTGAGCATTCAGCACTATAACGCCTATGGAATACCGGTTTACACATGCAGAAGCCCCACTAGTTCTATAGACACCTCTTGACTTCTAGAATCATAGCTACTGTCTTAGTGATGAACTGCTTGCCAAATATGCTTTGCATTACAACAAATGTGCCCTGTAAACATAAATGTTCGTCCTGCTCTAATTTGCAAAAATGCTGTTGGAAATCTTCTGGTTAGATAAAGATATATATTGAGGGAAGGGTCTAATTTTATTTTTTTATTTTTTTGTAAAAAATAATTTGTTTGCATTACTAGAAAATGATTCTTATAAAGTGATAGTTTCATTTATTTATTTATTTATTTTTTTTTTGCCAGGTGAACTTTTAAAGAAAATAAGGCAAAAAGGAAAAACAAAAAAGCAAAACAGAAGAAAAAGAAGAAAGAAGAAAATGAAGAAAGGAGGAAGAAAACTTTGCTTTTTTACTGGTAGACAAACTTGCAAGACTAGCACAAAAGAAAAAGAAAAAAAAATTTCCCACTACATTAACAGGACTCAAATTCTGGAGGAACAGAAAGCAGACTATATGTGCAATGCTAGTAACTGTACAATACATAGAAACTGTTCGATTTTTTCTGCCATTAGTTTTATCATCAGTTAATACAGCAAATCATAAAATATGCATTTAGCATATAATTCTAGAATTCCCCTCCATTTCATTATTAATTTTGTTGTTCTATTTCGTTTCCCACAGCTATTCCCCCCGCTGTGGCGAACAGGTTGTGAGTGACCGTAAACCATTATGTGATAACAGTTTTGCTTTGCTTTTATGTTTGTTTGTGCAGCACTCCAATCTAGATGCAGCATTGTTACTAATTTCGAACAATTGTTCTGGCCTTTGAAAAATCAGGTCCTTGCAATTATAGTAACAAAGCATCGGGGATGTTAAAACAAACACAACATAATTCAACAAGGCCACAATGAGCGCCATTTTCTTCAGATCTCGTTCATTAACATAATGAAGTCTCCATCTGAGGGGGAAAGGACAAGAAAGGGGCATTTCAGCAGTTATCTTTCTCCCCTGGGCTGAGCTAAAAATCCCAGTTTAAAAAAAAAATGTCTGAGAGAGTTTGTTTTTGTCTTTTGAGAACAGCATAAAGATTGAGGAGTACACACATTATTACCACTGCTTAAATCAACTCATAACAGTCCACACGGTGTTAGCAGTTTGGTTGGTTTAGACTTGTGGGTCATCTTCTATAGACTAGTGACCAAGTGTGCAGGTCCCTTTGAACTTCCCTCGGGAGAGGTCCCGTCTTTGTTTGGGGGAACTATAAACCCATCGCTGCTGCCGCGCCCTAGCTGGTAGTACGTGTGCAGCTGGTGGACGTGGTTTCTGGAGCCCAGGTTCGGCATGCTTTTGTAGTACACGTCTTCGGCATCGGCACACCTGGCCGCGGCGGGCTCGGTCTGGGTGCTGGTGTTGACGCTGCTGTCGCCGGCGGGCACACCGGCCAGGGCCGGCATGCTGGTGTAGAGGGAGTCCCTGTGTGGGGACTGCAGGTCCTCTGTGTGCTCGTGGGTTAGCAGGGGGAAGAAGCTCTCGCTGTGGTCTTGGGGGATCCGCCTTCGGCTGTAGTGGTGTGGCTGGTGGTTCTCAGTGGCGTACACTCTCGGGGGCAGCAAAGGGGCGTCGGATTCCTCATGAATGAGTTCCAGGCCCAGGCTCTCCTCGTGGTTGAAGGACGTGGCATCGTCCAGTACGATGGCACCGTCTTCGCTCCCGCCGCCAAGGTTATTCACCAGCTTGTTCATCAGATTCCTGTTCTGCTCGCTGGAGCGCTCATGGTTGTTCAGGTAGGAAGGGATATAATTGGAAGTGAGTTCCTTCAGGATCTTTTTCTCTAGGGCGGTCTCGTTATGGTTATAGCCACGGTCTATGATTTGCACACAGTTGCTCAGGTATTCGCCGCTGGCGATGCTGTAACTATTGCCATGGTTACCATTCAGTGGTAGAGTATCCATGACACTTGTATCCCTGGCATTGTTCAGAAGCCCCTCTGAAAAAGATTACAAGACACTATGACATTGATGTCCGATAGGCCGTAGAACGAACACACACACACACACACACACACACACACACACACACACACAAAAGCAACAACATTCATTGACTATGAAATATGTATAAAATGCTAGCATTTAAGTTCGGTATAAAATGCTCAGAAACAAAAACAGTATTAAATCTGTGTGTACATAACCATATACATTTATAATTGGACAACTGATGGAAAAGAAATATCTAAAATAAATCAAAATAATTTTTAGAAACCTATAAATAATAAATTGGCATTTCTACACATTGACATTTGAAGCTTATTTGGTTATATTAGGTTATAACTTGGGTCATTCATAGCCTTTTATACACATCAAAGTCAATTAAATAATTCTTATCTTTAATTTTGCATGTTTCATTGAAATAGCTATAATATTAACATAATTCATGTGTGGTACTTTGAATTTGCTGGTCAAAGTAAAATAATTTCTAATAACTTGATAATTTTTAAGATTAAAAATAATCCTGATGCACAAAACCACAAAAGGATTATGTTAAACTTGTCAAAATGATGTAGTCATGAAATAATGCTTATTCAAATCAATGTCATGTCAAAATAATTTGCACATAAGAACATTTAAAGATCCTTGGATTTATTTACTAATTTTTCTGCTGCAAGCACTTTGGTTATTTTTATATATTAACCCATTAGTGATTGTTCAGGGTCATTAGTTAATACTACAGGAAAATAAATGTGTAAAAACACAGGAATTTGATTCCTAAAACATAGTGTCAATATTAAAGTCACCATTTTGTAATGAGTGATGATCTGAGGGCCTATCAAACTTTAGTTTTAAAAGAAGAATAAAATAAACATTTTATTCTGGTGAGAAACAGTTGCAGTGAAATATATTTTACCACACACCACTTCAAGTTTTTGCATTCCCTTAAATGAACAGAAATTAAGTCATCTAAAATAGTTTCATAAATCAGTTCAAATTTAACCATGAGAAGAAGAACACAAACATTTAACCAATTCTGGTAAATAAGGAATGATACTTCCTTCAAAAAATTAATTGAGGAATTCTCAATACATTTCTCAATACACTGCTAACTTGTGAAAATATAGCAGTCATTCTATATCTGTGATGCAGTTATGTTTATCAAAACTCAACTAGTTCAATGCTGGTTTAAATGAAGTGTCGCACTTAATGTCAATTTTTATATGGACTTTTGATGCGTATTCTATATTTAAGTAATACAATTTTGAAAATAGCAATGTATAAAACGCATTAATAAGCAGCTATCACAGACATAGTTTGAAGCAATTTATTTTCATGTTATATCTTGTACACAAATTCACAATGTTAAGGAAAATAAAGTAAATGCCTTTCAAAGGGCTGTATGTGATGGGTGATTGCTTTCACAGAGGCTGCTATGGTATGTGTAATGGTTATGGTTGGTGGCTGATGCATTGAAACGTGTTTTTTTAATTTCTGTTGCAATGCATTAGGTAGAGACTAAAAACAGCCATTTTAAAATAAAGTGGGTATGGTGCATGTGACAAATTTTTATGATGGAATGTACTAATAAAACTTAAAAGTTTATGAATTAGTTAGCAAAAAATAAATGCTTAATTTAAAAACAATTTAACTCACACAAACGTTACATGAGACTTAACAACTATGTTGATTATGTGACAGAATAAAAGAATCAGACAACAAAAGCGTCTAATCTCTATTAGCATATATTTATATAAGTCAATTTATAGGCTCTTCACTTTGTAAATTGTGAGATGAACTGTTTTTAATAACTACATCATCTATATGTGATGCAATAAAAGTGAACTAAAAAAAATTACATTTGATATGCAATGTTTAGCTTTACTCCCATACTTGTCTCTCTGTAGGGCTCTAAACGACAGCATGAAGAAAAGGAAAGAAAAAACAACAAGTAAGCTTACAGCGACAGCAGAAGAAACATGAGTAAAAAGCAAATTGATGATATGCAGAAAAAAGAGTCAAAGGAAATAATTTCCACAGCCCCCAAAATTCATGAGTCTGTGTTACATGGTTTATTCGAATTTTAAAAAATACTGAAATGTTAGTCAGAAAATAAGAAATCCCACTTAACACATGCCAATATAATGAGTTTTTAATAAGCATTTTGAGGTTTGTAAATTTCAAACATATACACATTTATATAACAGTTAAAATTATCACACAAGCCAAAGAGTTAAAAGGTGAGCCATGACTTTCCACCACTAGGTTTAAATACTATACATATGTGATGTTATAACACACCTGCTTATAAGAAATGTCATATAATTAAAAATTCACTTGTGACATCATAAAATCTTTAGCTTGGATACAGAGTGAAAACCAGAGTTGAGGGTTTTCATAATTTTGTTCTTTTTTCCCTTATGTATCTTCTCTTTCCCTTCACTAAAGTTATTTTTCATGACGGTACCTACATAAATGTGGCTTATCATATGTAATTTAAAACTGATCAATACTGTCATATTCTTAAGAAACTACAGAGATAAAAACAAAGGTTAAGTCAACTTATTCTGTATCAAGAAAATACATGGGGTAAAAATACTATCATTGACATTGTGTTTTCTTCTGTATTGTTGTACAGTCAGAGGCAATCAAACATTTTGAGAGTGGATCCTCTAAAAACAGTACTAGCAAAATTACTTTTAAAAGAAAAACTCATATTTTAGCCAGGTCAGAATTTCTTTTGCTGATTTTGTTTACAGGAACATTAAAATATCACAAAACAAAAACCAGTGAATTCATTGGGGCAGATATTCAAGGCTTTGTACTTGTTATAGTGTAATGACCATTTTAAAAACACAATTTGTATACTTTAAAATTTGATTTGTTTCTCAGCAAAAAAGAAAAAAGAGAACTAGAACATTTTAAAATGCAGAGGAAATCTCTTTTCAAGCTTGAAATAAATGGTCAAGCTGTTTATCAATGGATGTAAATGCGTGTAGGCTTATTATGGCTCGCTTCTTCAATGCGCGGATATTAGAAAAGGAAAGCAGACCAGAGAGAGCACTGAAGTTCAATTTCCATTTTTCAGAGATGAAAAAATTGTACATCCTCAGAGGCTGGGCCTTATTTAATGCCTCTCTCCTAACAGGCAGACCTAAGATCAGAGAGGCTCTTTCTAGACTTCTTCCATCTGTATTTGCTGCAATCTTTTCATATAGGTTTTGAAAGACATAATGAAATGCTAATTTATATGCTTTTTAAACAATATTGTATTCTTACAAACTATAACGTACTCTTCACTATATCCCATCCTATGAATATATGTCTTTATTTTAAAGTTTTAGAATCAAATTACTTTAAAATGTAAATTTATTTTAGTAAAACCATGACTTTTTTTTCTTATGTTGTGTTGACAGGTTTTTCTACAATGAAATTTATCATTATAAAAATTGAATTTCTAATACTGACAAAAATATAATGGTCTAGAAATACTGTGCATGAAGCTTTAAATATTTCCACAGTAGAATTCAATATAGTAAAACTGGATTATTCATTTTTATTTCTAACTGTATATGCTTCAGTAATGCTGTAAACACATCTTTATATATTTTAAATAAAGGCATTATTAACAAGAATGGAAGCTTTGAATCTAAATATTTCTACACCTGGACAACACTGGTACAACTGAGTTAGACCTACAGAACAGAATCAAGTGGTAATTCAACATAAACCACTCTAGTACATACCAAGCCAACTATATTTCATTTAAGACTTCACCTTGCCAGTAAGAATATAAGTGCATTCATCTGAAAGCATAAGATTAGTAGCAATATGATAATCACCAAGATTTACTTTGGTCAGTGGTAACAGAAGTATTTTAAGTGCTACCAGGGTTTTTTATCTTAAAAAGTAGTAAAATGAAAAATAGATTAACAATACCAGTTTTGACTCTAAAGAACATTGATTAAATTATTTAATTTTATTTTTTTAAGTCAGGATTTATTAAATTTACTGAAATAAAAGACAGATCCATTATAATGAATGATGTGTATATTTATTGATAATATTAATAGCAATAACCAGTAATGAATCCCAATAAATAAAGTTTTATATTTATACAGTATTTTTATATTTTTTGTGAGAATTTCACTTTAATAAAATTG
Source organism: Muscardinus avellanarius (assembly GCF_963383645.1). Classification (NCBI taxonomy): domain Eukaryota; kingdom Metazoa; phylum Chordata; class Mammalia; order Rodentia; family Gliridae; genus Muscardinus; species Muscardinus avellanarius. The sequence goes on from NC_137791.1 coordinate 88,543,837, forward strand.
ATAGAAGCATTCCATCCTTCAAGAAAAAAAAATCCTCTTTTTTTTTTTATTCCAGTAAAAAATAGTAAGATGAGAAGGCAGATATGAGTTGGGAAAATGTACAAAGGAATAATCATTATTTTTTGCTTATATAATAAATTATAAATTATTCTGATAAACCAAAAAGGCAAAATAAGGCATGATCTAGATTATTATTTATTTTCAAATGATTACCAACTCTTTTTTGCAAGGTGAATGTAATGTACAGTTAATTTGAAAATACGTTGCAAATCTTCACTTAGCATTATTTAAAATTTACTAATATGTCAACACACTTTAAAATACTTATAACGACACATTTACCTGCCACTTAACCTAAGAAAAATAAAAGGCAAAATAAAACAAGCCTTTACATGGTTTTGTAAATTGCTGTGCCAAACCACATCTGGTGTACTGTGCAATGTACAACTCTTACGAGTGTTTCAGTGGAATAGGGACTTTGAATAATGAGAGACACTACGGAAAGAGTAACCATGAAGAAGGGTTGTAAGTAGGGAAATGAAAAACCAAAGGAAGACAGGTTAACTGCTTTAAGTATTTAAAGGGCTGCCAAGAAACAGCAGAAGAATGCTTTACTCTTCTATGCTCCAGAGGCAAACCTAAGCATCACAGCCAGAGAAATATATGTATATGTATGTATGTGTGTAGATAGATGGATAGATAGATGGATAGACAGATGATAGATAGATAGATAGATAGATAGATAGATAGATAGATAGAGACATGGAAAACAAAGCGAACATTTCATCAACCGAATGTATAAGATACTGAGCAGAGAAGGGATTACATTCGAGTAAATACTTCAGCTTGGCCTTACAGATTTTCAGCAATGATGTAAAGAGGCTTCAGTGAACTCCATCTTTCCTTCTGATTTTAAAACTCTATGATTCCTGGACATACAGACTTTAATGAGCTTGGTGAAATTGAAAAGTTCACTAAATTATCATATTCACAAATACCTTCACTATATGTCTGAAGTCACTTGTTAATTAATGACTTTAGTATTTTTAAAATAAATTTAAAACATCCTTCGCATATGGAGAGGAACCAGGTAAAGTTAAGCTCAGGTGATTTGAGATGTCCAAAGGCCATCTTGCGGTCAACATCCTTTTCTGGAATGGCACATTCAAACCAAGCTTTCTACAGTCACATCACAAAGTTTTACCTCTGACTGAGAAAAGGAAAAAAATGCCCAGAGAGTATAATAGAAGTTTTATTCAAAACTGTCTAGATAATTTTAAGATTGATAATCCAACACATTCAACTTGAAGGACTGTTGGAAGTCTCCACTATGGTGAATTTTCTTTCAAATATAATTTTAGATAGAACTTTTTTCTTCTATGAAACTTTTATTTTATTTTTATTTGAATAATATTTTATGCTCTTTACAGTTATATTACATATGTAAAATACTCACAATATTTTGTATTCCTAATAATATTTTCTACTTAAATAAAGTAAAACCAGATGTAACACTTATAAGTGGTTTTAAAGAGATCTATGCTTATTTGTTTTAGGTACAATTTTTGTAGCATGCTTAAACTGGAGAAAAAAGGAACTATCTTCAAAAATCTAGGTGGGTTTTTTTTTTTTTTTTTTGGTGGTACTGGGGTTCCTGGAAGCCCTTCTACCTCCAGGCTCCACTCCCAGACCTATTTTATATTTTTGAAACAGGGTCTCTTACGCCAGCGCAGCTGGCTTCGAACCTGAGCGATCCTCATGTCTCTGCCTCCCAAGCGTGGGGATTACAAGCGTGCGCCATCACGCCCAGCAAAAAAAATCTAGTTTTAAACATCCAGCCATAGTGCAATTAACATTTGTGTGACCTGCCTGTACCAGCGCTCATAGGCAGTGGCCCAGCCAAGGGAGAGCCCACGCTGAAGCTGCCCACTGCTCTTCTCTCCACTACTTAGTTCTGTGTAATTTTCCCTAGAGTTAATCTAATGTTTTCATCAATGCTAATGGTTTGTGCCCAGAGTGTACTTCATGATATAACAAAATAAGATTTATTTTCTCAATAGTATAACATTAAGACTACTTTATCTTACTTACCTTAGACAAATACCTCATTTTTCCAAACAAATACATGGGTATTTAAGATAGAAATAAATGAACAGCAAGAAAAGCACTGACAAACCACAATACATTTTTATAACAGTACAAAGAAACACATATTGATGGATCAGGCATTTGTTTATCAGAAGGAATCCATTTCTTCCTAAGGAATAAACCTAAGGAAAATGGAAAATAAAAGTACCAAGCAGGGTGGAATGTGAAAGGAGTCTGTGTGTCTGCTTCCAAAACAAAGAAAGGCAGGAGAAGGGAAACTAGAATGTGCTCAGAAAAGCTACAGAAAATGGGACTCTCACTTGAAAAACTTAAGATAAACTCCAGCACACCTTGTGCGTTGTACATGCTGCCAGAAGGGTTGTTACAGACCGCCGGTTCCCCAAGCAATGTATTATAGGGATTGTTAGTACCATGCGGACGAAGCAGAGCATTGCTTATAAGATGATTAGCCATGGCTCCTGGAGCAGCCCCATAGAAAGACAGAGAAAAAAAAAGGTCAATCAGGCAAATGTGTTTGAAAAAAAGAAAGGAACATTTAGAATGACAACAGTTGATACAGTCCTGATTACAGGCAGGAGGCTAATTAGACCAAAAAATATGCCACTTGAGTGGCACACATTTCCAACAATGCACATACATTTCTGTGTCAATGGGAAAGAAAGGCAATGGTTTACATTTCTGCTTAGGCCACATTGAGGATGCTCTCTTTCCCAAGGTGTATGCAAGAATATATTCCCATGCTTGCTAAAACTAAAATCAAAAATAAAAAAGCAAAATCTAATCATTCAAACACAACACAAAAGCAAAAGCAAAAAAAAAAAAAAAAGCAAAAGCAAAAAAACAAAAGGCTAAAACAGGAAAAGAAAGGATAAAATTAAACAAAACATCCCCTTATCCACAGAAACCATTGGGTTGTTTTCAATGAAAGTAAAAAAAGATAAAAGGCAACATTTATGATAACACATTCATTTGGAGAGCAATTGTTGACACAACAGAAGAATTTGACATCTCTTAGAAATTCTATGAAGAATTATTGAAAATTGAAATACAATAAAATCACTCTAATTAGTATACCATGGTAAGCATACTAATCTGGTGACTTATAGATCAGGTTTAAATATCATATTATTTTAAGTATTTTAAATAAAGTATTAACTTAATGGCATCAACAATATACATATATATATATAAAATATTTGTTTATAAAATCCCATTTTCCATTTTCCAACTGGCTGTTCAAAGCTTGGCATAGCAAAATAACAAAGTGAAATTCTTTCATCCTTTTGTAGATACTCTTACTTTGCATCACACAATCAGTATAACTTGCAACCTCCCATCCTCCAGAGCCATTTAACTAAGAAAAAAATGATCAGAGGAAGAGTTTTATTCAATGTAACTAAGTCATGTATGAAAATGGTAGGCAGAACTTCACATTCGTGTCAGATGATAAAGAAATAAATTATGACCAAAGAAAGGACAAAACAAATTATATGGGAAACATCAGGTTGTCCACACAGGTACATGTTAATTTTTCTCATATACATGAAAATGATAAGGAGAAAATAAAAATTCATAAATACTTGTGATTCAGTGAAGGACTGGTATCTAAACTATAGAAAGAACTCTCAGAAGTTTACACTAAAAATAAACAAAATCCAGTTAGAAACTGGTCCAAAGGTAGAAAGAGACATTTCATAGAAAAGGATACAAAGATGCCAAGTAAGCTCATGAAAAGAACTGATATTAACTATTAGAGAAATACAGATTAAACCACAATGACATATCACTACAACTCTAAAATTTAAATTCTGATAACCCTGAAGACCGAGAGAATGTACAGAAAGTAGATCATTTGGCTGGTGGGAATGTAAAATAGTATATTGTGGAAAACGATGCGCAGTTTCTCAAAAAACAAAACATGCAATCACCATACCACCCAACAGCTACAGTAAAAAACATTCATCCCAAGGCAAAGGAAATTTATCTCCAAAGGAAACCCTGCATGTGAATGTTCATGTCAAAGACCCCAAATAGAAAGAGCGTGAATTTCCTTCAACGGGTGATTAGGCAAACAATAAGCAGCATATCCACACCATGGAATACTATTCAGCAATCAAAATAAACACTAAGAAACTTAGCTGAATCTCAAAAAAACTTTACTGAGACTGGCCAATCCCAAATAATGACATACTATATAATTTCATTTGTATCTACAATATTCATTAAACGACAAAATTATAGAAATGGAGATATAAGTGGTTTCCAGAGGTTAAAGATGGAAAGGGAAGGTAAGTATATTGTGATTACAGGCAATATGAGGCAAACTTCTGTGACAAATATAAAACCAATTATTCTGTATTTTGTTGATGATAGTACATATATGAAACCACTCTGTGAATTAAATTGCTTGAAAGTAGACACACAGACACAAATACATTTAACTAAAAATAAAAGTGGAGAAACTTGATGAAGGTTGGTAGATTGAATCAACACCCTGGTTGTGATAATGTAATATAGTGCCACAGGATATTGGGGAAAACAGATAAAGAGTAAACAACTTGGACCTAATCATGGCAGCATATTCTTGGTGGAATCCTAGTAACTGGGATGCTGAGACAGGAAGAATGCTGGTTTGAGACTGGGTGAGGAGAGGACTAGTGAGGAGACTAGTGAGGAGACTAGTGAGGAGAGGACCTCATCAACTAAGTGGGACCCTGTTTCAAAATAAATAGATGTGGAGGTGTACATCAGAGGTAGAATTGCCTGGGTTCAATACCCAGTAACAAAATTTTTTTAAATCATTCAGTATTATTGTGTGCAGCAACAACGGATCAAAAATTATTCACTCATGCAGAATGTTTTAAAATGAGAAAGGAATACTTGGCAATAGTGTTATTCTTTTCTAAGTTATTATTCCTAGTCATGGTTAATTATCAGCCAGTTAACAATTATTTTAACATTGAAATTGAGAAAGTGAACAGATGTTGATTTAAAATGTAATAGAGCTTACCAAACTGATAGAATCTTAAAGTATCAGTTCTTTCAGAAAATAATCTGCATATATGTTTGCACACATACAAACTCATATGTACATATTTAGGTGTTCTTCCATAGTGGAAGGGAAGATCATGTAATGGGTAAATCAGGGTATTACTCTCCACTGATGAATTAAATATATGAGATGTTAGTAAAAAAAAAAAAAGTTGAGTTTCTGAAAGTCTCTTTCAGATAAATAATAGAAATTGTAAAAAAAATAATATTGCTGTTTTACATGAGCTTAAGATTAATTATTACAGGGAGGATTTATTTTTATTTTTTATTTATTCTTTTTTTTTTTTTTTTTGCAGTACTGAGAATGGAACCCAGGCGTAGTCTTATGTCCAAGCTACTCCCCCAGCCCTATTTTTTATTCTTTATTTTGAATCAGGGTCTCAGTTGTGGAGGGCCTCACTAAGTAGCTGAAGCTGTCTGATAACAGCAATCCCCCCGTATCAGCCTCCCAAATGCTGGAATTACAAGTGTGTGCCTGTGCTTCAGGCAGGGTTTAACGTGTACAATATTTAAAAAAATAAATTACCTTTAAATTGTACCTGCTACTTATTATTTATATTTGTAGCCTTTTTAAGTACAAAAGGGAAGATTCATTTTCTGATACAAATAACTACTTTTTAGGATTTTCCTAAATATTTATTTTAAGTAGAAAACAATGACTCAGATATACCACTCCTCAATATTTTTCTCAATAGAATTAAAGTTAGGATACTATTGACAAATGTATAACCATGTTTATAGCAGCACAATTCACAACAGCCAAATATGGAACCAACCTAGGTGCCCATCAATACATAAAAGAGTAAAGAAAATGTGGTCTATACACACAGCATAGTTTTACTCAGCCATAAAGAAGAACAAAATTGTGTCATTTGAAGGAAAATTAATGGTACTAGAGAATATTATGCTATGTGAGATCAGCTAGCCTCAGAAAATCAAGGTTTATATGCTTTTTCTCATACCTGGAAAATATGAAATACAGAGAAAAATATGAATAAGAAGGATTTCAGATAAATGAAGAGAGAGATCAACAGAACAGTAGAAAGGGCTTGGGGAAGGGAGGTGGGAAGAGGAAAAGAAGGACAGAGAAAGGAAAGAGTTCAAATAATTTTATGTCTATATAAAAACTTCTCACTGCCAATTTCTCTAACACATATAGGTAGGAAGGAGGAGGGAGCCAAGTGGGGTGCAGAGAGAAATATACCAAGTGCTGTCTGCATGTATGAATGAATCTCTTTGAATCTCACTATGGTGTATAATTAGAATGTACCAATGAAAGGATAAAATGTGAATGAAAAGAAAAGGTGCGACTTAAAATGAAGTGGTAAAACATCCTTAAAAAATAGAAAATCATTTGAATATTTTACATCCCTCATATATCTCAAAAGAGTTAAAAGCTTCAGGACTAAGGCTTACATTTGTGTCTCTATGTATTTCTCTGCATTACTACATGTTGCCTCTTTTTTAAAAAAAATAGAAAACAAGCAATAAAGTGAGGAGATTGCATGTTACTGTTTTCTTTGCTTCACACAGTTTAAAATAAATTTTTCTTATATATATAAAAATATATAGTCTTAGCTAGCCGGGCATGCTAGCACACACCTGTAATCCCAGCATTCAGTAGGCAGAGACTGGAGGATCGCCATTTGCGGACAGCCTCAACTACTTAAGGTAAGAATCTAACTCAATTTAGTTCCTTTGCTTATCATATAGTTTATAAAAAGTCAAGTATAGAAGAAAAATTGTTAATAAAAAAGGATTTTCATAATGGCATGCCAATGAACCCATTAAAGTTTACATACATAATCCCTCTGGTACTATCTTCTCCAGTTCCTTTTCAGTCTTTTTTTTTTTTTTTTTTTTTACTAATTTTTCGATGTACTTTAAAGTGATTTGATTAGTGAAACTACAAATCTAAGAAAAATGACTGAGTTCTACAGCTGATTTTGTTTTTGTGCAATGCCTGCTAAGCAAAAAAGTCTGGCCACAATGCCAACATGCCACTGGTATGGAAGTATTACTCCACCTATACTGGCTACCTAGGACAATATTTCATCTCAGCCACTTGGCTTTTTAGGTAGGTTGCTTCTTAAATCTTCATGCAATCTAGAATCAGTTAGTGATCTGTAGCCAAAATGAATGAAAACGCCGTCACAATAGATCTACTCACTGTTTATACAAAAGTCATATAAACACATAAAATAATTTAATACTTTTAGACAAAATGTACATTCCTCTTCATTCCTGGGATTATCACTAAATAAAAATCCATTTTTTGTTTAGTATCCCTCATTTTATACCTCTTATCCTATGTGAAACCAACTTTAACAATGCAAGAGTTATAAACGAAGTCTTTCTCAATAAGAACAAAAGTAGTTAATAAAATCTGGTGATGAATGTTTTACAGAATGTATAAAGATATAGATAAAATCTAGAGGCTTGATAGTACAAAAGAATAAGATTATCTACATAACCAAATAATTACTCCTCCTTTGACTCACCTAATATAAAGTCACTTTTTTAAAGGTCGTGCAGTACTTAAAATGACCTTGAGAGATTCTTCTTTTTATCACCATCCCATCCCAAACAAGTGTGATTTTTCTAGGATGTATTATCATGTTCCTACCGTCCAGATTCACATTTGAGCATGTGACTTATACTTTTGGATGATGGCACTGACTATTCAGAAAAAAAATTAAATAAAAACAAAACAACAGCTTCCTCCCAATGCCTGGATCTTTTAACTAAAACGTTGCTCAGAACCTGTCTTCTTCCACTTGTATGTGCGAAGATACTTTTGTCTTTTTCTCTGCTGCTGTATTGCATTTCACTTATCTTTACCAAAGTGTATTCTGTTTGCTTCTGCCTGTATCCTTGATAGGCATAGGTCACTTTGAATTCAGCTACTATCTTTCAGGATTCTATCCACCCTGTCTCTTCCTCTTCCCTCCGACTAACTTCTGATTTGTAACTTTCCCTTCTAACAGCTGGGAAATTGCTGAAGTCTTCCAAGAAGTTGAGTGTTTATAGACCATCTGCCACTATTTTTTAGCTGAAAAGTTAAGCTTACTGGTTAGTAAATTTAAAGACACAAATAAGTTGGTGTTTTGTGGAGGAAGGGAAGTAGTTATAATACCACACACTTAAAAAAAAATGTTTAGGTGTTAATTTTATTTTACGCTGAAGTGCAAGCTCCAAGAAAATCAAACACATAGATTTTCACTCTATACCACATATCTAGAATCATTTCTGGAACTCAATAAAAAACTGCTCAATCAATAAAAATGGTGAAATTGATGAAACCTTAACAATGTAAAATTAAATTATTTTATCAATTATGAATAGTGATATTTTGAGTAAAAATTATGTGACTTATTTATTTTTAATACCAGATATTGTGCTACTAAAAATTTCCTAAAGCAAAAATGAGCAATTATTTGAAAATATTACCTGACTAGTAATTGTGGATAATAGCAATAATTGTTTAAAACAATTGATGCTAAAACCAAACAAAACCACAAGCTGCTCTGACTCAAACATGGATTAAAATAGAGTAATTATATAAAAATAGCTGTTTCTTAATCATCTGGCTCACTAAACCCTGGGTATAGTCTTATCGTCATACCTGCTTATTTGCTGTCAGAAATAATGATAGGCTTTCTAATCAAACCACAGAAAGGGAATTAAGATTGAATTTCAACATATGTAAATCATCAACATAGCTGTCAACAGAGGGTCAACCACAAAAATCTTATTTCTGGTGAAAGAGAGATACAAAGCAAATGGGACAGTTATATTCCATACGGAAAAACTCGGAGAAGCTTTTCTGACAGTTATATAGAAAGTCAGAGCCGAATGGCCCTAAAATAGATTAGTCATTTTAGAAGTGTCCTTTTCTTTTAAAAAATAAAAATAAAAACTCATACCTGAAGATTGAGACTGATATAATAGTTTTTGAATGAGTGAATTTTGAATTAAATAATAATGAGCACACTCTTTTCAAATGTATAGTTTTACCACAAAACTGTGCTATTTCTTTCCTTGTGACAATAGAGTGGGTGTTTTGACATTGGGAGGCCTTGAATGACGCATTGTCTAGGCTAGAGCAGTGCGGTACTTGTAACTGAGGACTAGAAATCTAAGGCAGGACAGAGCTCTTTGAAATCGTGAACTAAAAAAACACATCTGAAAGAGAATGAAAGTTGGATCTCACTTGAATCTATATTATATCATTCAGAGACATAATTCAAACAATGCTTCTTCTTGACAGCAGGCTAACAAAAGTATACTGAAAAGCTCTTAAAATAACTTGAATTGCTCCTCTCCGCTGTCCAACGGACTTCTTTTTTCTTATAATGTGCTTACATTCCTATTTGATCAGACCGAATGACCAAAGTTTTGTCACTTATGATCTGGATGATCAAATGAACCAGCTGAAAGCAACTCTTCTCCTACAGTTACAAAGCAATATGACTCGACATTCAATTTCTCATTATTTATAAATCTATAGAGTGACAAATGTTCCAGTTGTTTTATCCCAATAAAACAGATTTACCCTGATGGTTCTTTCTTTTGAAATGTACCTCATCCCCCTCTCCATTCCCTTATGGTTCTCTCTCCCTCAATTTGATATAACATTTTTAATGAAGTCATTTCTAATAAATACATTGATTAGTGCATATAAATCATAGTTACGAGCAAAGCAGAATTACAATTGAATGCTAACCTCTATATTTGTATATTTAGACTTTTATTTTGGCCTAGTTTTCTACATGTGAAAATTATCTCTATAAATATAATAGTTTCTACAGAGTTAGAATACTATGGTGTAAGCCAAGAGACTGGTTTTAGGATATGACATCTATGAGGCTGTGAAATCCTGAAAATGGCATGTAAAATTCTGAAGATGTATGTTTGTCTGTTGATCTCTTCAAGCACGTGCCTGCACTCTTTTTAGTGAAAGGGTCCCATGCCTTTTCTTTTTCCTTCAAAGGGTAAAAAACCTACTATAAGGGAGTAAATGGGTGAGTCTTTTTTTTTTTTTTTTGGTGGTACTGGGGTTCCTGGAAACCCTTCTACCTCCGGGCTACACTCTCAGACCTATTTTTCATATTTCTATTTGGAAACAGGGTCTCTTAAGCCAGCGCAGTGGCTTCGAACCTGCACAATTCTCCTGTCTCTGCCTCCCAAGCACGGGGATTACAAGTGTGTACCACCACACCTGGCGAGTTTCTTTCTTTAGAGACTATAAAAAGACTACAAAAAGAAAACTATAAAAAATTAATCAGAAGTACTAAAACATATATTACATAAAGAAGTAACACTGAATCAACTGTAATATACCTGTATGGAGAAAGTCTGTAACTCAAAAATTAGAACTGAATAAGATTGTATTTAATACATAAAGGAACAAAGGGCCAGAGACATTTTTAATTTATCCAAGGTCACACATGACTCTGGTAGTTGTGTGTGTGTATATATGTGTGTGTGTGAATGTGTGTGTGTGTGTGTGTGTGTGTGTGTATGTGTCTGAGATTAAGTTAAAAGCCTTATGAATGTCAAACAAGCACTTTACTACTTGTGGCCTCTTCTCAAGCCTTTAAAAACTATTTAAATCAGTGATTTTCAAACTTTTTAAAAACCTTATTCAGAAAACAAGGTTGTACTATGATTTTTAGGCTACTTCTAAGAATGTCTTAAATTTTTTCCCTCCAGGCATGTTGGTACATGCTTTTAATCCCAGCATTCGGAGGGGCTGAGACAGGATAATCGCAGTTCACAGACAACCTCAGCTACTTAGTGAGGCACTTTGCAACTCAGTGAGACCCTGTTTCAAAATAAAGAATAAAAAATGTAGGGCTGGGGGTGTCGCTCAGAGGTAGAGTGCTCCTGGGCTCCATCCTTAGTACTGAAAAAAAAACTTCCTATGTGCTTTTCACTGATATTCAATATTTTATTTTCATATCCATACATTGCATAAAATAAGTAAACAAATAAAAATTAAAGTAGTTTGGTTAAAGAAGAAACTTCCAGAACTGTACAGAACTGATTGAGACATTGTCTATTTTAAATATTTTGTTTTCTATTTTTTGCTTATCTCTGTAATCAAACAATAACAGCACTAAAATACCTACACACACACACACAATCTAAAAAGACAATTTTTATTTTTCGGTACTGGGGATGGAACTGAGTGGCATTCTACCTCTGAGCTACACCTTCAGCCCTATTTTTTTATTCTTTATTTTGAAACAGGGTCTCACTGAGTTGAAAGGGCATCACTAAGTAGCTGAGGCTGTGAACCATGACCCTACTGTCTCAGCCCCCTGAATGATGGGATTACAAATGTGTGCCACCACACCTGGCTTATAAAGACAATGTAAACAATGATTTGCTCAACTTCATAGAGCTACTTTATGAAATAGCCATATAATCAAGACTAAGTCATTTATTTTTAAAAGATGACCAGAGTTAAAACAAACAAAAAGAATCTGCATGATACCCTTAAGAGCTATGTAAAATAATTTTCAAAACATAATTTTATATTTTACTCCAAAAAAAAAAATGACAAAGCATCCCAGAAGAACTATGTTGTTGAAAGTCAAGAGCTCTGTCATCATTTCTCTTTCTAAAGTCATAAATTGAGAAGCTGACATCTTGATTTATCACACTATGACCTTTTAATAGCCAACAAGTTTGCTATTAAATTTTAATCAACCTGCCTGTTAAATTTTATTCAAATGGCTTGAATATATTTCAACTTCTTTTAATAGCTAATTCATTCACTGAGAATTTTTTAATATGGATTTCAATGATACAACTTATCCAAAGTACAGATTAGATTATTGTTAGTTCACAATAAAATAAAACATTCTGAATACAAAGGTGTTGCATCTATTTTAATATATAAATTCAAAGTTTTTCAGTTGAGAACCTCACAAATGACCTACTTCATTCTTCTTATTTTGTGCTAATTTGTTTTATATATGGCTTCATGTCCAGGAATATGAGTTTATCTAGAATAAGTACTTAGATATCAAATTATTTGGGCATATATTGTTAACATTTTAATTTACAACACATAGCTACAATGCTGCCAAATGTGTTTGTATCAATTCAGATCCCCTCAAGTACTATATATTTCTCAAATTCTTACTGGGAGTTAGTATTGTCAGACTAACTTTTTCCAGTCAACTAAAAAAGTATAAAACAATATCTCTTATTACTGCTATATTTTGCATTTCCCATGACTATAAAAACATTTTTTCAAATATTTATTGGCAAAATGGGTTTATTTGTGAGTTGCCAGTTTCTATTTTTTTTACACATTTATCCTGGTTTTCTGCATTCTATTTATTAGTTTGTAGATATTTTTATATAATCCAGGCATTATCATTTTGTTTGTTAAAAACATTTTATCTTCTCTCAATGTCTCACCTGCTATAGTTTTTAAATTTTGAGACAACTCTGTCTCTTTATTATAGTTTGTGATCTTTGTAATTTTGTTTTTAAAAGTTTCTCTAACTTAAAATCTAGACTACATTTTCTTCTAAAACTTTAAAATATAATATTTTGCATTTGATATGCAATACAACATTGTCATGTTGCAGAAGAAATGAGGCCATTAGATATTCAGAGATGTTTTTCACATCATTAGCAGAAAGAATGCTTCTCAGACATGGTAGATTTTCTGACTGATTATCAATAGCAGTAGGACTAAAACTAAGAAATCTTGGGAACCTTAGCTTTACAAGAGGTACTGGTTAATCTGCAGAAGTATTAAACAATATTAATCAGTCATTTGTCTAGCTCGCTTTTTGTGGTTAGTATATTTTATATTCTATTAAGTTGACTATTTAGGATTCTTTAATGCAATATTAAACACAAAGAACACTGAGCCTAAAGATAACAGGCCAATTTAGTTTAATCACAGGCAAAATATTAGTACCCATGATTCTTTTAGTAAATTAAAGGCAGAGAGCAAAAATATTTATCTCTGCCATCTACCCAGCAGCTAATCAGTTCATTTTCTCTAGATCAGATTATTGGTAATCCACTAATGGTATGTGTTCAGTCTCAATTATATTTATTTGTAAATCAAACAGTGCTTATGAAATTTTGCCAAATAAAATGAACTTCAGAACAAATAAAAATTTTAATAATATAAAATTATTTGCCATTGTGGATATATGTGACTCAGTATAATTGATGCACAATATTGGCATGCTTTTTATATTATACAAATTATATGAGCTTAACATGTATGAGTTCTATCCAGGCTAAAATATAAAGTATAATATAGGAACTATAAATGAAAAAGTATGCCTGAAAGAATAGGCATGATTAAAACAGTGTACCATGAATAAAGAGATTTTTGATAATGTTCAGAGAAGACTTATATTACCATATGATCATAGTCAGTTTTGCTCTGTTTAGACTGAGGCTGATCAGGAAACACATTGTTTCTAATTTTTAAATCAAGATTGATTTTCTTCCTTTAATCTGTGTATCCTCTCAGATCTTTCTTAATTCGCTAGTGATTTTTTGGGATTCTATATTACCTTCTACAGGTGTGTTGAGTAATTTGTCTTGTTTCAAAGCATTTTCAATTCTTATAAGTTAAAAATAAAGTTTATTTTAAAAAATCATAAAAGTATCAATCAGAATGGCAAGCATAAAGAAATCAAATAACAACAAATGCTGGCGAGGATGTATAAAAGAGGAATATTTATACGGTGTTGATGGGAATGCAAACTAGTTCAGCCGCTAGGGAGATCAGTGTGGAGATTTCTTAGAAAACTGGGAATGGATCCACCATATGATCCAGCTATATCACTTCTGGATATCTTTTCAAAGGAGTTGAAATCAGAGAGCTACAGAAACATATGCATACCCATGTTCATAGCAGCACAATTAACTTGGACACTCATTGTCGGGAGGGAGGGAAGGGAAAGTGGTGGGGGAGAGGGCAACAAGCACAGTTTGAATGTATGCCATTTTCAATATGATCCACATAAAAATAAAAAGAAAAAACTATAAGAGCATCTATTACATGAATGCTTACTTATTTATTTATTTATTTATTTATTTATTCATTCATTCCTTTATTTATTTATTGCGGGTTTGGGGATGGAACCCAGGGGAATTCAACCTCCGAGCTACACCCCCTGCCCTATTTTTTATTCTTTATTTTGAAACAGGGTCTCACTGAGTTGTGAAGGGCCTCACTAAGTAGCTGAGGCTGTCCACGAACCGTGATCCTCTAGTCTCAGCCTACCGAATGCTGGGATTACAAGCGTGCGCCACCACGCCCGTCTATTTATTTATTTGTTTGTTTGTTTGTTTATTCATTCATTTATTGTGGTAGTAGGGATTGAACCCAGAGGAATTTCTCTTTGAGCTCTACTCTCAGCCCAGTTTTATTTTTTATTTTGAAACAGTCTTGCTAAATTGCTGCAGTCCTCACTAAATTGCTGAGGCTGGTCTCAAAACTGCAATGCCTCCCAAGTACTGCATTACAAACATGTACTGCCACATCCCAGAATGCTTATTTTTAAATGGAATACAGTATTGAAGGCTAAGCTACACAAAGTGCAAGCCTTCTTATGTAAATTAATAAAATCTATTTTAATACTACACATAATTTAGTTAGCCTTTTTTTCTAATTAGGCCTTTTCTCCCTACACTATGTTTCACATTTCATGTCATTTTATTTACACATTGAAATTCTTGCATTTTAATTTTTATGTCATACGATGAACTTCTATTTATTTCAAAACAGTAGATAAAAAGTTAGGATAATCTATTTCTTAGAAAAATAATTTGAACTGCCAGGCATGGTGGCACATGCTTGTAATCCCAGTACTTGGGAGGCTGAGACAGAAGGATCACAGGTTTGCCGCCAGCCTCAGCTACTTAGTGTGGCCCTTCACAACTTAATGAGACCCTGTTTCAAAATAAAGAATAAAAATTAGGGCTGAGGGTATAATTCAGAGGCAGAATGCTCCTGGGCTTAATTCTCAGTACTGCAAAGAAAGAAAATATAAAAATAATTTGACAAAACAATTACTTTGTTCACTCTTAAAGATGACATACTATATTTATGCCATCATGATCTTTATATTTATATTATAATGGAAACATTTTTCCAGATGAGATATACAGTTTGGGTTTGTGTTGTTCTCAAATTTTGGATTATGAGGTATTTCATAGTTTTTGTTAAAAAGTCTGTATTGTAATTTCTAAAACTTCAAGAAAAACTGCCATCATATAAAAAATGGATATTTTCTTAATTACTCTGTGGTCAGAAAGACCTTGCTTAGAATCTAGATTTTGTATTTACTAGCAACATGATCTTGGACAAATTATTTTACCAACAAAGCCAGTTTCTTCATGGACATAAGTATAATAGACAATGACTAACAAATCATGTTCTACATATAAACAATAGCTACATTACACTAAAGAAGAAATTCCAAATTTACCAGAAAAACTATGAAGATACATATTATACTCTTTAGGCAAAAAAGCACCAGCAATTCCTGTGCTGTAGTTTTCACATTTGGCTGTAATAATGTATTTTAAAAAAAATTATATCCTTGTTAAATTATATCAAAATATAATTTAAATATCTTTGTATGATATTTAAATATTAAACATTTGATATTTAAATACAAATATATTTAAAATATCTTTGTATTAAAATATCTTAGTATTTCAAATCAAAATGGAAATGTTCCACAGCACTTATATTTTGAATTTACCAAAATATCTCATTGTAGCTTGTTTGATTTATAATAGAGGTAATAAATATACAGAGAAGACAATCATGAAATCAGCAAAATGAGAACTCTATATAAATAAAGAACTCTCTTTGTAAAAGCATCTATAATAGCTTTAATAATACTGTAAGATCCATAACAAATGCAAACCAAGTTCACCATTGGATAGTTCACTGTGAGAAACAAGATCATTTGAAGGTGTCATAGCAAGAGACCAAGCTGAAAACTACATAAGTAGGACCTGGTGAGTTAGCATTTATATGTTTTCTTTTTCAGTCCCTGCCAAAAATTTACAGCAAAAACCTTTGCCCCTGATCAACAAGAAATCAATGTCCAATATAATTCCTTTTGCCACTTAAAAAGAGTTCATTTTGAACATTATATGGACGTCTTGTAAGTATTCTTACATTATGTATTTGACTCAGCATCTCACTTTTAAAATCTATACCTATGTTGCTTTTGGTTATTAAACTAGTTTTCCTGATACAGATTTCTTTATCTCATTGTAGCTTTTCTGACTATATCTTTATTGGTGATATGTGCAAATGAGATTAGTTAGCATACAGAGCAGGCATGTGTACACCAAGAATACAAAGAACAAAAATACTAGACATAAATATAATGATGAATCAAAAGAAAATTCCACTCATAATGTAAGATATTTATCAATTCACATCAGCATAATATCTGTTCATAACAAAAAGTGGTTTAGTATATAGAATACTTCGATTCGTTAAGCTATCAAATACATTACAGTTTTTGCAAATTTCACAAGTACATGTCAGATGATATTTGAAGCTAGTTAATATTTACAACCAGTGAGCCAGGCATGGGTGTGCAGGTCTGTGATCCTATTACTCAGTAAGCTGAGACAGGAGTATTGTAGGTTCAAGACCAGTCTCAGCAATTTAACAAGGCCCTCAGTAACTTAGACACTATATCAAAATAAAAAATAAAAATAGGGTGGGGGTATAGCTCTGAGGTAGAAAGCCCCTGGGTTCAATCCCCAATTCCCAGTAACACATACACACACACACACACACACACACACATACACACACACACACACACACACACACACACACACACACACGATAGATAGATAGATATTTACAATCAATGTTATCATTCTTCAGATCAGCAAGGTTTGGGAGCAACAGGCCTCTTTTAAGCAGATAAGGCAAATTATATATTTATTGACATCAGTAAAATGCAGTAAATTACTTTGAACATTTTGGCATTTTGCTTTAAATTATATAAATCATTAATCACAAATACCACTTACATTTTAAAATTTTCATTTATATTTTGTATGTTTATGAGGAGGAGAGGGGTTGAACCCAGGAGCTTCTTAGTCTGAGCTATACCCATAGTCCTTTTTTATTTTTTTATTTTTTATTTTTTGGTTTTGAAATAGAATTTTACTCAATTGCTGAGAGTTTTCCTACATTGCTGAGGCTATCCTCAAACCTGTGATCCTCCTGTCTCAGCTTCTCAAGTACTTGTGTGCATTTCTCTTTAGAAACAGAAAAGAAAATATGTTTTGAAGCCCAAATATTAATGAGTTAGCATATGATTTATTGTGAAATTTCTTTTGCTTCAGTGACCAACTTCCCATAAAAGACAAATGTATGCTCTGAGAAAACTTGAGTTAAAAAGGGATCTAATCTGATCCCTGCTCTGTTACATAACTAGTTATTTAGCAGAGATGTTTGAATTGAACTAGTGTTCTTTAAGCTTCTAAAGGGTAGTATAGTAAAAAAGAGAAGATGATGTTGCTTTATATTATCTAAAGAAGAAAAAATATCAAAAAGGGAATCATCTCTATTTTTTATATTATAATACAGTTACAAATCAAAAATTAAAAGTACAAATAGGCAGATGTAATTTGTATTTAATTTCTAATATAGAAGAGATCATTTAATTTTATTAGTTTATTCATGAATTCAGCCGAATTATTATTTGTTTTGCTTGGCATTCAGGTAGACACCTCATTTCTCTATTTCTCTCAACTATTTCTGAAAAACAAAGTAAAAAGGAAATTGTTGGTAGTGAATGTTAATGTTTATACCTAATTATTTGAGAGCATTGGCCAGGACAGGTTTTTATTTATTAGAAAACATAAGTGAATCTTTGATAAAAATAATAGTATTTCTTATGTTGTAGGTACTCTTGTAAGCAATTCAAATATAGGAACAAATTTCATTCCTCTCAAGGACATTTTAAATTGGGCAAAATTTTTATTTCTATTGCATAGACTCTAAGAAGCTAAACAATTTACCACAAGTCCCTGGTTTAAAATTCAGTTTCCATTCTTTTTTTTTCTTTTCTTTTTTATCTTTTTTTTCCTCTTTTTTATCTTTTTTTCTTCTTCTTCTTCTTTTTGGTATACCGGGGTTCCTGGAAACCCTTCTACTTCCAGGCTACACTCCTAGACTAATTTTTTATATTTTTACTTGGAAACAGGGTCTCTTAAGCCAGCACTGCAGGCTTCGAACCTGTGCAATCCTCCTGTCTCCGCCTCTGAAGCACGGGGATTACAAGCGTGCGCCACCACGCCTGGCTCAGTTTCCATTCTTAAATCTAGTATGCCAAATTAAAATGAGTAAGTCAGCTACTTGCAAATGTCTGTTTGATGGCAATGTCTTTCTATCTTTGTACCAACAATACTTCTAAGTAACGTCACCTTTCAGTAGGTAGTTGTACTACTAGCTCAGAGCCCAAATTCATTTCTAAATATCTATGAAAATAAAGTAAGGTTAGCTGGTCACAGAAAGAGAAGGGTTGAGTATTTTTTTTCTCATTTATGGAAGCTAAAGCAAAATTAGAAAACAAAAGGGACTTCAGATAAATGAGGAGAGAGATCAAGAGAATATAGAAAGGTGATTTGGAAAGAAAGCTGGAGAGAAGAAAAAGGAGACTTGTTGAAGGAAACAGTTCAAAATAATGCTATGTTCATACATGAAGTTTTTTTTTTTTCAATGAAAGCAAATGCTTTGTTTGGTTCTTCTTACCCTGTTAAATCTAATTTTTTTTAGTATTAGCACATTGTACTCATACATCTTAAATATATGAAGTTTTCTTTTTGTGTGTGGTACTGAGGATGAAATTCTGGGGCTTTCTACCTCCAAGTGACACCCAGAGCTCTATTTTTGATTATTTTTAAACAAGGTCTCACTGAGTTGAAAAGGGTCTCACTAAGTAGCTGAGGTGGTCCATGAACCGCAATCTTCCTGTCTCAGTCTCCCAAATGCTGGGATTACAAGTGTGTGCCACCATGTTTGGCTTAATATATAAAGTTTTAGCCGGGAGTGGTGGCACACACTTGTAATATCCACACTTGGGATGCTGAGACAGGAGGATGGCAGAGGTTCAAAGCCAGCCTCAGCTACTTAGAGAGGCTCTCAGCAACTTAGTGAGACCCTGTTACTAAACAAAATATAGAAAAATAGGTCTGGGAGTATATCCCGGAGGTAGAAAGTCCTTTGTATTCCACCCCCAGTACCCCCCCACACACACAAGATAGATAGATAGATAGATAGATAGATAGACAGACAGACAGACAGACAGATAAAGTTTTAATACCAATTTCAATAATATCTACTGGGAAGTAGAGTGAGATAGGTGGGAACTGGTGAGAAACATAAGTACTGTGTGCATGTGTATTTGTATCACTTGGAACCTCATTATGATGTATAATTATAAGGCATCAATAAAAGTATATTAAAAATATGTCATCATAAGCCATCATCATATTACTGCCTACAGGAATTTTCTAAAAAGGTTTGTACAGATTAAAACAAATCTGAACTCTGAAAAGCAGAGTTACTAAAAAGTGCTACACATATACAAATCAGTCTTCCAATATATAACTAAATATGGCTGAAATAAAGATAGCCTTATTGTCAGATCTCCCTGCATAAAGATTTAGATCATGTTTGTCAGATTGACAAAATACAAGAAGAGAGTTTAGGTGGAATAAACTTCCATGATACTAGCCAAGCCATTGTTTCAAGATGAAGAAATGTCTTTTTCTTTTCTTTTTTTTTTTTTAACTAATTCTCTCACTCAGAGGAAGCATGGTTTGTAATAACTTTGTGCTGGGATCGGATGGGAACACCTTTTTGTAATTCACACAGAGATAACATATTGGCAGGAGCTTCCTAGCAAAACCTAATTGTAAACAAAAATTTCTGACCTCAATATGACTAATTAAATAAAAAGAAAATAGAAAATCCAATTATAGTATTTGTGATGAGATAGTCTAATAAAATCTATTTTCAGAAGATATTCTGATTGTCTATGTAGCTCTAGAAAAAAAATGGAAGTGCTTAACAATTAATTGACCTGCCAAAAAACACTTCACACCAAATGCTTCAATTTTGGATCCAACTCAATTTTTAGAGGTTTTGTTAATCTAAATTGTTCAAGATGACTGTTGGCTAGCAGAGATTACTGGTAGGAGATCAGGGAAGAAAGTACTATGAATCCTTCCCCTAGTACCAGAATTCTGGAGCTAGTAAAAACTTGAATTAAATTCCCAATAGCCTTGGGAGAAGTTTGGGATTGAGCCCTAATTAAACCTTCAAGACTTGTACAAAATAGTAAGTATTTAAATGAACCAATGAATAAAACCTTCTGCAGACATACAAGCTGGTGGAAACTGGGTTTTGCTTACACTTAACCTTCACTGCAAAGTTGTGTATTTAACATCATTTGTTAGCTCTTCTACAGTTGTTTCTACAAGTGGTGTCAATGTTGTTAACCTGACAGTAGTGATGGCTTTAAGAAATTCTAGGTTTGCTTGAGTATATAACATTATATCAAACAAGTTGGCAGGGGAAAAAAAATACTTGAAAAGGTTTAGGGAACATTTTGGGAAATATCTTCAAAATAATTGATATTCCATAGATGGGCAAATAAGGAGACCTAATTAGGGGTTATGGGAGGGGGTAGAGGGAAACTTCCTAATGTACATAATGTATATTCACAAACATATCAATGTCAGTCATTAAGCCAAACATGAGAAAAAGGGAGAGGGGGGAATTGGGTAAGAGCTACAGTGATGTGTGCATATATGCCTCTAACATCTTCTACCCCATTAGATGTATGACTACAAGGCACCAATTAAAAAAGAAAACAGATATTCAAAGTACAGAAGTGTGGAAGGTTTAAACAGATAAAGTTACTAAAAAACAAACTCTCAGAGAATATATAAGAATTAGCCCACTCATTGAACATTATCACTCAGTCTTCCAAGATTTCACATGATTCCAAAGAATAAAATCCCAATAGTCTCAAGTATTAGGAAATCTAGAAAGGCCATCTGATACATATGGGAAGATGAGCTGTGTTTTCAGGAACAGAATATCAGAGAATTTTTTTATTAATTAAAAAAAATAAAACTGGTTCTCTACTACATGATCAATTCTTTATTCTTAATGGATCCTAAAGATGATAATAATGAATTTTTGTTTTAAATAATGGATGGTTCAAGACATAAACAAATTTAAATAATATTTTTTATATATTGGACAGTGGTATGAATAAAAAAGAAAATATAAATTTAAAAAAGAGAAAAATACTTAGGTAATAGCATGTTGTTGTTAAAGGTCAGCACTAGTTGAAGGACAAACTAAAAGATTTAATATATCTAACTTAGAAAGAAAGGAAATGGGACAACTGTCTGCTGTAACTAAGAATGAATGGGAAGTTAGAATATATGAAGATGTAGATGCAGTGTCTAAGACTTTTTATCTTAATAATAAAGACTCTAACTGTTTGAATAAACAGAAGTAAGTATGTTGCTGAAATGACTGAAGCATTTATCTGGAAAGATGAATCTTAGCTGTCACCTACCTACATATGATACACACGCCTGAATGCAGGGAAGATAGGACCCTGGGAAATGAGACAAGATTAAAGAAGGAGGTTAAAGATTATCTTCAGAGATAATATGAAGAAATAAAAACTTAATCTACTAAGATAAAAAAATAATGAGATGAGAGTAAAACTAGGAGTTTCTGAGTTGGGGGGAGAGGTGACTAGAAAATTAACTCAGCAAATAAGGAAGATGTCGATGATTTTGAGCACCGCCAATGTCACTAAATGAAAGGAAGAGTAGATATTAATGAAAAAGATCACTGCTTTGACACACATCAAATTATGTACAGATTCTAATCCCCCCAAGTCAACATTAACATAACTTTTTCAATATTACAAGACAGTTTATATCCTTCATTGAAGAGCTATAAGAAGTATCTTTCATAACTACTGATCTTTACAAACAGACTTAAATATAGGATAAATCAATATCAAATATTATTTCCCCTAAATTTATTTCAGATTGATCCAGTCATCCACCCACCCCTAATATCCCATGTTGATAAAATTCTTCAGAAGAAATTAAATTGCAACATGATATAATATGCTTGACTTTAGAGTCCCAAGAATTAGCCACTTAAAGAAGTTTTTGCTAAAATCATATCCCTTACTATGTTTACATAAATTTTAATTGTGGTGCTAGACAAAATAATAAATTTACATATGCTTTCCACCCTTACAATAGGCAAATAAACAGTGTGGCATTAAAATCATACTATCTCATTTCTTATCTAAACAACACCTATTCTATGGTTGCTATGATTGATTCAAGATACTTCTAATAACAATCCTACTGATAGTTTTCATTTTATAAATATATTGTAAATTCTGTGTATGAATTATTTAATGACTAAAAAAAATTGGTCACTCTGAAATCACATTAATTCTAAGGCTCTGAAATATTTGTAAGCAATTAGTTTTTCATGATTTAGTTAGATCAAAAAGTTAAGAGTCCTGACATTTAAATAAATTTCACAAAACTAGGCATTAAAACTAAATTTAAAAAGACAACTTTTGAAAGAAATTGTTTATATTTGGAAAATACTTGAGATTCTAAATGAATATCATCTACCAAATTAAAACAAATAGAAAGAGAAAAATAAGATGGCCATTTTACCCACTCACTATTCTTACATAATCTAAAGTAATGTAGATAATTTAAGAATCATCACTAGATTAGAGTCATTCTATCACTGCCCCAAATAACATACAAAATCAAATAAAATTATATTAAAGTATTAATCCCTGTGTCAAATTCAGTTTGTTCACTACTTGTTCAAATTGTCTATATATAAATAAGATGCAATTTATTAGAGTAAAAGCAACTAGGAACACCAGCGTATGAATCTTTCCTATTCATAGGCTATAATAATTACATTATTTATTTTTAAGAAGCTTTACATGTAACAAAAAGCTTGTGGAAGTAGGTTAAAACAGACAAAAATTCTAATGTAGGTTTGAGAAAAATAATATTGTTTAAAAATAACTAAGTTCATATAAATGCCATCTTCCCCCCAAAAAAACTATAGTCTAAATAATTCTCAGCATTGGCCTCACAACTGCTGTATGTACCCATTTTTACTGCAGTGAAATAATTCTAATCTCTCACACTCACACACTGAAAGAGAAAGAAAAGGAAAATTCTTCCCAAACAAAATTGTGGATTAAGAGAACTTCATATAAAAAAACCTAAATGATGCTGATATCCAGGGAACATTTTACTAATCTCTCACACTCACACACTGAAAGAGAAAGAAAGGGAAAATTCTTCCCAAACAAAATTGTGGATTAAGAGAACTTCATATAAAAAACCTAAATGATGCTGATATCCAGGGAACATTTTAATCAGAAGTGTATATGTGTGTGCATACACACACACACACACACACACACACACACACACACACACAATCATGATCTACAAAAAAGTATTTCTCCTAGATATTTAAATATTTAATATTGCCTGGATAAGTCTTTAGATATTAAATTAGATGTGATTTTCCCCTAGAAGTACACAGGTTGCCTTAAGTATGTATTAGACAGTATATTTTTACTTCCACAAAGGCTATGAAATTGCTTTATACCTGGGACAATGTGGAACTCTATGATGCTTAGCAGACTATATAGCCACATAATTGCCCATTTTCACTGCATCCAATGAGGCCTGACAGCTCACCAGTTTATAGCAGTGGTAGATGACTAGAAAAAAAAAAAGTTTCTCGTTTTCTAAGTTCCTTTTGGAAAAGATTTCTTGAAAATTCAGGATTATAAAAAGACATATAAATAATGGAACAGACTGCTACACTCAACCAGCTTTTATATCCTTGTGCTATCCCTAACACCTGGGAGGAGGCTCAGAACTTGCAAATGAAACAAAGCATTTAAGAGCTATTTAAAGTAATAAGAAAATAATAAAAATAAAAAATCATTTCTAATTACCTCTGTTGAGTGATGCTGAACTGTTTATATCTCCAGTAATAAAAGATGATTCTGACTGCTTTCGGACAGTGTCATTCCACATCCTACGAATTCGGCTCTGGGTACAGGGAAAGAAAGAAAGGAAACAAACTCATAAGGCAGTATATTTTTTGTATAAACTATTCTGTTTACTTTCTGTCATAGTTATATGAGATCTTTATTTCTAACATCTATCTACCTAGATATCTACTTAGATATCTACTTAGAGTATAAGTCATGTGAGAACATCAGAAATAAAATTAATGATAATACTTGGTTCTCATTAGGTATATCCCTAAAATCCTACATCACAGATAATTATAACTACACAAAAGGAATAAATGTATTCTACCAGTTTAAGTATTAGAGAAATATAGAAGTAAATACTAACCAGTTGAAATTGCAAAATTCTGGT
This sequence comes from Muscardinus avellanarius, assembly GCF_963383645.1. NCBI lineage: Eukaryota > Metazoa > Chordata > Mammalia > Rodentia > Gliridae > Muscardinus > Muscardinus avellanarius. The sequence goes on from NC_137791.1 coordinate 88,568,533, forward strand.
TTCTAAGATGAAACCAATTATTTTGGTTTTAGGTTTTTTGGAATGCTTAAATATTCACTAAATTTTCAGTTTACTAACAAAATATTTAAGAATTCAGAATGTTGTGAGAGAATTTGATAAGAAAATGATATTATTGAAATGCTACTAGACTTGCATTTTTCATAACTTTTGTAAGAACAGTACAATTCTAGCGATTACATACTATCGTGATGTCTCCTGGTGATTCTTTTGGATGTTGATCCATCCCTATTCATTGATTTCTTGTGAAAAGTTTTATAGAAAACTAAAAAAATATTAAAAAAACTATTTATATTTTTAAATTCAAATTTCTAAGTACAAAAAATTCAAGAAAGCATTATAATATACATTTGGGAGAGTGCCTTTTTTCTCTTTGCCATTTATTCACTTAGGGATAAAAATACTAATTTTGTGAGCTGAGAACAAAATATTTCAAAAGCTTTTTAAGTATCAAATAGTTATAGTTAGCAAGAAGTTTACTACTGCTAATGGTGAAATAAAACACATATGAATTTTAATTAAATATATTTAAACTTCTTAAAAAGTAAGTTTCTAATCGTTTCTGTTTATGGTACTGGGGATTGAATCCAGAGACATTCTACCATTGAGATATTCTCCCAGACCTATTTTATTTTTTATTCTGAAACAAGGTCTTGCTAAGTTGCTGAGGGCTCAATAAATTGCTGTCTGAGCCTCCAAGGGACCAGGATGACAGGCATGTGTGACCATGGCTAGCTGACGAGTTAATCTTAAAATGTTGGACAATTTATTTTATGTATCTTAAAACAAGCTTTGAAATCATATAAATAATAGTATATACCACTTTTCCCCACATTCATACACACACACATCAAAACTAATTAGCAAATGAACAAAACAAAGACAAATTTTGGAAGGAAGACACATATGGATTGATTAGGTAGAACTTAAATGAAGAGAAAAACATGTTGAAAATACCCCATTTTCTAAGTTGGATATCAAGTTATTAATTAACTTATTAACTAATGTATTTATTTATTTATTTAGTGTGTGTGATGTTGAGGATTGGATTGAAACTAAAAACTTTCTACTTCTTTTTATTTCTGGTACTAAGGATGGAACCCAGGGGCATTCTACCTCACAGCTACAGCCCCAGCCCTATTTTTCATTCTTTATTTTGAAACATGGTCTCACTAATTTGCAGAGGGCCTGAGTAGCTGAGACTGTCTGTGAACTGTGACCCTCCTGTCTCAGCCTCCCAAATGCTGGGATTATAAGCGTGTGCCACCACACCCAGCTGAAACTTTCTACTTCTGAGCAACACCCTAGTCCTGTTTTATTTTTGTTTTGTAATAGGGTTTCACTAAGTTTCTGAAGACCTAAATTGTTGAGGCTAAAATTCTACTGTCTCAGCCTCCCAAGTATTAGAATTAAAGGTATAAACCACCATGCACACTTAGGTATTTATTAAATTAATATGTTTCACAACATCATACAGGTTACATATAGCCTCATTCTATACACATTTCTGTGAACTTAAATTTGCACAATTTTTCATATTCCCAACTTTTTATAAGTTATTAGCATCAGGAAGTAAGTCCAGGACACCAACAAGTAGAGACTAGTTTCACTGCTTAATTCTGCCAGCCATGTCTCTACAATAACTACATAGTCATCACACATATCTTTATTACATGTGGATAATATCCTGACCCTTCTACTTCTAAATTACTCAATTGGCTTTCCAAAAAAATCAAAACAAAGGCTAAGTTCACGTACTCTTACAAGTACTTGTGGATCCATCTCTTGCCCTTTCCTTTGACTTCTGCCATTCTCTTTCTGAGTGCCATTAATGTCCCATTCTCTCAAAGAATGACATTAGTTTGGCTACTGAAATTCTTTCTATTCCTGAACTTGGAAGCTCTTCTGCCCCCAACTAAGAGCTTTGAACAAGCTGTTCCTTCATCTGGAATTATCTTCTAAACTTCCTTTCCTCCTCTCAACTTAGAATATTGTTATCAAGACTTCAGGATAAATATCAACCTAGAGACCATCTTTCTCTAGTGTGTGATACAAGTAGTCACCAGGTACTTTACATTACTGTATTTTCCTTCTCTACTAGCATTCACAATCTTATCTATATATTTTGTTGTTGTTAATAAGATTTCTGTCTCTTAATACTAGAATGAAAGCTCCAGGTCAAAAGGAAAGCTATCTATGTTTAATCATTTTATCCTCAGAGTTAGGAAGACTCTGGCAATATATAGGAAGCACTATGTGTTTCTAAATAAAACAGTGAAATATATAGAAATCATAGCCACATAAATTCACAATTGCCAAACTATGGAACCAGCCAAGATGTCCATCAACAGATGAATGGATTACAAAATTATGGGATAGGTACAGAATGAAATTTTACTCAGCTATAAAGAAAAACAAAATTATGTCATTTGTGGGGAAATAGATGGAACTGGAGAACATTATGCTAAGTGAGATTAGTCAGTCACAAAAAGTTATTTTAGAAGTTCTGTGATATCAAAAAATGCATCCATGTTTTCAAAATGTTGCTTTACAATCAGTGAATATTTTAGCTTGTGCTTGTAGAAACTCATTGTTCAGGTTAAGTATAGAATGTTCCCAGAGGAGTTCATGGTATTAGTGTTCAGAGTTGATGTATTCATTAGTGGCCAAGTCCATTGTAACAGATTTACTTGGGGGATAACTTAGGCAAGAAGGGTGTGGCTGGAGAAGGTGAGTGCCTGGGGGTGTGGCTGTAAGTTCTATGCTTGTCTTCAAAATCCCTTGCTTTCATGCTCACTTGCTTCAGGTTCCCATGATGGGAATACCTAGCCCTTGCTCTCTCCCTTTCTGCTTCCCACTACCATGTCCTGAGATCTGAATATCCTGACCTCACATGGACTAAACTGGAAATCTGCAAAATCTGTGTGCAAACAAATCTTACTTTCTCTAAGTTATCTGATTAATGGTTTGGAATTTTAGCAGTGAGAATGTTTACCAGGACAGCCACAATTATCATAAAACATATTTGTTAGTTTCATCGCAAAAGAGAAGTCATTTCAATTTGAGGAAATTGTTCCTATTAGCACTTTTTACTACCTTTGATTTTTCAGAGCTATTCCAGGGCTAGTTAGGTATGCATGGATGTCCAGTTAAGACAGTTGATTGAGAGAGTCAGACATATATAATTTGTAAGTGATTTTGAAGGGATATAAGGAAATTTTGCTTTTTAAGCAAAAGAAAGTAATTGTTTAGGGAAATTTAATCTATTAAGCTCACAAACCAGGTGAGCATTCATAGAACAAGTGAATTAAGTATTCTTCTCTCAATATAATTATCAAACTTAAAAAAATCACTCCATTTACCATCTAAGCTAAAAGAGTGAGAAAAATTAATTCCTGATATATAGCTTTGTCAACTTAATTAAAATTTGTTTGACAACACTGCAAATATGACTGTTTTTTCCCCACTGAACTATACATGTAAACAGTTAGTCTGACAGTCTAAACACAAATACACAGGATTTATGCCTTTCATTTGACTGGCTCATTTGAACATCCAAGAATTGCCTAAATCTCTATGTAATAATCTTTTGGATGACATCATAGCCTGGGAAAAACAGCACACAATTTACCTATAAATTTGCAGTTTGACTGGTGCTGGGCTATATGACTATGTCTAATAGAAACGCTGCCTAGACCAGTTGTGTCAATACTAGTTTCCTAACGGTCTTCACTCTTAAATTGTTTTTCAACTTCTCAGCACAATATGTGGTAGAAATTACAATTGCTTATAATCTAAATCTAAATCTATCTTTATATGTAAATTGTTTCAGAATTCAATAGGGAATTATTACATTGGAAATCTAATAATAATCATACATATAAAATTTCTTTCTTTGAATTTTGGGTCAAGTAGCAAATTTCTTTCTTTGCTTACAATACTTATCCAATTAGAAACAATCTATAGCCAGATGTGGCTGCACACATCTGTGGGAAGCTGAAACAGGAGCATAGCAGGTTTGAGGCCAGCCTTATCAACCTAGCTAGACTGTGTTTCAAAACAAAAAAATAAAAAGGACTAGGAGTGTCTCTCAGGGGTAAAAATGCTCCTGGGTTCAATTCCTAGTAACACATTCACACACAACACAACAAAAAAATAAAAAAATAAAGAGGGGGAGAGAAACAACTTGAGATTGTTAATTAATATGCAAACTTAGGACTTAAATTTATTAGTTTTGGTTCTTTTGGTTTCTGTCAAATTCATTCTGATACCTAGTCACACTAAAACAACAACATATTTGATTGGGTAAACACTTGGGAAAGAAAATAGCACTGAACAGAAAGGATGACAATCACAGAGTAGGGGTAAAAAATATTTACTTTCACTGAACAAGTTTTGTTTACCTGTGAGCCTGTGGAGTAGCGTCCCGGTGTTCGAGAACCAGATGTTTTCCCTGAGCCAATGGAACTCTCTGTACTTTTGCCACTACAGCAGTGCGTTCGCAGGCATTTCCCGTATTCTTTTCGTACCTAGCCAATTGAATATTAACTTATGTTAGCAAGTTATTCATTTCATCTGGGAACTGAGGAATAAGATGTGAGTTTTTGTTTCCAATGATTTAACTATTTCTTTGTCCTAGAGAATCAAGAAAGATTGTTTGGTATATATTTTACATCAAGAACCTAAATTTTGATTATAACCTTTGCCTCTCACCCTCATTTTTTTCTATCTCATTTTTCCTAATGTACCCAGCAAATAGCATTTATATATCTAATGAGTGCTTTTTTAACGAAGTGCTCTAAACCTAAATAGGTATTTTAGTACAAAGAAAGAAAAAGGAAAAGTTAGTTCTTTTCTTGAAAAGAAGCAATATTGGATGAACCACAGGAATTCATCATGGGATATTTGCATTTTCCAACAAAGATTGAATTTTCTGAACTGATTTTATAAACAACTAGCAAATCAGGAGATTTGGTGATGCCAAGTCTCACATTAGTGACATTACTGAATCATTATACTGAATTTATTTTTGCTGTGATGTGATTGAAATGATAAGCATATGTCTTGAAAAGAAGAAAGAAAAATAACATGAACCATGTCTGTGAAACATTTCTCTTTAAATTTTAATAAAAAAGCTCTCTGATTGTTCAATCATTTGCATACTCTAATATATTTCACAAGATAAATAATATCTTAATCACTCCAGTTAGATCATGATATCTTATTTCATCATAATGTTGTTCTGGAATACAGAAGATGAAAATATGATATACATCACTAATGGATTATTTCCTCAATTTTCAAATCAGAAATAAAATAATCTTGGAGGTTCTGTGCAAATAAAAAAAAACTGAGAACAAAAGCAAAAGTAACCACGTTTAATTAAACACCCATAGAAATACTGGTGACAAAAACTTTTCATTTTTGTAGAGAAAAAAAGAGTAAATAATTATTTCATATTTCCTTTATTTTCTGATGTTAGGCCACATAGGCCACAATCTTGCCAAAAAATAAAAATATTATCATAATTTAAAAATTCAGCTGGGCGTGGTGGTGCACACTTGTAATCCCCATGCTTGGGAGGCGGGGACAGGAGGATCGTGCAGGTTCGAAGCCAGCCTCTCTGGTTTAAGAGACCCTGTTTCCAAATAAAAATATGTCTGGGAGTGTAGCCCAGAGATAGAAGGGTTTCCAGAAACCACAGTGCCACACACACAAAAAAAAAATCAAAACACAATGGATGAAAAAAATAGTTTTATTGCTTGTTATTATAAAACTTTCTAATCAGAATCTAGAAATTTTTTTCATGAGGGACTAGATAATCAGTACTTTGAATGTATCCCTCTGAAGTTTATATGTAGGAAACTTAATTCCCAAATTCATATGTGGATTGGAAGTAGGAATTTGGGAGATAATTAGTATTGGATAAGGTCCTGAGGGTGGGACTCAATGATAGCATGTGTGGCTTTATAAGAAGAGACTCCATCAAAGTATTAACCAGGTCTGACCCTGCTTAGCTTCTGAGATCAGAGATGGGACACATTAAACAAAGTCAATCACTAAATCAAACATGAGAAAGAGAGAGGGTAGGGAATGGGGTGAGAATTGGGGAAGGGCTAAATGACTGATATGTGCACATATACCTCTACCATCTTGTACCCTATTAAGATGTATGACTACAATGCAACAATAAAAAAAAAACAAGAAGAGACCCCAGCTAGTTGCTAGCTCTATCTCTGTCTCACCACTTGATGCTCTCTGCCATACTACAAAGCTGCAAATCTTCAGAAGCCAGCATCTTTTTATCAGACTTCCCAGCCTCCAAGAACTGTAAGCTAAATAAATTACTCAGTCTGTGGTACTCAGTTATAGCAACAGAAAATGGACTAAGTCTGTATTTCAGGTTTTGTAAGGCATGAAGCAAAACCAAAGAGATAGTATATGTACCTATTTTCATTTTCAAATATAACTATTTAAAAACATAATAACTGTTCTGGATTTAGCAGCTATTAAAATAAAAGGCAACTGAATGAATTGCCCATGGGCCATAGTTTCCTGAACTCCACTTTAATAAATCACAAAATTAATTTGGTTTTATATGTATTTTAATATGTATATATTTATTTTACCTCTTGTTGAATATATTAAATATATTAAAACCCTTTTATGGGTACTTTATGGACTTTTTATGGGTCCCAAGGTGCAAGATTCTACTGAAACATCAAATGCAATTGTAGTTAATAATTAGTAATGTCTTTATTTAAATAAGAAATATAAAAGCAATGATTAGGAAAAAGAAGAGATTTTGGCAAGAAAATACAACCAACCAATTTTTTTTTTTTTTTTTTTTTTTTTTTTTTTTTTTTTGGTGATACTGGGGTTCCTGGAATCCCTTCTACCTCCAGGCTATTTGGAAACAGGGTCTCTTAAGCCAGCGCGGCTGACTTTGAACCTGCGCGCGATCCTCCTGTCTCCGCCTCCCAAGCGCGGGGATTACAAGCATGCGCCACCATGCCCGGCCGAAAATACAACCAAATTTATGTGTAAAGTACAAAAAAAATTTTATGCTTCACAGACAATTTCTGTATTAGTCTTAAAATTTAAAATTTACTTAGTTCCAAAATCCAGGTAATATAGAAACTAAAGAAGACAGGTAAATTCTGCTATATGACATGATTGATTACCATGGCTAACTATTCCTTTATTTTCATGCTCAAATGTCACATTTTCCCTTAATCTTTCTGTATATATTTTGCTTATATTTTTCTCTATTTAGATCTAGGTATCTTCCCAAGTATTTACCTCTCTGACTTTGAAATCTCTTACAGTGCTAACCACTATTTCTTGATATTTTCTCCCATTATGATGTCTTAATTCTCATTTTTCTCTAATACTTCTTTACTTTCATTTTTAGTCTTATTCACCATTATCTTCCTCCTATCCTTTAAACCTTTAAACTCATAAAATGAGGCAGATTGCTAGATTTTTATCACGCTCAATTTTTTTTTTTTTTCTTTCTGGGTAAAATGCTTAAACTGTGTTTCCCAGTCTCTTCTGCATAGTACCACTGACAGAGGATCATCTGATGGAAGAAATATGAGTAGGAATAAGATGAGCCACTTCCAAATAATTTCTGAAAGACTGTCTGTCTTTCAGACTTCCTGCTCCAAGTCAATAACCAAGATGACTATGCTATGAATTTTATATTAAGGACAGTTGAGGCTTTATCAGCCTGTGTCCTTCCCTGAAGTACCCCATCAATTGGGCAATAAGTAAAAAATAAAATAACAGGTTGAGCTGTGATCTGAGGGAGTTCATCTATTGCAATATAACCTAATTTCTAAAATGAATTCTATTCCATTTGATTAAAATACATTCATTGTAATATAATCATTTTTCCTTTTTATACTCTCTATTCATAGAACTGACTCAATATTACTATTGTCTCCTATAGTTCTGAAAATGTCAACACATTTTAGGTACCTACCACCATATAAAATTGAAATGGAGTAAAAGTCTGTTTTATTCCTGCCCATGATCAGTGGACACTTTTTTCAATTTTTTTCTTGGATCCCAATTTGATTTTTGGTCTCAAGTAAAACATTCTGAGATAGATACCTTTTATTTCTTCTGGTTTCCAAAACAAAGTTATAGGTCTTATGATTTCTTTTTGAGATTTTTTTTTGTTTTACATTTTGCCACTTCATTTTCAGGAACATTTTTTTGAATACTACATAACTATTTTTATCACCTCTATGACACACATGAGAAAATTGGCACATAGGAGGGTTAATTAACTTGCTCCATATCACATAAGTTTTTAAGTGGGGGAACTGAGATCCAAACTTAGGCAATATGGCTAAAGAGTCTATGTGATCAGAGCTATAGAGCCACATTTTTAATAGAGTTGAGTGGAAAATCAATCTTACAATTTAAAAAGTGCAATAAATATAGTTAGTTGCTAAGATTAGCTTTGAAAGTGAATAGTTGTGTCCTTAGATATGTGAAAATTACAACTGATACATAAATTAAAAATTGAATTCTAATCATTCAACTCATTAATTTTATAAAATGCTTTAAAAACGTATAGACTAATACTAAGTACTCTGCTATTTATTTAAAATATATAAAATATTATACTTTATAGCTCTAGGTTTATTACAGTCACATATTATAGCCAAACGTGCTGGCAAAGACTTATAATCCTAGTACTTGAGAAGCTGAAACAGGAGGATTACAGATTTATGACCAGCCTCAGCTACTTAGAGAGGTTATCCACAACTTAGTGAGACCCTGCTTAAAAATAAAGAATAAACAATAGGGCTGGGGGCATAGCTTGGAGGTAGAAAACCCTTGGATTCAATCCCCAGTATCATAAAATGATAATAATAATAAAGAAAGGAGCCTAATTATACATAGAAGTATTATATATGTAAAATTATAGGATATCATTTTATATGCTATGCTTAGAAATATTTAAAATATATGTGTTATATATTTTAAAATATACTTATATATACCCCCATTTTAGAAAAGAATTACTTCATAAGGTAAAGATCCTATTTTTCTGCCAATGAATATGCAAAAGACTATAAGGGCGATTCTATAAAAAGTAATATTTGCGCATTGTCCAACAAAAATGTTTTTGTTTTTCACTTGAATATTCTAACCAACCATTATGCTTTTATATTATGTCCATTTTGTCTTTACTATTACAAAATAAAGTAATACATTTATCTCTTAGATGCAAATATAGGAAGAATGATATATTAGAATATTGTTTGGGTTACTTTGTTACCCTTTAATGTATGACCTTTATTCTTGAAATGAAGAATTCTAGCTTACCTTCTTCTGTAGGACACAATGGAAAATGAATATAAACATTCCCTGCAGGGAGTTGAAAATGGTGAAGAGATACGCCATGATGACTGTGCTTTCATTAATATACATAAGTCCAAAGGCCCAGGTCAATCCTAATAGGCAGAGAAGAGCTATTGCACCTATAACCCATGACCTGTAAAGAGAAAATAAAATTTAGAGTTATCAAATAATGTGACTTTAAGTAACACAACCATATCATATCAACAATACTGACACTGAAAAAAATGCTATGGTAAGTTTATTGACAGAAATGTGAGACAGGTGGTGTAAGTACTTTAAGATTTTAATGGGGACTACAAGTTTTCAAGCTGGAGGAAATATATATGAATGAAAACGTTATGAACACAGAAATTCATCTAAGCAAAAGCAGATTTGCACCATAAATTATTCATGTATTTGCAGCACATATGCAAATGATATGGAGATGTAATTATGGAGAATGGCAGGAGGAGAAATTCTATAGTTATGTTAGTCTCCACTAGATTCATTGGTATGATAACACTTGTTTGATTGGATTCTCTCTGTTATTGCTTCATGATACATTTTTACCCCATTTTTCCAAATTTCCTCTTTTTCCATAGAAACTGTAGTGTTGACTGACAAAAATATAAATCACATGAGATAGAACCAGTGTTCCAAGTACATGCATGGATTTTAAAGCCCTGTTTTTCTGATTCCATAATTATATAGAATATGCATGATATATCGTGGATGGGGAAAATAAAACATTTCCACTTTTCTGGACTCTTCCTAGTTTTACTTTTAACCTTTGAATTACTCACTTCTAGGTTACGTTGGACTAGATTTTGAAAGTCAGGCATTTTGCAGTTTGCCAGAAATCAGCTTAAAGACTCAGGGAATCCTGATCTTTTTGAAGTGTCTGTTAACTCAAGGGAGAAGATGAAGCTGAGAATGGGGATGTAGTGGTATGAAAGTTAGTAGTATAACATGGAAGACAAAATCTCATTCTCATTTCAGTCTCTTAGTTTTCTCCAAGTAGCCATTTGCAATAATAAGTGGGTAAAAAAAGCTCATGTATTTGTGGTTATTCTGAGTTCTTACTATCAACATAAAATGAATTCTAAGAGATGTGGTTCCAATAACTGAAAATGGAATCCCTCTCTACTATTAAGTATGTTGGAGAACAGGAATAAACCAGTCATGATCTCTATGCAGTCATAAACTCATCCTTGTCTATTGCAACACACCTTTTTTGAACAAGAAAAGCTAACATTTCTTTTCAGAAGACTATTATTTTCCATTTACATGTCCTAAGAAAGAAGTATTTATGGGGATTGAAACTTTGCAAAGTGAAGGGAAAAAATTACATATCTTTTTACCATAATCTGAAGCTTTTTACCATAATATGTTCTATTGAAAGAATAATTTGAGAAAGACATGGTTCATTAATAAAATTAACTGTGCCAGCGTTCTTGGCACAAGCCTGTAATCCCAGTGCTTGGAAAACTGAGGCAGGAAGATCACAGGTTTGTGTCCAACCTCAGCAACTTAGTGGGGTCCTGTTTCAAAATAAAAATAAAATAGGACTGGGGGTGCAGCTCAGAGTTAGAAACTTCCTGAGTTCATTCTCCAGTACCAAATCATCATCGTCATTATCATCATCATCATCATCATCATCATTATTATCATCATCAATTGATTGTAAGTTTTCACTATTTTCTCCCACATTAATGAGTCACTATATTTAAGATTTAAATGCCAACTAAATTGAATATGTCCAATGTAAAACATTTTAAATAAAGAATTTCTAAATGGGGTTTGCTATTATGTGTGGCAATTTGCTTATATGAATTAGAAAACATCTTAGATGTTAATATTTTACTCAACAACTGAATTCACAAATATTAGAACACTCAAGGAAAAATGATCAACTTCCTACAGACATTGGAAAAAGGAAAAAATGGAAAGAATTGCCATTATATCAAGGCAAACTTGCTATTCAAATTTAGAAATAAGTTGATAGGATAAAATATTGAGATCAAATATTATCCATTAGAAAACCCATGACAGGCTCAAAGGTTACATGATCTAAAACTGCAATGACCTCCAGATTCCAAAGGAAAGAAAGTAAGCAAAAGCATGAAAAAGTAAGTGAGATGGCACTGGAGAAAATGAAGACAAAGGACTCTTCACCAGAAGAACAAACTGAAAGTCTATGTAAAGGTCACCCATAGGTTGCCAATTTTAGTTTATTCTTGCAGGACAGGTAACTTGAAAATGTTCAGGAAAAATGCCTCAATATTAACCTTTTTGCTTATTATATATTAGACTAGTACAGGCTTTTAGCTGCGTTTCAGAAACTTGTGTGTATGTATACACATAGATTGAGTTAAATAACTACTCACACAAATTTGAAAGGGATAGTTTTGCAGATGTAAAATTTAATTTTGAAAGAGACTTTTTTCTTTATATTTGATATTAACAGAATTGGTACTGGGTAGCCTCATACCCATAAGATTACTTTGAAGAAATACACTAAATGGAAAAAGTAATTTTGTATGAATAATGCCCAAACAAACAACAGAAATGCAGACATATGCAGCACAAAGAAACACATCACAATGTAAGGAGAAAGCTATTAAAAATTAAGCAAGTCTGTACCACAGGAAATTTCTATTACTGTGGCACTGAATTTAAGTAATATCCAATTAACAGAGGTGAAACAGTTTTTTTTTTTTTTTTGGCAATACACCTGCAGCATACTTATTTTGCATATAAGTTGTATGCCAGAATATTTTCCTGCCCAGTTTGCTCTTCTGCCTCAATGTGAATAACAGAAGCTCTAATGATTTTCCAGTACTGATCTGACAGCTGGTTCATGGGACCACACTGATAAATGGAATTTATCAGCCATTCAGGTCATTCTTACTTGATGAAGGGTCTGTTATCCTCATAGCTAAAGAATGCATAGACATAAAGACAAGAACACCAACATTAGCATTTTATGACAAAGAATTTCATATGATAAATATCCTCCTGCTCCCCACAGGCCTCTGTTCCCCACCTCTCTAAAAATTATCATAACCTTCCCTTTATATCCAAAAGGTAAATACTAAAATGACCATGAGAACTTAAATAACAAGGAATAAAATCAATTTTACAATACTGCAATATCCCTTATGAGACTCAGAAAATTCATTTTTTCCATCATGTGCTCATATTACTTGTGACTTGACAGAGACATTTATTTCTTAGAGATCACATTTCTCTAGAGAATGAGAAATTTTATGAGCAATCTGGAAAAGGCTTGGGGGCATGCTTAAAATGACAGATTTCATGTCACCTAAAGGTATCCTTATTCTCTAATATTAGTAGGTAAGATTACTTAATTATGGGCAGTATGTTTCTAAGTAATTTTAACTTACAGATGATTAACCTGACTTAAATCTCAACATTATAGCTCTTTGAAAATAATCAATCTTGATTATTTTAAATTCTTTTCTGTCAGAGTACTGAGAAAAAAAAACCAACTAATCTTTTGTAGGAATGTGAGCAAACATATGGCACCTGTTTATTGTCACTTATATTTAAGACTTTATTTAGTATCATTCTGATAAAACAAAATCCTAGTGCCAAATCTGAACAGATAAATTAGGCAACATTTTGTATCATCTTTTTATAAACATAATTTCTGCTCAGAAAATTGTGACAGGACAAAAAAGGAAGAGAAACTGCACTCTTTTCTTCTCCCTTGCCAGAAGCAATTTTTTTCCTATATTATGCATAAGGAAATAATGTTCTCAGAAAGGCCCATCTGTGATGCATTTTGAATAAAGAGACCCTGATAACTCATAAGAATGAAGTAGCTGAGAATGAAGTGAGGGTCCAGTGTTTAAAGCCAGTTTGCCTGAGATTTACAGCCTAGTTCAGTCACTTACCAGATAATTGACCTTAGACAAAAATTAATTAACCTATGATTGTATCAGTTTACATATCTATAAAATAGTAATAATTATATTCTAAGTTCCTTATAATACAATGGATGTTTCTTCAGATAGGAAAATGACTTATTAAGTGCTCAGGGCAGTGCCTAACACATAATGTGTCAAAAATGTTACATAATGCTATTATTACTAGACTGTATAAAGCTACAGTGACACTGAAATGAAAATTTTGTACCCAATGAATAAAGATCCAAATGCATCCATATTGAATACATAAATTAATTTGAAGATGTTTCAGGATTAATATGATGTTGTAAGAAAGATATGGCTGAAATAAGTTGATGGATGAAGCAAGCAGTGACTAGAACTGTGTATCCAAATATGATAATTACTAGCCACAAGTTCTATTCAAATTCATTAAAAGGAAAAATTAAGATTTAGTGCCCCAGTCGCATGAAAACCTTCACATAGCTAGTGGGTATGATACTGGACGGTGCAGTTCTAGAACATTTCCTTCATAAAAAGTTCTATGGTATAATGCTGATCTAAGAATGAGTTTTAATCCAAGAAATATCATTTCAAGAGATACTTAAGTAATGCATGGACATGTGAAAGAAAAATATTTGTAATAATCAAGTATAATTAACAACTATAAAAATACTCATAGAAAATCCTATACTTATATTAATATCTAAAATTATAAAGCATAACACTATATTCTAGTATATGCAATCTCTTATATTAATATCATCTATATGTAATGCCAAGCTAACAATTAGAATAATCCTTTGCACATTAGTCTGTATAGTATGTCACATAATTATAGAGGTTAGTATATAGGAATACATGCAAAAAATGTTTTACAAAATTGTATTGTTACATTTATTTAAAAAATTAAATATAAAACTTGTACCATATCTGCTAAAGTAATATATGTTTTGGATATAATATACCATTAAAAAAAAGATAACAGAGTGCAACTCAGCAGTTTTTGTTGGTAATTGTGGGAACTAGTCAGTTGCTCCACCTAACCACAAAGACTACTAATTCTAGCTTCACTAGGAGTTAGCTGCCTCTAATGTATTGAGGTTCACAGGGATGTAAAAAGAAGTGAACGGTGACATTTCTAGGTCTGGACAATCGAGATTTACATTGGGCTTCCCTTTCCTATCTGTGCCTTCTTATTTTTTTGTACCTCCGAGCTACCTGAGCCCTATTTTTTATTCTTTATTTTAAAACAGGGTCTCCCTGAGTTGTAAAAGACTGCACTAAGTAGGTGAGGCTATCCAGGAACCATGATCCTTCTGTCTCAGGCTTCCGAATGCTGGGATTACAAACATGCCTAGCTGTTCCTTCTTCTTTTTTTTTTTTTTTTGGTGGGGGTATTGGGTTTCTGGAAACTCTTCTACCTCTGGGCTACACTCCCAGACCTATTTTATATTTTTATTTGGAAACAGGGTCTCTTAAGCCAGCACAGCTGGCTTCGAACCTGCACAATCTTCCTGTCTCCACCTCCCAAGCGCTGGGATTACAAGAGTGCGCCACCACGCCCGGCTGTTCTTCCTTTTGACTGGGAGAAAGTGATAGGAGAACCTCAGACCCTGAAATGGAAGCTGCTTATTGATATGAAGCCAATGTGTTATGTTTTGGCTACCTACTTCTAGACTCTTATAAGAGAGGTTAAGCCGCTGTATTTTACAGAGTAGTTTTCCTCAGTGACCTATCCTGTGCAATAATTAAAATGTTTTATTTCGTTTTTAGCTATAAGGATTCCAAATGTATATTCAATATAGAAATTCATGCTAATGGGCAGAAATATTCATTAATTTTTTTCTCCATAATGGCATAATATAAAGTGGTTTAAAAGAGAAGATCAGTAAAGATTACCTCTGTCAGTGAGTTCCATCATTTCTGTCAGATATTCTAATAGCTTAGAGAAATTAGTTTTATAATGGTTATATATCAAGTTGAAATTAAATAGATAATTCTGTCATCAGTTGTGCTAGCAAATCTATATGCTATTAATTAATTTTTATTTTATACAGCAGAACTATAGACTTCATTTGTAAAGCTGAAACATTTTCATTCTGGTTTACCAATGAAAGCAATTGAAACAAAATCCCACTCCAGGTTGTATGACTAAAAAGCTTAATTGCAATTATTTTAAGCTGTGTGTATGTGTGAGGAAGAAGGGGGTAATTGGGAATGAAACCCAGAGTGGTGATATCTCTGAGCTGTAACACCAGCCCTTTTTATTTTCAAAGCAGGATCTTGTAACTTACCATGAACTGGCCATGAACCTGCACTTCTATCTCAGCCTCCCAAGAACTGGAATTATAGGATTGAGCCACAGACCAGTTTATTTTTAGCTTTTATCAAAATATAGACACAAAGGCCTAAAATGCTCTTAATTGATGTTATTTGGAACTTGCTGGTGATAATATAACTTATAAGTATTGATTTATTGCTAATGAATTAAAATATACATGTAATTTTCAAGATTAATGAGTAAACAAGAAACTTCTTTCTTTATAAAGTGTATTTTTGGTCAAATGTTTTATCCTCATAATGTATGATGATGATGATGATGATGATGATGATGATGATGTGTGGTACTGAAGATGAACCCAAAGACATTCTACCTATGAACTATACCTTCAGCCCTTTTTTTGTTTTGTTTTGTCTTGCTAAATGCTAAGTGTCTCACTATGTTGATGAGGCTGTTCTGGAACCTATGATCCTCCTTCCCAGCCTCCCAAGTACAGAGATTATAGGTGTGCACTATCATGCCCATCTTAATATTTTACTTAGATACTGTCATAAAATTTACCTTAAAATCTAACATCAGGATCAAGTTCAGAATTGTATGGATCTCTATATACCTTGACAATAATTATGCATGTTATAATATATTCTTTAAAATTCCAAAGTACACAAAAACTGTTAAAATATACTTCTATGGAAACTTAGTTCAAACTACATTTTCAAGAAGATAGGTTTTTTTAATCCCAATATTAACCTATGAACTAATGATGTGATGTAAAAGGCACATAATATCAGTCTAAACAAATGATAAATGGGCAGAAAGAATATGAATGAATCAAGTTAGTTGTCAGATCTTTTTTCTATAGCTTCATAATTCATTAAACAAAACAGATTATATGTTGATATATTTTAAAGGAAATATCTGAAATATAAGATATAAAGTAGATATATTTTATTTATTTGTTTATTGGTGGTACTGGGGTTCCTGGAAGCCCTTCAACCTCCGGGCTACACTCCCAGACCTATTTTATATTTTTATTTGGAAACAGGGTCTCCTAAGCAGCATGCGTGGCTGGCTTCAAACCTGCGCGATCCTTCTGTCTCTGCCTCCCAAGCCCGGGGATTACAAGCATGCGCCACCACGCCCGGCAAATAGATATATTTTAAATAATTTAAAATATTTTTTTCCTTTTATTTTTGGAGATTCATATTTACTTTGATACCTCAGAACAGGTTTCAAGTATTAGGCTATGGTAAACATTAGTGTAAAGGAAGATGGGATGATGGGAGGTATGTTTGAGAGTTTAGATACCAAGTCAAAAGATCTGATCACTGGTAATTCAGAGTAAATAATGAAAATGGAATTATTTTTGTTTAGCCCTTCCTCACTTCCCACTCCATTCTTCAGAACTATTAATGTTATCAACTTCAAGATTAATATAGTTCAAGAACTTCTGAAATTGTGGGAAGATAAGTTCTAATTTGCATTAGTGAGTGAAATGTATGTTTAATAATTAAGAGGAGAGCTTTCATGACTATGTGCGTGCATACACATACATACATATATTGTTAGCTATATTGTTAGACAAACAATATGGCCAGTCTCAATAGACAACTGAATTTGCTTTCCTCAGCATAAACCAAGTATACAAAAAAAAAAAAAAAAAACTCTCCTCTGAATTTGGTTTAAGTTACTATAAGAATAATACAAGTAATAAAGGTTTCTCAAGACAAAAATCTTCATACTTTATATAAGGAGAATAAAGGTAATAAACATGAAGGCATCTATATGTTGAATGGAGTTTCCCTATCACCCCAGTCAACAATGATGCTCCCAATATTAGGACTAAGAGATTCAGCTATACATCCTTATATATATATATTACTTTTCTTGGTGCATTGTAGTCTCACATCATAATGTGCTCATATTGGTAGTGATATAAAGGCACGGAGCATTTGATAAGCTTTCCCTGGCTCCTTCCCGATGACTCCCTCCTTCCCCATACATGGCATTGAGGCTGGCATTGGAATTTTCAAACATTTACGTAATGTCAATGAAAATATTCCTCCATTGATTCATATGATACTTTACTTTCTGTGAAGGGCTAATCTCACAATATAATGTTCTCCAGGTTCACCCATTTTCCTGACATTATCTTGGTCTTTTTTATTAATGAGTAGAATTGTGATGTGTATATATTCCATCATTTTGTAATCCATTCATCTGTTCATAAACACCTGGATTGGTTCCAAAATTTGGTTATTGTGAATCATGCTGCTATAAACATGGAGTGGTATAGCTGCATCATATGGTGGATCCATTTCCAATTTTATGATCTGTATAGCAGCTGTACTTATTTGCTATCCTATCCTCAGTGCATAAGAGTTCCTATTTCCTCATATCCTCATAAGCACTTACTGTTGTTTGAATTCTTGATGATTCACATTTTGATTGGGGTTAGTAGAATCTCAGTGTAGTTTTGATTTCCATTTCCCTGAATACTACTGATGCTGAACATTTTTTTCATGCATTTATTAGCCATTTCTATCCCTTCTTTTCAAAATATTTAGTTCAATTACCCATTTATTAATTGAGTTGTTTTTTGAGTGCTAAATCTTTTAAGTAATTTGCATACTCTAGAAATTAGCTCTCTCTCAGAGGGAAAGCTGGCAAAGATCTTCTACTATTATATAAGCTCTCTCTTTAGACTCTTGATGGTTTTATTTGATGTGCATAAACTTTTTAGTTTAATAACATACCATTTATTAAATTTTGCTTTAATTTCCTGAGCTTTGGGAGTCTTACAGAGAAAGTTTCTACCTGTGCCTATATGTTGAAGTGTTGGATTTATGGCCTCCATTAGTAAAGTCTTCTCTTCAAAGTATCTGATCTAATTTTCTGGTCTTTTATTCATCCTAAATTGACTCTTTGCAGAAAAAGGGAAGTAGGAATTTAATTCCATTTTTCTACAAATAAATAACAAGTTTTCCTCACATCATTTGTTGAAGAGACTGTCTTTTCTCCAACATATGTGTTTGATACCTTTGTCAAAAATCAATTGGCTCTAAGTGTGTGGATTTATTTTTACATCTTCTATTCTGTTCCATCAGCTTATGTGTCCATTTCTGTGCCAATGCCATGCTGTTTTTACTTCTATAGCTCTATAGTATAATTTACTGTTAGGAATTGTGATGCCTCCTGCATATTTCTTATTGCTGAGAATTACTTTGACTATTCTGGGTCTTATGTTTTTTCATATGAAATTTAGGACTGATTTTTCTAGGTTTGTAAAGAATGACATGGTATTTTGATAGAGATTGTATTGACTCTGTAGATCACTTTTGATAGAATGGCCTCAGTATGATAATATTAATTCTGCCTATCTAAGAGCAACAGAGATCTTTCCATTTTTTAAGATCTTCAATTTCTTTCTTTGGTTATCCATTTTCTAAAAGCAGCTAGCCAACAGCAACCTCACTAAAGGACCTCTACTGGGCTTAATTATATGTGATCTAAAATGAAGTGCTTTGACACATCGACAACCCAGGTGCTCCCTGTCTTTAAAACAGCAAGGGACAGGCTGGGCGTGGTGGCGCATGCTTGTAATCCCTGTGCTTGGGAGGTGGAGACAGGAGGGTTGCGCAGGTTCAAAGCCAGCCTTGCTGGCTTAAGAGACCTTGTTTCCAAAAATAAAATAGGTCTGGGAGTGTAGCCGGGGGTAGAAGAGCTTCCAGAAACCCCAGTACTACCAAAAAATAAATAAATAAAAAAAACAGCAAGGGACATGATAAAGCCATTTTAAATTTGTTGTTGTTGTTTTTTATTTTATATTGGTGCATTGTAGTCATACATCTTAGTGGGGTACAAGATGTTAGAGGCATGCAAGCACACATCACTCGTTTAGCCCTTCCTCACTTCCCACTCCATTCTCCCCCCTCCTCATTTTTGACTTATTGAGTTTGATATGTGCGTATATGTACATCATGTACATTAGAGAATTTCCCTCTTCCCTCTCCCATCTCCCTCAGTTAGTCCTCCTTATTTACTCATCTTTGGTTTCTCCTTCATCTAGAGTTTTTCCTATGATTCATTTTCTCCCTAGCTTCTGCATATAAAGGAGAACATCAATCTTTTATTTTTTTGTGACTAACTATGGAGGATCCTCAGAAGAAAGAGAATGAACTTATCATTTGATCCAGCAATACCATTTCTGGATATGTACCGAAAAGAATGGAAACCAAACTACCAAACTAATGCATGCATATCTATGTTCATAGCCGCACAATTCACAATGGCCAAACTATGGAACCTGCCAAGATGTCCATCAACAAAAAAGATGTATACACATGGAGTATTACTCAGCCATAAAGAACTAAATTATGTCATTTTAGTTTTCAATGATCACAGAATATGTGAAAATGTACAAAGAAGGAGAAAAAAAAAAACACCTTTTATTATACTAAACCCCTGGACACAAATCTTAAAAGACAGTGAAGGAAGAAGAATTTAAATAACCTATGTTAAATAACCTATGTTATTTGTGATGATGCAGCATTCATAAACTTTCTTTCAGGGATGACATTGGTGAAGCGATTTCAAAAAGGCATCTAAAACATGATATACTGTTTATTCACTATAGTGCTCTCAAAGGAAAGAAGTTGTAGCCTTTTTCATAGTGCTCACCGAAGTTTGAAGTATTAGAAGAAAGTTTGCTATGAAAGAAAAACTTAACAAGGAGTTTTGAAAAGTAATGCAAAGAACAAAATTGCAACACTATTAAATATGAATATCACCCGGCCTGGTGGCGCACGCTTGTAATCCCCGCACTTAGGAGGCTGAGTCAGGAGGATCGCACAGGTTCAAAGTCAGCCTCAGCTACTTAGTGAGGCTCTCGGCAACTTAGTGAGAGCTTGTTTCCAAATAAAATAGAAAATAGGTCTGGGAGTGTAGCCTGAAGGTAGAAAGCCTCTGGGTTCCATCCCCAGCACCACCAAAAAAAAAAAAAAAGAAAAAAAAGAAAAAAAAAGAAAAAGAATATCTGAGTTAAGTTATTGATTATTGTCCAAAAATATTTGACAACATGTATTATGTTTCACATCACTGGGGAACCTATTCAAGTATTTTTTAAGACTTCCCTTCATAGAAAAAACTAATTAAGGATGTAAAAACCATGTTTGGTTATTTGCTGTATACATGCAATTAAATTGCACATGAAATGTAGTACATTAAACCAAATGAACAAAGAGTAAACACTTTGACTATGCAAGTGCTTGTACAGAAAATGTATATTGAAAATGTAATATTTCATACTTTCATATGTTTCAGTGTTATAAAAGGACAAAGAAACCCTTTATTTCATTAAATTATTTTTTTCTGGTGGTCGTCTAGAAACAAAAGACAAAAAATAAAAAATAGGCTTCATTGTTTAAGTCTACAGATATTTTATATCCCAAATAGACTGGCTAGTTAATATAGCATTAGGATATCTGCTCCCTAGTGGTTACAGGATATATAAGACACTACAGCTAAAAGAACAGTAAACAAGAGAAAAATCTGAACAGTAAATACTTAAACCTTATTGAGTTGAAAATGAACTGATTAGTTACAATAGAAGCCCTGACTACTTTATATTTCTTTCAAGTGTATTTTATATTAGTGAGATTATCCCATTCTGGTTTTATGTTATTATATTCAATTTCTCTCTGTTTACCACTACAGGAAGATTAAAAGAAAAATACATTTAGAATTTAATTCAATAGTTTTGAGTGAAATATGAACAATGTTTTTTATAACTGTACATTTAAATCACTCCTCATTAAAGATATAAATAATTCTTCAGTAGGCATGGTGCTGCCCAATGGTAATCCCAGTACTTGGGAGGCTGACACAGGAGGATCTCAGGTTCGAAGTCAGCCTCAGCAACTTAATAAAGATTTTCAGCAACTTAGCATGACCTTGCTTCTCATCTCCAGTACCACCCCACATTCTTTAAACATGCAAATGTCACGTAACTGTAGAAATGGTAAACAACAAAGAAAATAAATTTCAACTATGAATTTTATTGGTATTAATATTTTAGTAACAAAGTATATGCATATTTTGTTCCTATGAAATTTATTAAGAGGCGAGTAAAATGAATTAAATAAATAAATGGTTTAGAATATATGATAAACCCAGAGTTCCCACCTAGGTGCTGTGGCACATGCCTGTAATCCAGTACTTAGAAGGTTTAAACAGGAGGATTGCAGGTTCCAGGCCAGGCTCAACAATTTATCAAGTCCCTCAGCAACATAGCAAGACACTTTCTAAATAAAATAACAAATGAAATAGGCCTGGGTTTTGTAGCTTGGAGGTAAAATATGCTTGAGATCAATCCCAAGAACCACAAAAAAAAAAAAAAGGAAAAAAAGCAATAAGAAAAAAATGAAAAAAAGCAAAAGAAATCCAGAGTTTCTTTGGTGTACATGCAAAAGCTAAATTAAATGTATAACTACATTTTGTTTTCAGTGTTTAAAATAAAACCGCTAAGTATAATGTTTACTAAATGTAATCACTTGAACATTAAGAAATATAAAACAAAATTATTCATGAAATGTTGATAAAGTTTTATCTTAAAGAAATAAGTACTAGAATAGGATTTATTAATTGTTTTTTTTACTTCAAAAATTTGAAGCATTGAAGAAAAAATGAAATAAATCACAAAATTCCTATATAGAATGAAAGTGTTATTTCTTTCTACTAATTTTTATCTTATACCCTGTGAAAAATGTTGCTTTAATTAGTAATATTTTAAGAACCATAAAACATTATCTATAAACTATCATTCATTTAATGATATTTATTATTAAAATTTACATGCTATATTTACAAGTTATATTTGTGATCATGATTATAACCAGTTTTCTGGTTTTCTTGTTCACTGTTAGAGGCCCAGTGTTTTTTAGATTTAGACTGAATCAGAAATCATTAACACCCAAAAGCCTGTGAGTAAAGGCTGGTTAAATATGTTCTCTGGAATGGAAAAGAGATAACATCATTGAAGGCATTCACTGAAGGCATATATTACATATCATATCCTCTGGATTTCTTTTTTCAACTTAGAGTGTGTAAAAAATAAATTTAAGTAAAATAAGTTAAGAAAATAATGACTTTTGTTATCTTGCCAGATGTTTTCTGACATTGAATTTCTGTGATGCTCTCTCCCATACCATATGTTATTATCACTTCTCTTTTCAACAACTCACAACAGAAGGATTCATCATACCTCTTCTGTGAATAAGAAACTTATTATAAATTGTTTGTAAGTACAACTAAAACACAAGTAAAGCACAATCGGGTATGTAAAAATACCTCTGCACTTACTAAAAAATTTTTAAATGGAACCCATGGAGGCAGTGCAACACAGTAGGAAGCAGACAAGTTTAATTTGATTTGAGACCAGTACCTGACCCTTTATAGGCCTCAGTTTGAGTATGCTTTGAATTTTTATGTTTTGAAGTGCAATAGGGTGTATATGAATGATAAAATAAAATCCCAGAGTTGTCTAGGTTACATGGAAAAGATAAGCATAATTCACAAACATACTGTGTTCTCTGTGTTGAAAGGAACAAGTTATAAGGTTATAAAATACAAATTTACTCTTTTAATCCTCAGAGCACTCATCTCAATAATAAATGCTGTAACTGGGATATTTTTAGAGGTGAGTGGCCCCAAGGAAGAAATAGACTATAGCTCTTAGAAGGTTATCAGTTAGTAATAAATTTTGAAGTCTACCCTGAATTCTTGAATCTATCATTTATAGGGGAGAATGAAAATTCATTACAATTTTTTTTTGGCAAAATTTCTGAAAAATGCCACTCTGCAGAGCTAGTTCAGCAACAGCTACATCAATAAGTAGCCTACCTAGTGATGCAGGCACTGTGTTTCAATTTTACTTTTCATACTGAAGCCCTGTGAAATGTAGTTACTAATTAAAATTTAATCTAGAAATTTGCCATCTTTCTAAACTGATGTAAATAAAAATAGATAATGTTAAGTAATGTTAAAGAAAAGTTAAGCTATATGATAACAAATAGAATTTTGTAGATGTTTAAATTGAAATTGCAATTAATAAATCAACTCAAGCACATTTTAGGTCAAAGGGCAGGCTCAGTACAATACTAAAAACCAGTGTTAATCCAAGTATATCCTCTGATGATAATGAAATTAAATTAGATATTAATTGCTAATAAAATACGTATATATGCACAAAATATTAATAATCATCCATTCAAAAAATCTTTAAACTTCATAGTTTACAAATAAATTTCACTTAATATTTAAATAACAAATGATCATTTTTTCATGTAAGATAGGCATAAATAAAACAGAAAAAAAACTTTTTATGAGTCTATTATAGTTTACCAGGTAAGGCTAGGTTAGAAAAATATGAAAAAAATTCAAGAACATTTAAGAACTAAATTAAAAGTTCTAGACAAGGTATTACATAATAAAATATAATGATACATAAATTACATAATCAATTAAGATTTATCCTAGAATGATAAGGATGTTTAAATCAATTATACCACTTAATCACATGATAGCCTAAAAAAAAAAAACTTCCATGTAAGTCAAGAGGCTCTATTTGATGAAGTAGAGTATTTTTCATAGAAACACATAACAACTTAAAAAGCTAATATTTTGCTGAACTTGATAAAATTACCTTTTAAAAAATATAAAGATTCTCGCTGGGCTTGTTGAAGCAAACTTATAATCCCCGCGCTTGGGAGGCTGAGACAGGAGGATCGCATGGGTTTGAAGCCAGCCTCAGCTACTTAGTGAGGCTCTCAGCAACTTAGTGAGACCCTGTTTCCAAATAAAATATAAAATAGGTCTGGGAGTATAGCCCGGAGGTAGAAAGCCTCTGGGTTCCACCCCCAGTACCACCATAATATATATATGTGTGTGTGTGTGTGTGTGTGTGTGTGTGTGTGTGTGTGTATGTGTGTATATGTGTATATATGTATATATGTGTATGTATATGTGTATATGTATATATGTATATGTATATATGTATATATGTATATGCATATGTATATATGTATATATATGTGTGTATGTATGTTTGTATGTATATGTATATAATATATACATATTCACATTGACTTGGCTTATGAATGTATATCATGTACATTAGAAAATTTCCCTCTTCTCCCTCTCATCCCTCTTAGTAAGGTCTCCTGATTTGAATAAGTGATGTGTGCCTGTATGCCTCTATCATCTTGCACTTTATTAAGATGTATGACTACAGATCTCAGGGAAGATGGCGACAGAGGGAAGCAGCACATATCAGTCCTGTTGACACTGATCTCCATTTCATCAAAAGCTGCATTCTTTCAAAAGCAAGAAAACACGATGACTTTAAAAAGAACACAATAAGTAAAAAGCAGCAGGAAAAAAAAAACCTAGAAGACCGATCAGAGAGAAGAAAATAATGCTGCCCACCTTCAACGGCTGTGGCCCTGGGTGCCATGGTGGTGCCACCTTGCCTCATTATACCCAACACCAGAGACTCACAGGAAAACACACAATGACTTGAAACAAAGTAAGCAGCTGCAGATTATTGACATTTTAAGTCATCAATTCCTCCTGTGAAAACACGGCTACAACATGCAGCAGTGGTGGCTGAGCTCAACACAACCTTCCAGAGATCCAGAGCAGCACTAAACAACTCTGTAAGTGAACCTGCCATGCCTAAGGGAGAGCACCCAGTGCAGCATCCCCAGGGACTCATGCAGCTGCTATATACTCGCTGGGTATGAGACTTTCTGGTTCAAACCAGAGAAGGTGGGGTAGAGCCTGCTCTTGGACATAGCAGAAGCTCAAAGATACTCAGGTTCTGCATCGGTGGAAAGTGTAGCGGGAGACCTATGCTTAAAACTAGATCCAGCTAGTAGGATCTCCAAGATCACCACAGACAGTCCAGTTGTGATTAATGGGGAAAAGTCAGACCAGAACAGCCCTAGCTGTGGAGAACAGAGACTCTTATACTGGGCTTGGACCCAGAGGCATCTGTTACCTATACAGTCAGAAGGAGACTCAAGCTTCACATCCATGGAAAGCATGGAGGGTGACATATGCTTAACACTAGATCCAGCCCCATTGATATTGGCCATCTATATAGACTGAAAAAGAAAAAACAGAAAACCAGGCATGCAGCAGGAAAGCTGCCAGTGGCACTCACTTTCTGCAGAGAGACCACAGAGTCTCAGTTGGCTGAATATTCATATATTTGTAGGGTTGCATTATTTTGTTGTTGTTTTGTTTTTCTTTTTATTTCTTGATTTTTTGTGTGAGTATGTGTATTTGTTTGTTTGCTCTCTTTCCTTCCCCTCTCCCAAGCGTCTTCCCTTTTATATACCTACTCTCTTATTTCCATACTAACTTTTTTCTTTTCTCTTCTTTGTCTTATATTAAATCTAGTTCATAGTACTATCTAAATACTCTACATTTGATTACTAGAATACTACTATATATTCACTATCTCTAATCTCTACTATATATTATATTATCAAACTCATATCTCATTCTATTTGATCCTATCTGTGGCTTTACTCTATTCTTGCATTTACAATTCACTTTCCTCCTCACTCAAACTTCACTGTTGAATACAACAAAACTTGCCCTTGGATATACCAGCTGACACCTAGAGACTGAGAGAAATCTATAAAAAGCAACAGATACAAACTTTTGAAATCATGAGAAGGAGGAATAACAAGGAAGCAATACACTCCTACCACATCACAATTACATAAACTAACAACACAGAATTGGAGAGATTATCAAAAGGAAAAATCAGGAATGTAATAGCAGAAATTATACAAGACTTCCAAAAGAAATAGAGAGAGTATGAAATAAATTAAGGATGTAATCTTTGAAGTGAAGGCATCAATTCAAACTCTAAACAATAGATAAGACCACATGGAGAACAGAATCTTGCTCTTAGAAGATGATCTCTCCACAAACACATTGTATATAATTTAGAAAAAAACATACAATTTGACTGCATGAACTAGAAATTGAAGAGATATAGGCCCATTTTAAAGGAGCTAACCTAAGAAGAAGCATAGAAGAGGGAATAGAAGGTGAACCCAAAGGGTTCAATAATCATTTCATAAAAATAATATCAGAAAATTTTCAAACATACAACAAGAGGTCAACACAAAGATACTGAAAACTTATAGAACCTTTTAAGATTAGATCAGAGAAAAGGTTCACACCACATAATAGTCAAACTGACTGATGTAGAAGCCAAGGAGAAAGTCTTAAAGGCAACAAAAACAAAAGACCAGGTAACATTCAGAGGCAAACCAATAAGAATCACCCCAGACTTCCCAAACCAAGTCATGCATGGAGTAACATATTCCAAATTCTGAAAGAAAACAACTCTCAGCCCAAAATTTCCTACCCAGCAAAACTATCTGTCAAATTAGATGGGGAAATAAAAATCTTCCACAACAAACAGAAGATGACAGAATGTATGTCCTCCAAACAGCACTAGAGAAAATACTCAAAGAGATTAACTGCAAAGAAGAAATAAGTAACACATGCAAGAATCAGAGAAACAAGAATTTCCATCAAGCAAACAACTAAGCAAAGAAGAACAAATACTGCTTCAAACAGAAGTTAAATATAAAAATGTTAGTAATTAAAAAATCATCTCCCAATAATCATACTGAACATAAATGCCTCAACTCCCCAATAAAAAGATATAAGGTGGAAAAATAGATTAAAAACCAGAATCCATCTATCTGCTGCCTGCAGGAAACACAGAAGTAAAGATCATAACAAACTAAAGGTAAAGGGATGGCACAAGGTAATCCATGTCAATGGAAAACAAAGACAAGCAGGAGTAGCAACTATGACATCAGGCAAATTAGATTTCAAGCCCAACTTTATTATAAGAAACAAAGCAGGTATTTTTTCTGGTAAAAGGAACAATCCAGCAAGAGGAAATAACAATGGTCAACATTTATGCCCCAAACATAGGTGAAGCTACTTTCATAAAACCTTTGTGACATTAAGTCACATATAGGTCCTAATACAGTAATACTGGGAGATTTCAACACCCCTCTCACACCATTAAACCAATCATCTAGATAAAATGTCACTAAAGATGCCTCAGACCTAAAAGATACCATCAAACAAGTGTACTTTTTTAGGCACATATAGACTATTTGACCCAACTACAGCAGAGTTCACATTTTTCTCAGTTGCTCATGGAAACTTTTACAAAATAGATCACATCCTAATCCACAAAGTGACCACTAGCAAATTTAAAAAAGGGGCATACTTCCCTGTGTCTTTTCAGACCATAATGGAATGAAACTAGAAAGCAACTATAAGAAGACCCAGAGAAAACCCAATAACATGTGGAGACTGAACACTACACTGCTGAATAAAGAATGGGTCATAGAAGAAAAAGGATGAAATCAAAAAATTTCTACAAACAAATAAAAATAGAGATACAGCCTATCAAAACTTTGGGGACAATCTGAAGGCAGTATTGAGAGGAAAATTCATAGCACTGAATGCCCACATAAGAAAAATAAAAAATCACCATATAAATAACTTAATGACGTACCTCAAAGCCCTTGAAAAACAAAACCAGTAGAAGATAGGAAATTACTAAAATAAGAGCAGAAATCAATGAAGTAGAGAATAAAAATCAATACAGAAAATCAACAAAACCAAAAGCCAGTTTCTTGAAAAAATTAACAAGATAGATAAACCAATAATCAATTTAACCAAAAAGTAGAGAATCAACCCATTTTTAAGATAAGAAATGAAAAGGGAGATATTACCACCAACAGTATAGAAATCCAGAGGATTATCAGAAACTACTTATAAAAACTACACTTTGACAAAATGGAACATCTGAAAAAAATTGACAACTATCTAGATAAATACAACCTTTATAAACTGAGTCAAGAATATATAGAAAATTTAAAGCAACCAATAGCAATCAAAAAAATTGAAACAGCAATAAAGTGCCTAACAGAAAAGAAAAGCCCAGGACCAGATGGTTTCCCAAGTGAATATTACAAAACCTTTGTAGAAGAGTTATTCCCGATTATCCTCAATCTATTTTGTAAAGTAGAAAGAAACAGGATTCTCCCAAATACATTCTATGAAACAAACTTCACATTAATAGAAAACCAAAAAAAAAAAAAAATACAAAAACACACAAAAAATTTTGTTTGTAGAAATACAAAAACCAGCTCAAGGAAGTAAAACTGGGGGAAGAAAATGCAAGAATTTCCTCCAAAATCAGGAACAAGACAAAGGATGCCCATTATCACCACTCTTTTTCAATATAGTCCTCGACACTCTTGCCACAGCAATAAGACAAGAGAAGGATATAAAAGGAATTCAAAGAGGAAGAGAGGAATTAAAAACTATCCTTGTTTGTAGATGACATGATTCTTTATCTAGAAGACCCAAAGAACTCAGCCAAAAGACTACTGGAGCTGATTAACCAACTCACAAAATTTCAGAATACAAAATCAATCGAAAGAAATTAGTTGCTTTTCAGCCAGGTGTGGTGGAGCACGCTTGTAATCCCTACTCTTGGGAGGCAGAGACAGGACTGCACAGGTTTGAAGCCAGCCTCACTGGCTTAAGAGACTTTGTTTCCAAATAAAATATGAAATAGGTCTGGGAGTGTAGCCCAGAGGTAGAAGGGTTTCATCCCCAGAACCACCAAAAAAAAAAAAAAAAAAAAAAAAAAAAGTTTCTGCTCATCAAAGGAAACCATTAAGAACCTTCAGAGGAAGCCTACAGAATGGGAGAAGATCTTTACCAGCCACCACTCTGATAGAGGGCTAATATCCAGAATATAAAAAGAGCTCAAAAGACTCTATGGTAGGAAAACAAATAACCCAAGCAAGAAATGGGCAACTGAATTTAATAGATACTTCACAGAAGAAGAGATACAAATGGCCAATAGATACATGAAAAAATGTTCAGCATCATTAGCCATCAGGGAGATACAAATCCAAACTATGCTGAGGTTCCATCTAATTCCAATCAGAGAGGCAAAAGAGGAAAAAGATAAGGGTTGGAATCCATATACTATGGCTGGGCGTGGTGGCACACGCTTGTAATCCCTGCGCTTAGGAGGCGGAGACAGGAGGATCGCGCTGGCTTAAGAGACCCTGTTTCCAAATAAAAATATAAAATAGGTCTGGGAGTGTAGCCCGAAGTAGAAGGGTTGCCAGGAACCCCAGTACCACAATAAATAAATAAATAAATAAATAAATAAATAAATAAATAAATCCATATACTATGAGTTATATATATTTATATATATTATAATAAAAACCAGAACAGAGAAGTGATAGTCTAGAAGATATTTGCTTTGTCTAAAGCATTCAAAATGCATATCTGTAAGTAATAGAGGGAAAAAAATAGTATAGCAAAGACAAAAAAATTGGAAAAAAATGTAATACCTCAAAAAAGAAAAAAAAAATTAGTCAAAAAATAGGTGGAGCGTGATAATTTTAGTAATAGGTTTCCTGTGTGCATTGAAATGTTGCATTATATCACATCACTGAACGGAGATTCTTTTGAAATCTAATCAAGTAAGATGAAGTAAATGTAATGAAGGCAGAAAAATCAGAGAAGTGCAAAGACAGACTATTACAAAATTGTGCCAGGTTTTGAGTTATATCTTGGTATGGGTAATATATTAATATCCAACAATATCAATACTTATATTGATTCTTATTCATTTAATGCCTATGGTTTATTTTCTTCATCGCATAATTAAGTAGTTTTAATTACAATGTCAGATCTGGAACAAAAAGTATATTTGTTTTAGCACTTTTTGAAGTGTCTGGTTTAAAATATCAACTTCCTCCACAGACAATAATCCAAGGCATTTCAGAATAAACTCAAAAGAGCACATTTATAAAAGTGCCACAAACTTTGATGACAGAGCTTTAAAAGTACATAATTGTATGTAATGGAAACCTGACAACAGTTGGGAATAAGCCAAGAGAAAATTAGATTAGGAAATTTTCAAGTGTGGACTGAGCTGCTCAAGACACTTAACACTTCTGTCTACACATTTTAATTACAAATCCAATGATTTAATACACAGTCTCTTATTTTAGGTAACTAAGACTTGCATTTTTTCAGCACTTTCAAATGAGCAAAATTTAAAAAAATGATTTTAAAACAAAGAAACATTTCCATTGTAAATCACTACAAAAAAAAAATATACAGGAGAGGGAGAAAACCTGAAGTCTGAAAAATCTTATTGTTAGGTTTTCTTAAAGCAGAGATATTTAGATAGGATCAGAAGAATCTGATATGTATGTACCCAGGAAATGGTTTGAGTTTGGAAGTTCATTGTGGTGAACAATTTGCTGATCAGTAATCATCTTTGTCACCTTGAATCATAGAGCATTTTATAGCCCTCATTTATAAATTGTGGTAAAATAGCCACAGAGACCCAAGTTATTGATTCTCTTATATCCTACAGTGGTATAAGTGACATTGCCAAGCCATGATTTCTTCTCTCTAAAAACCCCAGCTCCACTGAGGTTCTCACTGTTAGATATTTATGGTAGCCCCATTATAGTTTAGATACGGTTTCAGTGTGTTTTCCAAAGGTGTGTGTGTGTTGGAAGCTTGGTCTGCATGCACTGTGGTGGTATTAAGAGGTCGTGGGATCTCAGTCACTCAGACACAGTGGACCTCACACAGGGAAAAGATTAAGATAATTCTCATGGGACCTAGAGTTCGTTTTTGCAAAGAGTTGTTAAGAAAAGAACAAGTCTGACTCCCTCCCATTGGCTTGACTTCCTTGCTATGAAATCTCTTCTGTATGGATTCTTGACGGTATCAACTGCCAGAGGAATCCTTGTGAGAGCTGGTCGGGACTTTTAACCTCTCAAACTGAGCTAAATACGGCTCTTTCCTTTATGAAGTACTTAGCCTAATGTATTTTATTATAGTAACAGAAAATGGACTAATACACTCATATTCTCAAAAGTCCTCTTTTATCTTTTCACCATGTCACTTGCTTCATGCCCATGTTTCCCTCTTTGACCAATCTAGAGGTCATGAATTTTTTTCTTCATCTTTCTTCTTTAATGATTAAAAAAAATCCAAAACCTGAGTAGTTTAATACTGTTGGGGGAAAGCACACAACCATGATTACTGAAGATATGCTAAATTCAACACACAACGTGCGTGCGCACACACACACACACACACACACACAATTCTAGTGGCACTTAATAATATCTAACAAGCCAATTATCCTTTCCAAGTACATATGTTCTTGGATTCTTTATTAATCCTAATAAAGGATTTAATTTGTACAATATTTTTACATCTTCCTTCAACCCCAGACCTCTTTCTTATTTTAACTCATTCAGCTGAATATAGCTTCCTATGTCCTTGGGGGAAAAAAAAAGAAAGAAAGAAATACTCTAACAGTTGCTAATGTATTGGTGCACTGTCCGTACCTCTTAATCCCTTCCACAGTTCCTGCACCTCTCTCATGCCTGCAGTTCCTTCCACACTGGGATTGCAAGACATAATGTTTTCACATTACCTCGCTGACTCTTTTCTGAGTTGCTTTTACCAGAACAACATTCTTCTTGGGTGGCTGCAGCCAGCAACTCACTCTGAATATTAATAACTCTGAAATCCGTATCTGTAATCCTGACAAGATTGCTGTGACATTAAGACTCCTGATAATTGCATTCTTGCCACTCAGATTTTGTATCATTTAAAATCTTAAAATAATTCTAAATTTTAAAAAGCAGCCCCTTAGTGATCATTGCAATCAGTCAACATTAGGGTTGAAAGCTTTTTAAACATGTCCTCTAATATGATGTAAAATAACATTCACTGAAAAAAATTAAGTTAAACACAATTTAATATGTTCATAGATAAGCAATGTGACATAAGATGGAGCATATGGTAATGGTGAAAAATTGAACTCTGAAGCTAGGCTGTCTGGTGGAATCCTGGTACTCATGCTTCCTAACTGTGAATTCTTGAGGTAAATTAGCCTCTCAAAATTCTCAGAGTATTGTACAAATTAAATGAGTTAACACATACAAAGAACTTAGTACATGCCTAGCACACAGTAAAACTTCCATAAGTTATTTTTTATACATTACTTCAATTAGATGTAACATTTAAAGTCTCTAATTGGTGTTTGGGTTTTTTGTTTGTTTGTTTGTTTATTTTTGTATAGGGGATTGAACTCAGGGATGTTCAACTTTGAGCTATAGCCCCTTTTATAAATCACTTACTTATTTTTTTGACGTGGTACTGGGAATTAAACCCAGATAATTCTATCTCTGAGCTATATCCCCAGCCCTATTTTTTTTTTAATAAACAGGATCTTAGTAGGTTAATGAAAGTTTTACATTTTGCTAAGGCTGTTCTTGATTCTGCAATCTTTCTGTCCCAGCTTCCCAAGTACCAGGACTACAGGCATTCACCTCAATGTCTGGTTTATTTTTTATTTTGAGACAGAGTCTTGCTAAGTTGCTGAAGCTGGCCTTGAACTTGCAATCATCCCTTCTCAACCTTCCAACTAGTAGGCTTTTAGGCATGCCTCTGGCTTCTAAGTGGTGTTTTATCAATCTTAGTTGATTTGCAGGCAGAATCATAGAATAATTATGTTTTTTTTAGAATTGATGACTAAATTCTTCTTAGTACAATGTGAGTGAAAAATGCAATGTAACATTTAATTCAATATTACCCCCAAATTTTGCTTTATTTATCACTCATAAGTTTTCAAAACTTGGATTGGTTTGGATCTGGAGGCCAAGTTTTTCCACTTAATATCACTTATTCAAACTCTCTCACAATATGCTTTAGAAACTAATACATTTCAAATAATTCAGACAATTTTGTTTACTGATAATCTTTATATTACATAACACTCTTGATTTAAAATGGCATGTCATCTTAAAGAAAATTAAGTTAGAATAAAAAAGTTTTTCCTCATTGGTTCTGGTAAAAGTAAACAGGGTAAGCTATTAAAAGCCACAAGATTATGTTATTAGTGAGATTTCATATGCAGATCTCATATGTAAATGGTGAGGCAGGAAAGGCACAAAGTGCTGTGTACATATATGTGACTGTCAACATGATTTATATTATGATGTGAGACTATAATGCACCAATAAAGCATAATTTGAAAAAAGAATGGAAAGTTAAGACATGTTTTACTTATTATCCTACATTTCTGCCCTAAGGTCCACAGCTACGGAGGCTGATTTGTTCACATCCAGAGACATTTGAACTAGTCCCCTTTGCCAGATCTTTGCTTTCCCAGACTCCTTTGCATCTAGGACTTGTCAGATGATCCAGACATGTGAGGCCAGTAAGCAGCTTCTAGGAAATATTTTCTACCTTCACCATTTGAAAAAGAGGCTAACAAGAAAAGACTCATGAGGAGAACCTCTTTTATCTTCTAAACAGAAATGTTAAGAGTTATGTTGCTTGGAGCTGAGGGAGTCATCCTTAGATTACACCGTAAATTACAGCCCACATAAGGTGACTAAGGACTGTCCTTACTAATGTTGTCAAAGCTTTGAAGCCAACTTTAAAAACACCTATTTTGGGATTTTATGCTCCTTAAATCATGAATGTCATTATGATTTAGGTTACTAGTTGGTCAACATTTTTACTCCAAGAGATGAACAATCCCAAAAGAAGCATACTTTCTAGAGGTTACTGAGATGATCCAGGCATACTGGAAAATCATTATCTCAATATTTCACCATATCTGGATACTACTTTTATATTACATTTTTCAAATCATCTCACTTTTAATTTTAATGTTTTAAAAAAATCTATACCTACCCTAAGTAAAAATCTAGGATCATTTGCAATTACAATTACAGAAAGTAAAAATGAGTTAAATACTGAAACTAAGTAAAATATAACACTAAATAAAAACTTTTTAAAATATATGCACTGATACTGCCAGATTTTACAGCTCCAATTGACTACTCAAAATCTCTATTAGGATGTCCAGTAATTTATTTGGCAAAAAAAAAAAAAACTCTCATCTCAGTAATAATAATTTACTGAGTGCCTCAAAAAAAAAAAACATTGGAATCACACTTCACTCCTTTCTCTTGGTGTTTACATAAAATATAAAATTAATTAGCAAAATATGTAAGTTCTAGCTTCTAGCCTCAAAACTGTAGTACTTTTAGGGGCTTGGGGTAGAGATCAGTTGCAGAGCGTGTGCTCAGCATATGAGAGGCTCTGGGTTCAATCTGCAGAATTAAAGAATCTTTTTTTTTTTTTTTTTTTTAGTATTTCTCACTTGGTAAATAAATTATTGAATAATTAAGGAGAAACATAAAAATTGATTCTTATACATTACAATTAAGTAAAATACATGAATATATGGGACACAAATATTATTTAATTGCAGTTATTCTCAGATTTATTGCACTCTTATGAAAACGTGTGCTTAACCATTTTGGGGGAGGGCATTATAGTTTTATCAATATCTAGGTTAGATTAAATCAGATTCTACAGCTTTCTCACTCTGACTGTACATTCCTTATGGAATATAAAAGTAGTCTGAGTCCATGCCCTATATAAAGAACAAATAAACTTCTAATTTTTATATTTCCCTTTTGTTGTGTGTGGTACTAGAGATGGGGCTTTCTATCTCCAGATTACACTTTTTTTGGAGACAGGGTCTCACTACGTTGCTGAGTACCTCATTAAGTAGCTGAGGCTGGCTTCTAACTTTCGGTAGACTTTCAGGATTTTTTTTTTTAACCCTTGAATTACAATTGAATTTCATATCTGAAATAAACAAAATTATCTTGGGAAAAAGTGAAACAATAATTTGACTTCAAGGTATAATGCATTAACAGTTCCAATGGGCCTATGGCAGTTATCCTTCAAACTGGTTTTCCCAAAGGTCAGATCCCAAGTTAAGACTTATGCAGAAGATAGTGATGCATAAAACATGGATTCTTAGAAAAATAATATGTGAATTTTAATGCATCATAAACAAAAAGCTTAAATAAGGGAATAGCTTCTTTTTCCACTTCAGTAAACTTAAAACTACAGCTTAAGAATGCACAATACAGTGAGATTGACAGGAATACTTGCTAAATACATTGCTTTTTGAATAGTGTCTGATTTTTTTCCCCAAAGTGATTAAATGCTTTTAAAGGCTGATGTTAAGGTAATCAGCAAAAGACTAACCACAACCTTAGGAAGGTCTCAACTTGTTTGAATCAATCTAGTGGTGTCATAGCAATCCAAAAAATCTCATCGTTGTTTGGATTGTATTACTCTTCAAATATACTTGACCACTTATGATAAAATTAAGGCATATTTGCAGTGAAATTTAACTAGTCACCAAGAAAATGGAGGATGACTAGGGAAAATGAGGTGACATAGTACTGACTTTCAGAATCTTCATAAAGAATATTTTATCTTGTTATAATAAATAAAATTAACTTAATACTGGTTATAATTTCAAGCATTGTGTTTATAGTATGTCTAAATATTAAAAAATTATTTTAAAATTAGATAAAAATATTTTCAATGTATTGTGTTCATCTTATAGGCTCTGTATGAGAGGAAACAGATTTAAACAGCATTTCTAAATATTTAAAATAACTAGAAGTTTGTGAAATTTTATTTTAATTTAATAGTTTTGTTGGTGAATGATAAGCTATGAATAAAATCAACTAGATGTAGATATAATCTAATTTTTTAATTTGCAGACTATTTGAGCCCTTTTAAAAAACCCAAACATTTTTCAGTGCTTTCTCAGTAACTAATATTTTAATAATAATAATAATATTTTCAAAATATTTTCCTCAAAATTTATTTAGAAAACTTTGAAGCTGAATTTTTATTAACTCCAACTCTAGACTAGATTTACATTCTCAAACTGTTCAAACTGTTTTTACATTATTGCACTTACTACAATATAAAGATGAAATAATGCTAAAAGTAGGATATATTCTTACATATATGTACTTTCTAAGTTAAAGTGGATAATATAAAAATTAAGCTAATCTTATGATACTATTGCATTTTTCAAGAACATTAATTTGCTTCACTACATTCAATTTTAGAAGCCCATCACCTTAACTTTATAAAATATTAATGTAATACTAATGATGCTAACTCATTTAGATTTAATTGTTTCTACCAACATCTAGAACTGTCCTTGAAGTAAAGGATACCTTCTTAAAAAACAAAATCAGTTACTATGGGTATTGTTAAAATTGAACATTTTTCTACCTGTTCCTTAAGCTACTCAAAAGCCCTCTTAGAGTTCTTTATACCTGGTGTAAAAGGCAAGCCACCTGTCCTAACTATACTCCATCTTTGTCCTCCAAGTGACCCTGTGTTCCAATAAAAACTATAATGTTAAGGCCTAGAAACCAGAGTGACTCCATGTTTGCCCCTGCCTTCACCCCTGCCTTCAACCTGCAGTAACTGAAAATTACCCTGAACCCTCGCCAGGCATTCAGCTTAAAGTTCAGGTCCCCAGGCGCCTGGAGAACTAACCAACATTCTGTTTCTCAGACCGCAGCATCCTGAACCTTGACAACTTCCTGGCAGTTCCCAGACCTGAACCTTGGCAATAGCCAATCAATGCCCAACAGGGTTTGGTAGCCGCCTCACTTGAAATGAGCACCTGCTATTGTCCTTTATGTAACATCTGTCATTTTTATCTTTACAAACCTCACCCCCTTCCAGTCAGTGCACCCCTCTAGTTAGATTTACAGACTAGGGGTACCACTGCTGGCCAGCTAACAAAAGCTTCAATTGGCACATTCCCTTGGATTCTCTAGTCTCTCATTTCTCGCTTAGTGTCCAAACTCACTAAGGATACTTTTACTTTTTTCATCCAGAACTATAGAACTATTTATTTATTTATTATTTATTTTTGTGGTACTGGTGATTGAACCCAGGGACATTCTACCTCTGAGCTGCACCCCAGCCCTATTTTTTTATTCGTTATTTTGAAATAGGGTCTCACTAAGTTGTGGAGGGCCTCACCAAGAGGCTGAGGCTGGCCACAAACCTGTGATCCTCTTGTCTCAGCCTCCCAAGTCCTGTGAATACAAGTGTATTTCACCATACCTGGCACCAGAACTTGCTATTTATTAATAAAATGAGCCTTTCACCATGGAGCCAATTCTTTCATAATAAAGTTGTCTAAAAAAAAGTAAGGATCATATCATGAATAATTTTTAATGATACCATATGGTACAGAAAGCCAGTCAAATTCTAATTTGCATTACAGCAAGAAGAAAAAAAATGAAAATATTTAAGTGTTTTTCAGTAATAGATGTGGGTGATTACAGAAACTACCAATTTTTATTTTAAAGGTAAATGTCAAGTGCTCTAAAAGTCCCTTACAAATTAAAGTTTTACTCTTCATCATGCTTCAGTCATACTATAATTTATTTCTGTCTGGCAACAATTCAATGATAATTTTATTCATATTTACAAATATTATTTTAGATTTTTACTACAATTACTGTAAGCTCCAATTTCAATTTCATTGAGAATCTCAACTAGAAAATTCAAATGATTGAAATTGCTTTATTCCTCTAAGTATAATGACCTATTTTGATGAAAATGAACAAAATCAAGCAAACAGACACGTTGCCCTTTTTTTTTTTTTTTTTAAGCCTGAGAATCAGTATACCTTATTTTCTCTGGAATCATGTAACTTATAGTACATCATGCTATTGCTTGTGTTTTCAAGGATATATCATTAATGTTATTAATGAGATACCAAATAAGTATTCTCTATTTATTTTATATTCTCTATTTAATGTGAAAGGAGTTCATTAACATGGCTCTGAGTTTGGAAAAAAAATTGCAGTTTTTTGTGTGTGGTGCTGAAGTTTTAAACCAGAAACATTCTATCTCTGAGCTACAACTGTAGCCTGATTTTTTATCCTTTATTTTGAAAACAGGGTCTGATTAAGTTGCAGAGGGCCTCACTAGGTAGCTAAGGCTGGCTGCAAACCCAAGTCCTCCTGTCTCAGCCTCCCAAGTACTGGGATTGCAAGCATGTACCACTATGCCTGGCAAAAAAAATAATCGGACTTTTAAAATAACAAAATAATACTTGTATTATTTAGAGTAAATAGGAGTTGGCCAGCCATAGTGTTAGAGAGAAAAACATCAACGGAGAAAGGGCAAACCGAAGACCTGAAGTAAAAAGCCACACCTACAGTGGCCAGAGGAGTTTGTGCAGGAAGAGGCAATATAGTAGGCAATATATAGGCAATATATCAAGAGGCTTAACAGAAGGTATTGGAGTCTGGATTTAAGATTAAGAGTAATGGGACCCATTGAAGAGTTTTGCTGAAAAGAGTTGCATGATTGGATTTAACTGTTTCAAGAGATTCCTCCAGCTGGTGTCAGCAGGAACAAGAATAAATCTGAGTAGAGAAATGAGAAGATCACTGCCATAGTTCTGCAAAAGAGAACAGTGCTCAAACGACATGGTGGCAATGGAAATGAGGGAGCAAATACATTTTAAATAAAAATTTGTGTGTGGAGCTGGGCGTGGTGGCACACGCTTGTAATACCAGCATTTAGGAGGCTGAGACAGGAGGATGCGGGTTAGTGGCCAGCCTCAGCTACTTAGGCCCTTTGCAACTCAGTGAGACCCTGTTTCAAAATAAAGAATAAAATATAGGGGTGGGGGTGAAGCTCAGAGGTAGAATGCTCCTGGGTTCCATTCCCAGACTGCAAAAAAGGGGTGTGTGTGTGTGTGTGAGAGAGAGAGAGAGAGAGAGAGAGAGAGAGAGAGAGAGAGAGAGAACGAACTTGTATAATAAAAGCAATAGTTATTTGTTGAATAAATTGTTTAGAAAGCAGACTTTCAAAGAGCCTTAACAGTGATTCTTTTCTTAATATACTGAGCAAGTTGGCCCATCTCCACCACCTCACAAAAATTTTTTTAAAAAACAAAAAACAAAAACACGTTTGTATAAAAATACATTTTATGGGGATACATATTTGTGTTTTGCTTAATATTTAAAATCATTTTAAACCATTAGGGACATTTTGTGGATGCCTTAACGGTGACCAGTGGTAGGTCCTGGTTGGGTATATATGAACCATTTGAACTAGGCTGATGGAAAAACAGTCTATTTCAATTTACCTTCATATAGCACAAGTTGTTCCTGATCATAACCTCACTGAGGAAATGACAAACATGGTGCTGGTTACTTTCATATGTCGGGGAAGGTTGAGGTGGTCAACATCATTAAAGCACTCCCCAGTGCTCAAGCCTTCCTTAAATGCCACTTGCACATCTACATTAATTCATCTATGCAAGCTTTTGTGTGCATGGTTTGTATTTTATACCTTATAGCCAATTTGTTTCTTCAAAATTGGGTTTAATATTGATAGTATGAACAATTTTTAAACCAAAGTATTATATAATACGTGTGCTTTGTTTTCTTGACTAGTTTGACAGAGGTAAACACCAATCTTGTCCTTCTCCCTTAATAAAGTTATTCATTTGTTAAGTCAAAAATAAATAAATGAAATCACTTTTATTATTAAACATTCTTTCCTTTTCAATTATGTCCTGCTGACTTCATTCCAATCAATTCCCTCCCTTCCTTCCTTCCTTCCTTCCTACCTTTCTTCTCCTTCTTTATTTCTTTCTTTCTTTTTTCTTTCTCTCTTTCTCTTTCTTTCTTTCTCTCTTTCTTTTTTTGAAAATAAAATACCTGGGGATTGAACCCAGGGGTATTCTACCTCAGTTATTTTTTATTTTGAAACATTCTCATTAAATTTTTGAGACTGGTCTCAAAAATGCAATCCTTCTGTCTCAGTCTCTTCAGAACCACATTACAGGCATGCATCACCATGTGCAACCAATTCTTAAATAGTTAATACAATGAATTTTAAATAAATAAAATTTCCTTCAGGTTCTGGAAAATATAAAGGAGTACTTTTTGACATTGCTTCCTAATCCCTCTTCAATATATCTCCTTAACCTGTAGAAGACCATTTGTATACTTTCCTGATGTAAATAGCTAGAAATTCCTCAAATCACATCTCAACCTTGTGCTACCAACATTTGAGCATCACATCTACTGCTATGTATTTTATCAAGTCTCTGTGGAAAAAGGCTTTCCTTTCCAGGTTCTTCTAGGCTGGGGGAATCTATTGAGCAGAGCAGCTCCACCACTGTTAAGGATGCATTCTCTATAACTGCTCACATCAGAACTACAATGATTTCCTTTCCCTTTTATATATTCTTAACCTTTCACACTGGTTCTTTTCCATCAGCATATCTATATTCACATGTGGCTTTTTTTTCCATCTTAAAACCATTCTTTAGACCCTTTCTAATAACTATCCAATATCTCTCTTCCTTTTAATTGATTTTTGAAAGGCATCATCAAAAGCTGTTTATATTCCTCTGCTTATTTGAAAACCAGGTCTCTTTCATCATAATATCATTTTAACAAAGAAAGAAAAGCTTGACAAAGCTAAATAGTTTCCAAAGGCTATAAGCTAGCAAGTAATTTAGAAATAATTCAAATCAGCCGGGCGTGGTGGCGCACGCTTGTAATCCCCGCGCTTGGGAGGCGGAGACAGGAGGATCGCGCAGGTTCGAAGCCAGTCGCGCAGCCGCGCTGGCGTAAGAGACCCTGTTTCAAAAATATAAAATTGGTCTGGGAGTGTAGCCCGGAGGTAGAAGGGCTTCCAGGAACCCCAGTGCCACCAAAAAAAAAAAAAAAAAAAAAAAAAAAAAAAAAAAAAAAAAAGAAATAATTCAAATCAAGGTATTCTCATTTAAGACTTTTTTTTTTTTTTGCTGTGTAACATAAAATATGATGCTGTTAATGCAATTATAATTATTGGCTTTTGACTGTGTGATTGTTTTTCTAAACAGTAATGCCAATCCAAATTAGCCTCAAAATTATAAGAAAAATGAGCAAATTCACCTTCTAAAATGTGTCAATACAAAGTTCAAGTTCTAAAGTTAAAAGTAAGCAAAGGTCTTTACCTTTGCTGGATTAGACAAAAGGTTAAGGAATTGCCTAAAAATTATATTTGAATAATCAAAGAAGGAATCTTTTTTTTAATTTTTACCTGATATAAAATGTTACATAAATACCAAAATTTTAAACATTAATTTCTGATGATACTTAAAGAATAACATGTATAATAATTAATTACTTGTGTTTTAATTTACAGTATAGAATAATAGGTATAAAGATGTAATTTATACTAATTTGAGAAAAGCATCATAGGATAAAGAAAATATACATACACGACTACATATCTAGATTCAACATCAGCAAGAAGAGTTTATAGAACTAACACTATAATTTACAATTACCATTTAATTGTATAAAATTCAATAATATAATGATTATTATTTAATGAAGTAATATTAAGGCTAGTGTTTATATGACATAATTTCTAGTTTCTTCCATAATATTTTTATTTCTCTCATTTCTTGGCTGTCTTTTTCAATTAACTTAGACAATTCCATTGTCAAAATTAACTACTTAATGTCATAAACTTTGTCATTAAAAACTTTATTGTATTGGCTATTCTGTAAACATTCTTGAGGAACTACTATTGGCCAGAAACTGAGTATAGAAAAGTGGAAAATAGATGACATAACTGCTTTCAGAAAGCATTCATGGAGAATGTCAGTACCACATGTGAAGTGCAGGTGAATTCCTGAAACTTTTGAAAGTACATTTATTTTAACAGATTGCTTTTCCAAACTTACACATAACATAGGCAAATTACAGGCAAATAAAATTTAACATATCTTGTATATGTATAAATCATATAATGTATATCTCAACATTACTGTCTTTCTCAAATAACAAGGACCCTAATTGAAGTTGTTTGGCTGTACCAAGGAATTCAACTATATCTTTCCAGAAAATATAAACTAGTTCCTTTTTTGTGTAAATAAGTTACTACTAGTGTTAAAATATAAGTTAAATATTGTCATATATATACATGATTAGGGTTTTCTGAAACCAAAAAAAAAAAAAAAATAGAATTTGGGTGAAACTTTAGGAGTGAAAAATAATTGAATAGAAAGAGACTTCTGGAGGTGTTTATTTTCCTAAAGATTGTACTAATACTTAAAGTGGTGGGGGAGGTAAAACTCCAAGCCATATATTGATATTTATTTCAAGTAGAGGTTGGGTATCCCTATCTGAAAATATAAATCCTCCAAAATCCATACACGACCCTCAAAATGGTTCATATTTTGGAGTATTTCAGATTTTCTACTTTTATATTAGAGTATTTCCAACTGATGAAGTCTATGAAAATATTCCCGAATATGAAAAACTTCAAAATCTGAAACACTTTTGGCCCCAAACATTTTGTATTAGGGACACTCACCTATAATTGCTTACAGTAGGTTTGTCTTCCTCTATCAATCAGGAGGAAAGAAGGGCAGTTAAACACCAACCCCTATTTAAATACCCAGATTCATAATTTCAGGATTCTTATGGTATAAATTTCCCCCTTTTGGTACCTGTAGGTTCCACCAAGTGGCCCTGAGCACATTGTTCTGAAGAAGAAAGTGAAATGTGGGGAAAGATGCAGTATTGCTGCACAATAGTAGTGGGTCCTAATCCAGAAATTGTACTTGTTTTCAGGATAAAGTGAATATGTCTATTAAAAATATTTTAAATTATGGCTTAGGGGGAAAGTGTCTTTGAAATTATAATAATTTTCAGGCAGATCAAGTCACCTCAATAATCAATAAGTGATCTTC
The DNA here is from genome assembly GCF_963383645.1 of Muscardinus avellanarius. Lineage (NCBI taxonomy): Eukaryota > Metazoa > Chordata > Mammalia > Rodentia > Gliridae > Muscardinus > Muscardinus avellanarius. The sequence continues at coordinate 88,611,920 of NC_137791.1, forward strand.
TGTAGCAAAGGCAGCACACTGATATCATTTTTGCCATACTATTTCAAGACCATAAAAATAGAAATAGTTTAAGAGTAAAACTGTAACACAATCTATAAGAAAGCAAAAATAAAAATCACTTACTTGATATTATCAAGGCAGCCTGATTCAGGTTTCAGTATGGCAGTGTGGTGAAACATTTTATATAAAGCAATCCCAAGGAAGATGACATTAAGCTGGAATGCAAAAGGTAACGTTATGCAGTATAACCAGAGTAGAAAAACACACATCTATTCTCTGTAACAAATGAATTGTTCTGGGAAATTAGCTCTCAGAATACTTTTGAAGGAATCGGATCATAGATGACTGCCTAGTATTTTAGTAAAGGCAAGAGACAGTTTGGGGAATTGGTATACCACTGAGTAACAAAACACTGCTATGCCAAATACACATAAATACAAAATCAGCAACAGTCAGAATGGTGATGTGGTAATTTTGAAACAACTTAAAGCCCAGTATATGTTTAAAAAAACAACAACAAATGAACAAAAACAATAATTATTCTAGGTAAGCTACGATTTCTGTACTCGGAGCATATCTCCAAATGTATTATTTAGCAATACATTTTCAAATGCTAATTTATGAAAATACAAATAGTAAAATAAATATACATTTGACAGGCAACTCAATAAAATTGCAAAATACTGGTTACATTCTGATGCTACAACCAACTATGATTAAGTAGAGGGAATCCTCATATTAATGTTACATCGCTAAAATCAAAGAAAGCATATGATTCTGTGTATGAATAACCCTATCACTCTGAACTACATTATGATAGGAGACTGCGATGCTCAAATAAAAGGATATTTTCAAAAACACAAAATAAATAAAAACACTCCAGTGTAAGTTATCTATATAATTTATATATAAACTGCATAGAAAACCACACACTGAGTTTGTCCTTAACCACTTAATCAGTCTACATAGTTCACACTTGGGACTGGCATAGACTAGGAAAATCCAATTAAAAGCCCCATGAAATTCTATAATACAGCTTCATAATTCTTTTTCAATCACCCCCAAAATTCAAAATGTCTTAAAAGTGAATATTTTTAAAAAATCCACTGGGTGGTTAAATAAACAGTCTAACCTAAACTGGTAAGACTTTTGTTTTTCATCCAGAGGGAAAACCCAATTCATTTTGTATTATATGACACATATCATCCAGTTATTCTTTTTTTTTTTTGGCGGGGGGGAGTCTGGGGATAGAAACCTGGGCCATTCGACCTCTGAGCTACACCTTACACCCCCTCCCCTATTTTTTATTCTTTATTTTGAAACTGGGTCTCACTGTGTTGCAGAGGGCCTCACTGTGTAGCTGAGGCTGTCCGGGAACCGAGATCCTCAGGTCTTGGCCTCCCGAATGCTGGGATTACAAGCGTTTGCCCCCATACCCGGCTTTCAGTCATGCTTCTTGCTCTCTTCCTACTTTTCTTTGTGCTAAAATATTGCTATTTGTTTGGAGTTTTGCCTAGTCTTTACTTGAATATTGGTTGTTGTGTTTGATATTAGAAAACTGCCTTTTCGTCATAAAAGATGTTATGTAACACATATATGTACAATATTATCTTTCCAAAGTCTGAAACATTTCTGAATTTTAAAATACATATGGTCCATCCAGGCGTGGTGGTGCACGCTTATAATCCCAGCACTTGGGAGGGTGAGATAGGAGGATCGCATAGGTTCGAAGCCAGCCTCAGCTATTTAGTGAAGCTCTCAGCAACTTAGTGAGACCCTGTTTCTAAATAAAGTATTAAAAAATAAGTCTGGTAGTATAGCCCGGAGGTAGAAAAGCTCCTGGGTTCCACCCCCAGTACCACAAAACTAACTAAATAAATAAATATAAAAATACATATGGCCCAAAAGGTTTCAGATAAGAAATTGTGTGTTATATAAAATTTTATGTTATTCAGACAAGGGGCTACCATTTTAGTTAAAAAATGAGAAGCAATTTTATATTCTTACAATAACACTAACAATTTTACCTAAATTATTGTAAATTATATTGGAAATCAAATATTATGCATTTAAAAACAAAAAAGAAGCATGATTGTAGGATGCATGCTTAACTTGATTGTGTCATTTTTAAGTAAAATTCTTTTGAATTTTAAGGTTTTGAAGATTTGTAGAAAAACCCAAACTGGAAGGAATGATTATTTTTCTCACTTTCCAGTTCTTGTTCATTTTCAGTGCAAATTATTCCCTCAAGAAAGACGGAAATATACTGTTGTCAAAGTTATAGTAATCAGTGGTCAAATGTCTATGCAACTGAATTGTGATGGACCTGACTCCCACAGAGCTAGTCATATATTAAACAAATGATTGCAAATATATATTTTATTCTCCCACCAATTTTGATAAACTATATTATAATATAAAAGTAGACTACAATGAATGTCTAATTACATGAGTTATGTTAGGGTCAAATAAGTACATGCCTTCCTCAAATTAACCTATGTAAATTAAAATTAGTGAGTACAGGGGTAGTGAAAGTTGTACTTCTTGACCTGGGAAACACATAGTTAATTAGGAGTTCTCACCATAATTATCAAGGTCGCTGGTCCTATAAAACTCCAAATGAAGTAGGTGTCAAGTCGGAGCCAACATCTGCAATGAAACACAAGGGAGAAAAAGCATTCAAGGACTGAGTATGGGACATACATCAAGAGTGAACGCGTGACAAAGAAGAATGGGACCCGCAAAGCATTCCACTGGGAGACAGGAAATATTACATTGCTTGTTCATTTAAATGCTGAATTACGTGCCCAATTTCTGACAGCACTATTGATGAAGTAAGATAATTACCCAGGAGGAAGCAGGAAAAAAAATGGCACTGGGCCTATTTGCTAAGGCCTTTTGTGTCTGTCATAGAAACCTTAAAAAAAAAAGAAAGAAAGAAAAAAAGAAAAAGAAGGGAAGAAAAAGCCATACCCATAGCCATTAAATTGAGTAGCTTTAAGCTATCCTTTTCTCTCCAATTACAGTGCTACATAACCTGTCTATCAGCTGTCAGGCAGAGTGACATTTTCCTGTCAAGAAGATCTGAGGAAATGCAGTACAAAGAAGAAATAAATTTGGTATCAGAAGATTGAAGTTTAATTAGGTTGGGCAGTCAACCTTTGAGAGTTCTCTAGTCTTAAAAAGTGCATTGTTACTGCTCAGACTCTGGGGTTGCAAATGATCCTTAGCATCCCATGAAGTTGATTCATGACTGAAAAGTAAATTATTAAGCACTTAATTTCAGCCACATTTAATACTCCTCCAATTCTTAAAGCCTCTGGGAAATTACATTTTCCTCCTTCAGGATGACAGGAAGACAAAATCATGGAAGTGACTAGTTATGAGAAAGATTAATGTAAGTTTTGAAGAAATCACATTTGATGTTAAAAATAATATCTTGAATTATTTGCCACTTTGCTATATTTGAAGCATAATTAAAAAGAAAACATCTCTTTTTCTCATGTGCTCCAAATCTGCAAATCCTAAGGACTTAATTATTTCTGTGACTATAGACATGCTACTTAAACCTAAGCAATAATGGAATAGCAGAAAAGCCATTAAGAAAGAAATCTATGGATACCTTTCAATAAATGGACTGATAAAATATGTATGTTCTATTTCTCTGATGAAATATTACAAAAGAGAAATAGATTTACATATGTCAACAAGGTAAATAAAAAAGCTGAATGAAAAAGTAAAGTGAAACCCTAGGCCAAATATGCCTTAAATATATACATATGTAAATATCAAATACATATATATATATATGCATATACAAATATAATTAAAATAAACTATATTTTGACAGATATACATATAATTATTTTTCAAATAAAAAAGGAAAAAAAATAAAACTCGTGTTCATGATTGCCCCTCACATAAAAGTGTAAAGCATTAGAAGTAAACTAAAGGGGCTTTAGCTTGCTTTAAAAATTACTGAAAGTAAACATGTCAGAATTCTAATAGTTTTAGCTTTTGAGATGGAAGCAGTGATTTTTACTATGATTTTATTTATATCTGCTTTTCTGTAATTTTTAAATGGTTTGAAATAAAATTTTTAAAGCCAGGTTTTAATAAAAGACAATACTTACAAAAAATCTATTTCAAAACATCTGGCCTTCTATTAAGTACAGGTAAACTAATTTCAACTGAAGTACAACTGGCATTCTAATAAGAGATTATTAGTTCATAGTATTTACCTGGACAAGGTAACTTGTTTTATTCAAAATAAACATAATCCTTATTTATTAAAAAATTTATTAATGAACCAAGCAATATTTAAATTATTAATTATTTATTTGAGTAATTAGTTATGCCCCACCTCCCTTGATACTAGAGATGGAACACAGGGTGCATTATTTTCTCCAATTATATTCCCAGCTCTTTTTGTTTTGAAACAGGGTTTCACTAAGTTGCTGAGGGTCTCACTAAGTAGTTCAGACTGGCCTTGAACCTGTGATCCTCTTGTCTCAGCCTCCCAAGTA
>NC_137791.1:88618945-88873945 GCF_963383645.1 Muscardinus avellanarius
AGTACTTGGGGTGATTGCAGGTTAGAGGACAGCTTCAGCAAGTAGTGAGTGAGAGACTCTTTTCAACCTAGTGAGACCCTGTTTCAAAAAAATAAAAATAAAATAGGTCTGGGGTATAGTTCCGAGGTAGAATTTCTCTATGTTCAAGCCTCAGTACCTAAAAGTAAAAGAAAAAGAAAAAATGGTAAAGCCAACTACTCAATATACATAAATGTCACCTAATACATATGTTTTACAATGTTCTCAGATACAAATAATGCTACCAGACCATAGTTCCTTATTCAAAGTCAACAATGTATTGTTATTTAGATGCCTCGGTTCATTACATTTTGTTGATGGTTTACTCCATTCTTGTCTAAGTGGACATCTGACTATTAACAAAAGTTTTTTGAAGTAATGTAAATTACAAATTATATTTGCTTCATTTTCTATAGGTTACTAAATCAAAGACTTAACTATTCTTGGTGATTAATGAAAAACAACTTTTAACCACTTTTAGGATATGAGATTTACAAGGCTTAATTTTATCAGTTGTTTATGAGGGTTTGAAAGCTATCTAATTCCCTTTTCTTTGTAACATATGCAGATAGGTCTGTATTTCTTCTCTTATCTAACTGTCAAGATTGAAAGAGAAAGAGGGCAAGAAAGTAGAAAGAAGGAATAAATGGACTGATCTGCACTTCGACCATAATAAATCTAATCTTATATTTATTGAATAATGCATTTCTTAAGGAACTTTTAAATGTCATTTTCAACACAGCACACTCATACATTTAATCCTAAAAAAAAAAAAAAAAAAAAACCTGTGAGTGAGCACACGGCATGAGTTCAGAATAAAAGGGTTGTGGGAGTGGTGCCGACATGGAGTTCTACTAGGGGTAGTCAAGGCTCAATCTGTGGGTCAGCCACAGTTGAATTACAAGCCAGCTCTAACATATCAAATGCAGACTGTATTGTCTTTATATTCTCAACATGTTTTTATTATTTTATTATTCTTACTACTATTTTATTAGTATTTATTATTGTTTCTCTAGCAAAATGCATTTTACCACCTGAGCATAGTGGCACATGCCTATAATTCCAGTACTTGAGAGGATGAGACAATGTAATTGCAGGTTCCAGGCCTGTCTCAGAGACTTAACAGGACTCTGAACAACTTAGTGAGACCCTATCTTAAAAAAAAAAAAAATAGAAAAAATGTTTATAGCATGGAGGTAGAATGCTTCTGGGTTCAATCCCCAGTATCACAAAAACACACAGAAAAATATTCTACATTCATATAGGGGACAAGAAAGGTAAGAACAGTAGTATTGGCTTTAAGTTATTAACATTAAGTGTTGGAGTAATCCCCATAGTCACATTTTGCATAAATTAATAGATTATGTAAGTATTATAACTTTTACTTTAAAAATGGATTGTGTGTGTGTGTGTGTGTGTGTGTGTGTGTGTGTGTGTGTGTGTGTGTGTGGTACCAGGGATGGAACCTAGGGGCATTCTACCTCTGAGCTATACCCCCTGTACCAGTATTAGGAATGGCCTAGGAATATTTGAGGAAGCTATGATTATTAATATATTTAAAATATTGGGTGAGGGGCAAATCTGTGCAAGGACTTGGTTTCTGCCTAAAACCAGGTAACTATTCCAATGTAAATTAACCTAGTTAAAAGCAATTAATAAGTCAATAGGACAGGAGAACTAGGCCTTTCTCTATCTAAAGACAGATCTTAGAGGAGAACTAGTCCTTTCTCTAAAGACAGATCGACATGATTGGATAAGATAGTTAAGATGGTAGGAGGGGTCGACCTTCATGAAAGGAAACACTTTGCCACACCTGGCTGGGGAGGTACCTTACAGGATAAGGGGAGGTACCTTACAGAGACATTCACCATGTCAGAATTGCGTAAAAAAGATGGAGGTCATGGGTATAAAAATTCCGGTCCACGTGCTGTATCTGGGGAGTGGTGAGTTGGCCCGGGCCACCCTCCCCCATCATGCCATTTTGGCATGGGCTGTAACTATTTTCTGTATTTCTATGTTCTGTATTTCTATCTTTTGAATAAACTTCTTTAAATCTTCAGCAACTGTCCAAGCTATGCATATTTATTTTTAGCTTAGGACAAGAACCCGTGGTTTTTCTGTTTTTGGTCATTTGGGGTTTTGTTATGGGTTGGGGGAAAGTGTGTCTGGGACCCTCACAGATGTTCCCGGGGAACACTTTCCCCACAACCACTTTCTCTCAAACCTTAACTCCCCCAGCCCTATTTTTGTATACTTTGTTTTGAAAGTGTTTCACTGAGTTACACAGGGCCTCACTAAATAGTAGCTGAGGGTTTCCAAGATCCTCCTGTTTTAGCCTCCCAAATGCTGGAATTACAAATGTGACCTACCATGTCTGGCTAAAAATGAATGGTTTTTGATATAATTTTTTTATAATTAAAAGCAACAATATACTGACCGTAAATTTTATGTTTCCTTATTTTATTAGCTAAATAGCAGAACCAAATAAGAATAGAATAGACTAGTATAATAATAAAGTAGAAAAATAGAGCCAAATAATTATAGAATAGTTGCAATTTAACAAATGTTTCTCTGTGCCAGACATTTGAAAAGTATACATATTTCTGTGTATGTCGACATGCATGCAGAATTGCATATATATGAGTGTGTACACATACACAGATTCAGACATACATAGTTTTAAACATCATAAAAATTTTGCAAGGTTTTTATACTAACCCCCACCTTGCAAATTAGGAAAGAAAAAATAAAGTTGCCTGTGTAAGTAGGTAAACCTGAATTTTATTCTAGTCCACTTGCATCCAAGTTCTTTATGACTACTGGATGTTCTCCAAGAGAATAAAGACATAATTTATAAATTAAATAAAGCTGTGGTTCATTGGTAATCATAAGTTCTTAATGAATACATGAGAAATTGGTATACCATATAGAATTTATAATTATTGAAATAGTCATAAGAATGTCAAATTGTTCTAAATATGAGGTTATTTCTTGATGTTAGTACAAATTATAGCATTATTCAACAGCTTTGTTATAATACAACTTATATACTTAAAGCACCTGTTTGAAGTATACAATGCAATTGTTTTAATATATTTGAGTTTTGATGTCAGAATAATCTTATTTTACATTTTTGCATCAAAATAAAGCCTTGTATCCATCAATAGTCACATCCCATTGTCTGCCTTTATCCTCTTCTACAACAGTGCCCTCTTCTCTTCCCATTATATGGCAACTACTATACTTCTTGACTTGGAAGATTTGCCTGTTCTGAACACTTAATTTAAGTGGGAGCATGCAATATGTATTCTTTTTGTAATATAGTTTTTCCATTTAACATATATTAAAGTGTATTCATTTTACCATTTTACTTTACTTTTACTGCCAAATAATATTCCATCATATAAATATATCCTTCTTTGTTTAACATTTTATAAGTTGTTGGGCATTGGATGTTTCCAGTTTGGGGCTAAGAGCAGTAAAACTGCTATGGACACTACTATATAAGTTATCATGTGGACCTATATTTTTATTTTTTTGAATAAATTTCTAGGCGTGGAACTGCTATGTCACATGGCAGCTAGGTTTAACATTTGAAGATCTGGAAGACTATCTTTTATTTATTTGTTTATTTATTTTTGTAGTACTGGGGATGTAACCCAGGGACTTTCTACCTCTGGGCTATTTATCACTTAGCCTGCTCTCTAGGTTCCATCCCTTTTCACTACTCTGCCAACTCGTGGAACACATTTTTGTCCCTTCTTCCAAGGCACTCATGACAGTACCCACTTTTTTTTCCAGTTTTATACGTGAGATTGTGAGGAAATGCTATTGGATATTAACATAATTTTTCCCGAAATAAAACCAATTTTTCAGGTTGTATTATTTAATAATATTGAAGTAGATTTTAAATTAACTGATTAGTTTTAGATCATAAAGCCAAGCATTTAGCACTGAATTTCCAAAGTAGTCCTGTTTGAATTATTGTTACATCAATGCCAATCTTTGATATAATCATTTTCTGATTGTATTCTACTGAATGGCTGCCCTGAATAAACACATTAATGAAAGTACGAAAGATCAAGAAAAAATAAAAAAGCAGAGATAAAAATGGAAATAAATGTCCATTATTAACAGTGCAATTCAGATTTGTGATGCACTCACAGACTGTTATTAAAAAAAAAAAGACTTGGTTATTTAAATGGATTTTTTAAATGTCAGATTATTGTGGCCAAATGTTATCCTAAGTACATCTTTGAGTATATGTCAGTCAGATAAAAAGATTTTGTTAAACAAACATCAGAAAATAATGACTCCCTTACAAGCATTGTAAATTGATGGCAAATGAAGCAACAATTCAAAACCATATTATGTATGCTTTGTGTGTGAGTATGTGTTTTGTACATAATAATAAATTCAATAGCCTTAATAACATTTCATAGAAAAACACATCATAATCCATCAGCCAGATGGAATATGATAGTTACCTCTATTTGTATCAAAATCACATTTATTTAACCTAGAAAAACAATTTTATCTCTAAATTTATACCCTGCTATGGATATGATTATCAGCATTTTAGCAATACAAACTATTATTATTGTTTCTTAAGGTTTCAAACATAAAATTTTATTGTCAGTATGATAAAACAATTAAACACAATATGAGAAAAAAGAAAGGTCTCTTAATTGGATCACTGTAATATATACTAAATGGTTTTATTCTGAATGCACTCTATGTGAGTGAGACTAAACCGTCCAAATTTTGGAATCACTAAGTTCAGAAATAAGTAAAATAGGCTTCCAAGATATTAAAAAATTACTATGTTGAGCTTTATGAGAATTTATAGAAAACGGTCAATATTATTTCTCTGAATTTTTGCAAAGACCAATTTATGTTACACTGTAGACTATATTTATTTTTAATTAAAAATTAGTGTAACACATAGGAATTTAACACTAGCAAACAAACATAGTTGAGATAGCAGAATAATGTGATAAAAGAGTTATGTGGTGAACAAGGACTGAGGAAGACTATACAAAATAAAAGCCATAAGAAACAGTAAAGAGCTGGGCATGGTGGCGCACGCTTGTAATCCTCGCGCTTCGGAGGCAGAGACAGGATGCTGGCTTAAGAGACCCTGTTTCCAAAAATAAAATAGGTCTGGGAGTGTAGCCTGGAGGTGGAAGGGCTTCCAGGAACCCCAGTATCACCACCAAAAAAAAAAAAAAAAAAAAGAAGCAGTAAAGGAATTGAGAAAAACAAAGTTAAGTATGATGATAAGGACCACAATATAATTCTACACGAGGAAGTTCTACAAGTTATGTAAAAATCCATTGCTTATCATTTTCTTTGAGATGTTGATTAAGCCCTGATTTAAACATGATACATTAATTTCCTGCGAACTAAAGGAGAGTTCTTTTTTCAATACCTACTTCTTCAATGAGTAAAACATTACTGCAGAGGTATGCTCTAAAGAGTAGAAGCTCAACACTTATTCCATGTAGCTTAAAGTTCTTTGTAACAAAGTATTTTCAATGTATGTACAAGTGAAATATTAAAATGTTTTATCTGCCTGTGATATAATTTTATTATTATTATTTTTGTGTGTGTGATGGTACTGGGGATGGAACCCAGGGACATTCTACCTTTGAGCTATACCCCCAGCCCAATTTTTTTTTTTTTTAATTCTCTATCTTAAAACAAGGTCTCACTGAGTTGCAAAGGACCTCACTAAGTAGCTGAGGCTGTCCGCAAACCTGGATCCTCCTGTCTTGGCCTCCCAAATGCTGGGATTACAAGCGTGCGCCACCACGCCCAGCTCCTGTAATACAATTTTAATCAAAATCTTCCCTCTTCTCTATTTCATCTATCCTCCCTTTTCTCTATATCTGTTTTTTTTTTCTTTGTGTTTGGAAAAATAATAATTACAAAACTGAACCATTAAAGGCTTGTTTAAATCAGTGCCTGGGAAATAAATTAGTCTCTATTCCCACACAGTAATAATGTCTGCAAATGAGACCTTCCAGTTATGGTGCAGGAAATTAAAGTAATGATGGCCAAGGCTTTCACAAAGTCACAAGAGACTGCACATTACTGATTCCAAGAAAAGACAGATTTCTACTATCCAAAAATGACATCTGTCTCAAAATGAATGACTAGAACACAAAGCAGATACATTGAGTCAGTTCAGTAAAAGAAAAATTTGGAAATACCTAAGGAAGAAAAAGAATTAACATTAAGCAAGTACAAAAGCAAATCAGGAATTTCAAGAGAGCACAATTGAACTGCTTAAGAACACATTTTGAAGTAAGGTAAGGTCATAAATAACTATATCACTCCATTTAATTTCTTAAAGGGAAAATGCATTAGTCAAAATGTAAAAGTCCTATGATCCAGGAGACGTAACTGCTAATATGGATTTCTTTTTAGGTTGAAGAAAATGTTCTAAAATTAGTGGGGATGGGAAACAATTGAAATACATACTTCAAAGAAGTAAGTTTTATGGAATATGAATTATTTCAATAAAAGCATTATCTAAAAATCACATGTGATAGAATATAAATTATTTCAATAAAATCATTATTTTAAAAAAGGATGTGTGGTGAATCTAACACCTTTCCCCTAAGATACTTTTAATTTCTTTTTCTTTTTCTTTTTTTTTCAGTACTGGGGATGGAACCCAGGGGCATTCTACCTCCAAGCTACACCCCACCAGCCCTATTCTTTTCTTCTTTAATTTGAAACAGGGTCTCACTGAGTTGCAAAGGTCCTAAGTAGCAGCTGAGGATGTCCATGAATTGTGATCCTCCTGTCTCAGCCTCCCAAATGCTGAGATTACAAGCGTGCACCACCACACCCAGCTTACCCTAAGATATTTTTAAAGGCAACTAGAGGTAATTGTTTTATAATCCTGTACTGTTCCACAATTATTACTGGGACTTACAGAATAAATTGAGATCTGACTGAAATTCACAAAATTACATTTTAAAATTCATTATTAATTAGATTTAGAACAAATGGCATTTTATAGCCTGTCACTGTACTCAAAGGGAAAAACATACCCAACAGCAATTTAGATTCTCTTCTATCAGTTATATTGTCAGTGCTTATGCACCAACACATAAGCTATTTTAACTATGCTCCCAATAATCCTGGCACCTGCTTCTCCTTCCCTCTTTATGGATCCTCTTTTCTGGGAAGCAACCTGCTTTATTGCCTGCATGTTCAGGCTGCTGATTGCTGGTGGAAAGTCGTGAAATTTGTCTTATTAACTTCTATACAAATTGATGTTATCTAACCTCATCTGAGCCTTCACTGCTGCATGGAAATCTTTTTATTAACATCTAATTTGCTCCTTAACACATTTTTCCATAGTGCTCATTTCAAAGCTTTTCAAATCTCCTGTCCTTTCAGAATGACCTTACCTACTCCTTCAACAGAAGTAAGCAGCTTTTACTCCATGCAGCTTCAAAATTTACCTTGTCCATCATTCCTTCATGCTCACCTCAAAGAAGAAAGATCGTTTTATCTTTTTTTTTAAAGGAATAACTTACTTCATTTGAAATAAACCTGACTTAGATTATCACAGATCTGCAACTATCTACCTCTATAACATGGGTAAGGCAGTCAATTTACACGGTCATTGATTTTCTCATCTGTGAAATTAATATGATAGACTTGGTGAATTCTAAAGTCACATTCAGTACTAAATCAAGGTCTCCCTAAGTTTGTGTTTACTCTTTTGTTCTCCTCCTTTCTCACAGACCATTCCCTTACATTCAGCCTCTATGCATTAAATACAAATAAGGTGCAAGGCACTTTTCTCTCCATTAATCTTCTATTAACTTGATTCTTCTCCTCGATAGATGCTTAAGACTCTATTTTTTAAAAATCCTCCATTATTGTAATATTCATTATTTTCTCAATCAAATTATGTCAGAGTCCAACTAATATTTGGAGACTCTACTTTCTAACTACTAACTTAGCTCTCCATCTCTTTCAATTTGGCTATTGCTTCCAGCACTTTCTCAAAATAGATGTTGCAAAGGCTAAAACATGTTTCCCAAGTGTTTATCCTACTTAGATTATCTTTGACATAAACCAAAACTGGTTTTAAAACAGTAGCTTGAAACTTTCTTCTCACTTTCCTGTTCCTCAAGCCTCTTTATGATGCTCTGCTTATCTCTTTTCTTTCTCTACTTTTTTCCCCTTCTCAATCTATATCATCAATGTGGATATTCATCAGAGATCTCGTTTGGTCTTTCTTCTATTTCCCTCTATCACAACTTTCATTCCTTTTCAAGATCTCAACTATATATTAATGTAGATTGCAGATGTTTTTAAAACTAAACTGCTTTCCAGATTGATGGACACCTCTATATGTATGTCACCAACTGAAGTTATATTGAAATAAAATGTATTACAGCAAGGCACCATGGAGAAAGCCTAATAATCCCAGTATTTGGCAGACTGAGACAAGAGGATCGCAGGTTTGCAAACAACCATAGCAACTTATGAAGGCTCAGATGTAGAATGCTCCTGGGTTCAACTCCTAGCACCACAAAAGACAAAATAACAAATAAAATGTATTACTACATTACAAAAGCCATACAGTGAAAGAGAGAGAGGGAGAGAGAGACAGACAGAGAGAGAGAGAGAGAGAGAGAGAGAAAATACAAGCTGTTCTTGCTCCTATATTTTTCTACTAATGGTATCAAAAGGTCTCCAGTGATAACAGAAAGAGAAACCACCAACATTAGGAACTGTCCTCTGATAACCCATAGCCCTTCACATAAGCTATCTCTTCATGTGACACATCTCAACATTCTGAAAAATAATAAAATTATCATCTTTATAAGTACTCAAAGTTATGATGCAGAAAATTATGCCATTTTAAAATAGCATCACAGTGACTATCCAAAATGTTTTTTTTCTTATCTCATAACAAAAATATAACCAAACATTGAATTATAGCCATTTACTTCTCCAGTTCATTGAATGCTGTCAAGAAAATTCAACCCTTTTATTTCACTAGATTTAACGAGAGAAGAGAAAGAAGGAAGGCAGTGCACTCACACTTTGTCTGTTCCGTAGCTCCTATAGTCCACTGCAGCTGACACAGCCACAATAAGTGCAGGCATCCCGTAGCCGACCAGGTAAAAGTACTTCCTCCGTGAGTGTTCACTCTCAAACACCTCCACCAGCATGATATAGAGCTGCACGCCCTCCAGGAACATCCACGTGAAGGCAGCCAAGAAGAAGAAATGCAAGAGCGCAGCAAAAACAGCACAGGCAATCTAGAAAAGAAAACACACGGTTCACTCCAACAGCTACCATGGAGTATTTGTAACCTTCCATAAAACTAAAATTGATATTTATCAACAACTCAGTAATAAAATATTTCTGCAAAAGAATCTAGACGAAGTTCTTAAAATACAAATATTAAAAACCAGAGCTGGTGCCAGGAGAGGTGGCGCACACTTGTAATCCCCGCACTTGGGAGGCAAGACAGGAGGATCACGCAGGTTCGAAGCCAGCCTCACTGGCTTAAGAGACCCTGTTTCCAAATAAAAAATATAAAATAGGTCTGGGAGTGTAGCCCGGAGGTAGAAGAGTTCCATCCCCAGAACCACCAAAAACAAACAAACAAACAAAAAGAAAACAAAAAACCAGAGCTAGGTGTGGTGGTGCAAGCTTGTAATCCCAGTATTTAGGAAGCTGGGATAGCAGAATCCCAGATTCGTTGTTAGCCACAGGAACTTATGGAGGTCCTCTGCAACTTAGTGAGACAAGTTTCACTAAAAAAATAAAGTAATGCTGGAGGTGTGGCTTAGAGGTAGAATGCCCCTAGTTTTAATCCCAGATAAAACACACGCACATACACACACACACACACACACACACACACACACACACACACCCTAATTACCTAGCTTTGAAAACTGTATTTAACATTGACAGCTTATAACTGATAATATACCATTAGAAGAGAGAAAACTTATGACATTTAGAAAAATATTATAATAAAAACCCATGGATAATTATCATTGATCTTAGCCTAAATAGTTTAAAATAAATTTTAGAATTTTTTTTTCTCCTGCCAATGGCCATGTGTTTATTAATATAGATTCTATTTCCCCAGTCAGGAGCTGAGGATTGAGCCCAGGTTCCTCTCACATACTAGGCAAATGCTATACAACTGAGTGATGTCCTCAGTTCCTTAATTGTAAATTAAAATGAACCACTAAAAAAGGAGAAAAAAATTCTTAAAATAACTAATGACAATATTTTATGATGAAGCTATCAGTAATTCCTTGTTTATGTCCTTCCTTCCTTGTTTCAGCTAGAATTTAAAATGGCATCAGAAAGTTTATACCACTCAGGTATAAAAACAGACATGGTTAAAATAAAGTATTCCGGGAGTATTTTCTTTGCTTTATTTGTTATTGTATTAAATATCAGTCCAAATAAGCTTTGTCAAATAAGGCAGCCATTATATACTCTCTCTCTCTCTCTTTCTCTCTCTCTCTCTCTCTCCATATATATATATATATATATATATATATATATATATATATATATATATATATATATCCTTGTCAGATATCTTAAGTTCAGGCTAACCATCTATTAATTCCCATTCCTCAAAGTTCTTCTTTGCTTTCTTGTTTACAGAAAGTCCTTACTAAAAACCAGAGATCCTACTAACAAAGGTCAACAAATTACAGAAATTGTAAGAGTAGCATGGATTCACTGATGATCATGGTCACTAAAAAATTAGACAAAAGGTAAGTCAGTTTCACTGGATTAGATGATAATGAAGGCCTTGAGAGTGAGAAAATGGAGCACTACATGGGGTGCAGAAGAGGACCCCTAATCGGCAGAAAGATGGAGAAAAGGTTGGGCTGAGCTACTCTACCCATGTTTTTCACATCAATCACTGTTCTTTATGGTACTGGTCAGAAATTAGCTCCCTGCAGTATGCAGCATTTGGTAAAGTTTATCATGCCTCGTGTAACATCAGGAAACAAAAATAAAAATAAGATTTCTACTGAAAAGAAATCACACGTAATGCTAAAATTGGAGGTTAACAAAGAACTAAAATTATATCACTTTAGAAAATAACACAAATTTTCACATTGTGTTTTAGAGTTAGAACTTTGACTATTAATTTTTGTTATGAAATATGTCTTTACTTTTCAGGGAAAATGTGCATTCTGATTGCTTATTCATATATATTCATTTATGGGAAAAGCCACATAAGTATATAACAGCCAATTAAAAATATATTCACTATAATTGTATCCTTTACCATAATTAATCATGAATGCATAATCACAGATATGAATCCAACTGCATTTTTATTATAAAGTACTCCATACATATGCACACATGCTAGGAAATGGAGTTAAGTGAATAAATTAGTTATTATGCTTACAAGTCTTAAAATAAAAGTTTTCTTTTCTTTTGCAGTTTTAATTATGAGAACAAGCTTCTACCATTACATGAATCTTAAGTATACCGAAAGGGTTTCACAAAATTGTAAGTGGTCCTGTATAATACATTAAGTAATTTCTGTTATTTATATATTCTATTTGGTTTTTACCAAAACCAGCTGGCTAGTACTATTCTTTTTTTTCCCCTCTTCTTTTCTTCCTTGGTAATGACTAAATGTAGAAAGTAGCAAAGAATATAGTTGGCACTTAAATAGGTGAACAGAATCCAAACAAACAAAAAGTGCCAAACAAAATTTGGGAACAGTTTATATATTCTACAAATTATACATAGTTTTTTACCATCTTTCACAATATGTCAATTAGAAAAGCCCTTTTGCAGTGCAAAGTGTGATATATCATTTTTTTTCAGTACTGGGGGTTGAACCCAGGGGCATTCTACCTCTGAGGTATACCCCTAGCCCTATTTTTTTTATTCTTTATTTTGAAACAGGGTCTCACTAAGTTAGAGGCCTCACTAAGTAGCTGAGGCTGCCCTTGAACCTGTGATCCTCCTGTCTCAGCCTCCCAGGTACTGGGATTACAAGTGTGTACCACCATGCCTGGCTATCTGTTTCTAAGATATATTGTAAACCTCAAAAAGCAACACTTATATCTAGATATTTCTCTGTTCTTTAAATAATTTTTGTACTGAAATATTAAGCTTTTATGATTTAGAATTTTTTAAAAATATAATAGAAATATTTAATTCTTCAGAGAGTAAGTTGATGAAACAGAGTACATGTCATTCCTTGTTGGTGAGAATGCAAAATGGTATTGCCATTTCTGAAGATAGCTTGGCAGTTTCTTACAAAAAGAGACATACTTGTACCATATGATCCAGAAATTGTACTCTTTTGTATTTACCTAAAGTAGCTATAAACTTATATCTGGAAAAATACCACCATACAGATATTTATAGCATCTTTATTCATAATTAGCCAAATCTGGAAGTAGCCAAGATGTTCGTCAATCAGCGAGTAGACAATAAAGTGGTCCATCAGACAATGGACTATTATTTAGTGCTAAAAGAATATGCGCTATCAAGTCACAAAAAGACATAGAGAAGTCAGGTATGATGACACATACCTATAATCTCAGTACTGGCGAGGCTGAGACAAGAGGATTAGGCTTAAGGATAGCTTCAGCAACTTAGCAACACCCTGTTTCAAAATAATAATAATAATAATAATAATAATAATAATAATAATAATGATAATAACAACAACAACAACATAGTGCTGATAGTGTGGCTCAGGGATAGAATTCTCCTGGGTTCAATCATCATTACCATTCACACACACACACACACACACACACACACACACACACACACACACAAATTTAAGCATATATTACCAAGTGAAAAAAGAATCAAAAAAGCTACTTACAATGATTACAATGGTATAACAATAGGAAAAGGAATATGAAGACAGTTTAAAATAAAAAATCAGTGGTTGCCATGACTTAGAAGGGAGGAGGGATGGATAAGAGAAATGCCAAGAGCCTTCCAGTCAATGGAAATAACTGATAATATGAGTGAATGCGTGCCACTATACCTTTGGCCAAACCCGCAGGATGTACACCACCTATAATAACTCTTAATGTAAATTATAGACTATATACTTTCAATAATAATGATATCTTTTTTCTTGAGGTACTGGGGATTGAACCCAAGGCATTCTACCTCTGACCTACAACCCTAGCCCTATTTTTTATTCTTTATCTTGAAACAGGGTCTCACTAAGTTGCAGAGGGCCTCACTAAGTAGCTGAGGTTGGCCGTGAATCCTCCTCTCTCAGCCTCCCAAGTACTGGGATTACAAGTGTGTACCACCATGCCCAGCTAATGATATCTTGATACAGGTTCATCAACCATATCATTGGGTGGGGGATGTTGACAATGTGGAGGAAGATAAGCACATGTGGAGGCAGAGGTTATATTAAAAAATCACTACTTTCTGCTCAATTTTTCTGAGAAACAAAAATTGCTCTAATTTTTTTTTTTAGTAGTAGTACTGGAGTTCTCATCTAGGACCTCCAAGCTATGCTCCCAGTCTGATTTTAATTTTTAGTTTGAAACAGAATCTCACTAGATAGCTGAGAGTCTCACTGTGTTCCTAAGGTTGTCCCCAAATCTGCACTCCTCCTATCTCAAGCCTCCCAAGTACTAAAATTACAGGTGTGTGCTTCCTCACTCAGATGAAAACTGCTCAAATTAATAACCAAAAATATGTATCCCATCCATAATATTTACTCTTTTTATGACAGTGGAAAAAAAATTGAATAACCTCTTAAAATTACTGTCAACTACAACAAAGGATAATTTCAGTATTGGCCACATTAAAAAGCTAAATTTAGTGGAGAAATTGCTTGCTATTATCAATATAGATGGCTTACTGGTTGGTCAGTTCGGTTGATTCCAATCAAGAAGAGCAGCTCTGCTACAAACAGGCTGATGCAGAGGTTTTTGTGGATGGTGTTACGGTCACTCTGGAGCCCCCGGAAAAAGCAAAACGTGAAGATGCAAATCAGGAGACAAACAAGGGACAGCAAAATTCCAACCCATGTGATCACATCCAGAAGAAGGTCATGAACGGCGTCACTGTGCTGAAAACACAACAAAGAGACCGTAAGTTGCAACTGTGCATAATCAACTGTAAAGTTTTACAAGGGTATGAGTTCAGGATGCATGATCTTAGTAATATACTAAATATGCCCCCACAATAAATAAAATAACTCAACCATTTGGGTTTTCTATTCCATAGGTAAAGTATCTTAACCCTCCTTTGAGGAGTGAATCAGTTAGATATGGAGGAATGGAAATAGCATTTGCTGCTTTTATAGCTCATACATTTTTTTAATATAACTAGCTCAAGTAGATCAATTTAATTTTGGCCAAACATCTCAAGGAAAAAACTCTGGCTTTTTAACCTATATTACTTTTTTAACTTATTTTCATGATTCTTGCTAGGGAATACTCTATTCAAAAAATTAATCTATACACTTAAGGAAGTGGTGTTCCAACTGATATTTGAATCACTTAGAGATTTTTTGGTATATAAATAATGAAATTCCTGTTTCATATAAATCCTTTATCAGAATTCACAAGTTGAATTCATGAAAGTTTGCATTTCTTATAAAAATCCCCAGTTAATACTGATGAATAGCCACATGTGTGTATCATTTATTTAGTGGGGAGATCTAAAAGAATGAAGATAGTCATTGGATTTATATTCATATTGAATGGCTTAAGCAGATCAGGGAATTTGATCCTTGAAGGGTTTGAAATGGATAGAGCCTGCTATATGTGGATGGAAAATAAGTATTCAGAACCACTATAACTAATAACAGCACAAAGTGAAGATAGGGCTAAGAAGTAGGAAAAATATGCAAATACATTTGTACAATATGAAACAGCCTTTTTATGGTTCTCTTAAAATTGTACTGTGAGAGCCATATTTGCCATTTTTCTTGGTCTGTCCATTACTTCATTTCTGTCTTTATTCAAAGATTTAAGTCTCTAGGTCCACCCTATGGTAGTATGCCTTCACCATTCTTTGAGGCTGTGAAGGTCATAGTAGTTGAACATATCAGTGAACCATTGATGGTGACACAGAGTGAAGAAATAATTTCCCAATCCTTTTTTCTGAGTTGTTTGCAAAACTCTAAAAATCTCTTTTCTATCAGTAAAGCAATGGATAAATAAATATGGTTAGCTTATATAATTCTTATAAATTGTGGAAAATTGGAATATTTTTTTAACTTGTCATTGGAAAAAACATGCTAAGCAATAAGTTAGCCAGTTGTACTTGTATATGGCTATAATCTCAATACTTGAAAGGATGAGACAGGAGGGTGGCAGGTTCAAGGCCAGCACAAAGTAATTTAGCAAGATCCTGTTTCAAAATTAAAAAAATAAAAATAAAATGAAAAGGGCCAAAGGTACAACTTAGAGGTAGAAAGCCCCCTGGTTTAATACCCAGTATTACACACACACACACACACACACACACACACACACACACACACTCCAAATGAGTTAAAATCAGAATATTATGGTGATATATGCATACCCATATTTATTGCAGCACAATTCACAATTGCCAAATTATGGAATCAACCTAGATGTTTTCCAACAAGTAAACAAAGAAAATGTGGTATATGGAGATGATTGAGTTTTGTTCACTCAGCCAAAAAGAATAAAACTATGTAATTTGTAGAAAAATGGATGGCACTACAGAATATTATGCTAAGTGAAATCAGCCAATCTCAGAAAGTCAAAGGTCATATGCTTTCTCTCATGTATAAAAGCTAGAGAGAATGTAGGAAAGAAAAAGGACTTCATGAAAAAGAGGAAACCAGTGAAATAGCGGAAGGGGATTAGAGGAGAGGAAGGGGAGAGAGAAAGTAGGCTTGAGGAAGAAAACAAACCAAATAATTTAATGTTCAAGTATAAAGACAGGACTACAAAACTCACTAGCATGTACAGGGAGAAAAGAGGGGAGTAATGGGGTGGATTGCAGAGAAAAACACACCAAGAGGTGTTGTGTGCACTGATGAACATATCACTTTAAATTTCATTATGAAGTAAAACTAGAGCATAGCAAGAAATATATATAATAAATCAGTATTGTGGATGCTTAAAAAGGAGCAAAAGGATCTAAATAGTATGGTAAATATTTATTACAATTAAAAACTTAAAAGATATAAATCAATGACAATGATTTTTGATACATGCAAATATGATAAAGGGGCAGGTATATGCACAACAAAGTTTTAAGTGGACAAAAAGAGATGTGTTTCTAATTGAAACTATTTTTCAACTATGTAGAACATATACATTGTTTGTTTTAGGATGAAAATAACCAGTTAATAATATCCATCCTAGGTTTATATCTTGAAACTATATAAATATCCAAATTTTCTATTTTTATTTGTTTTTATTCAAACTTCATACTTTCAAAGATTATTATTAATATATAAGTTCTTAGAAGTAAGCCACCATAGTGTAGATATCACTTCACAGTTGTTACTTGATGAAGACCTTCACTGGAACTGTCAGTGAAACAGTTCTGAGATATTTCTACATAACTCCTGAGAATATTTCTCATAAGAGGTGCAAATCATAAAAGAAAACCACATGAAATTTTTTCTTAAGGCACAAGAACTGTTTTGTTCTCCATGGGATACTACTAAAGCTGTGTTGGGTTCCTGATAGCTTAAATTACCTTTGAAATTTGATATTGGAGAGTGGTTAGTGCTACCTGGACCCATGAACAGAAAGCTATTTGCTCTCTTCTTGGACTCAAAGGAAAGATGCTGTGACTGAGGACCAAACACCAATGTTCAGCACAGCAGTCTTCCCTAATGGGAAAAGTGGCAGGTATAATACATTCACAAATGCATCCTAAAGATCTAAAACAGAAAGAAAATCAGAAAGTAAAAAAGAAAGAATGAAAGAGAGAGAGAACAGGAGGAAGGGATCGATGAGATCCCCCCAGCTTCCATTTTGGAGGAGTTGCATTATAACCCTAACCAAGAAGGTTACAGAGACCTCTAGAAAGAAAATGATAAAACATTTAAAAAAGTAATCAAGGAAGACCTTAGGAGATGAAAATATATTTCATGTTCTTGGATAGGCAGAATAAATATCATCAAACTGGCCATTCTTCCAAAACTGATACAGATTTAAAGCAATTTACCAAGGTCATTCTTCACAGACATAGAAAAATCAGTCCTTAAGTTCATTTGGAACAACAACAACAACAACAACAACAAAAAGAATAGCCAAAGTAGTTCTCAGCAACAAGAACCATGCAGAATGCATCTGACTTCAAGCTATACTACAAATCCATAATAATAAAAACAACATGGTTCTGGCACAAAAACACAGACCAATGGGTGAGAACAGAAGATTCAAATCAAATCCTTACATTTACAACCAATTGTTTTTTGACAAAGGGACCAAAAACACACACTAGCAAAAAATATATAGCCTCTTCAATAAATGATGCTAGAAAAACTGGTTAACCATATGCAGAAAAATGGAAATAAACCATACTTTCTCACTCTGTACAAGAGTCAATTCAAGATAGATCAATGACTTGGAAATCAGATGAGAGACCTTGAGGCTCCTTGAAGAGGGCATAGGTCCAACACTTCAGCACATAGGCACAGATAAAAATTTTCTCAACAAGAACCGAAAGGCACAAGAAATTAAAAGGAGTATCAATATGTGGGATTGCATGAAACAGAAGAGCTTCTGTACAGCAAATAAAACCATTAACAGAGAATCAACAAAGGAAGAGAAAATTTTTGCCAACTATTCCTCTGATATAATATTAATATTAGAGTATACAGAGAACTCAAGAAACTCAGCACTAAGAAAACAAATAACCAAATCAAAAAAATGGGCAAGTAAACTAAATAGACACTTCACAAAAGAAGAAATTCAAATGGCCAATATGTGTATAAAAAATGTTCAAAATAATTAGCAATCAGAGAGATGCAAATCAAAACTACCCTGAGATTTCACCTAACTCCAACTAGAATAACAGTCATTTAAAACACAACAACAAATGCTGGTGAGGATGTGGAAAAGTAGGAACTCTAAAACATTGTTAGTTGGGTTGAAAATTAGTGCAACCACTTTTGAAAATGGTATGGAGGATCCTCAAAAGAATGGTAATAAGCCTACCATATGATCCATTATCTATACACACACAAAAATGAAAACCAAATTACCAAATTAATGCATGCATATCTATGTTCATAGTTGCACAATTCATTACTGTCAAACTTATGGAACTAGCCAAGATATCCATCAACAGATAAATGCATTTACAAAACTATAGGAAATGTGCACAATGGAATTTAATTCATCCATAAAAAAGAACAAAATTATGTCATTTATAGAAATCTGAATGGAACTGGAGAACATTATGCTAAATGAGATTAGTCAGTCACAAAAAAGTAAAAAATCAGAATCTCTCTCTAATATGCAAAAGCTAGGGAGAAAATGGGTCATAGGAGGAACTCTAGACAAAGAAGGAGAAACCAAAGATGATCAAATAAGTGACCTATCTGAAGGGGATGGAAGGGGGGAGGAGGTGAAGTCCCTAATTTACAAATGGTACATTCACAAACATATCAAAGTCGATCACTAAGCCAAACATGAGAAGGAGGGAGAGGGAAGGAATGGGTGGAAATTGGGTAAGGGCTAATTGAGTGTTATGTGCATGTATGCCTCTACCACTTTGTACTCCACTAAGGTGTATGGATACAATGCACCAATAAAAAAAAAGGGTTTACTAAGTGCCTTAGTGGGCCCTTCAAAACCCCCATTCAGAGTTACTGAAAGAAGAACAGAAGATTTTATTTTATTTTATCTTGTTTTATTTTATTCTTTGTGGTACTTGGGGTGGAACCCAGGGGCTTTCTACCTCTGGGCTATATTCCCAGACTTATTTTATATTCTATTTAGAAACAAGGTCTCACTAAGTTGCTGAGAGCCTCACTAAGTAACTGAGGCTGGCTTCGAACCTATACGATCCTCCTGTCTCAGCCTCCCAAGTGCTGGGATCACAAGGGTGCACTACCATGCCCGTCTGAACAGCAGATTTTAAATTGTAAGTAGCAAAACTATATAACACTCCATAATTGAAGAACAGAATGTAGTGATTAATATACCCATCAATTGTGACTGTTTAGTTTGGAAAACAGCAAGACTAGCCATATATATGTACACTGCCTGAATAGAAGCACCCATCTGATAAAACTCAAAAGTTAAATTTTGTCAGTAAGATGAAAGGAAAAAGAACAGTGACTATTGAATGCTAATAGTATGTGTAAGTTTAAAGATCCCTATTTATAATAGCTTGCCATAATAGAAATTCCAGGATACCAGTGCTTAATAAAGCCAAACTCCCTTCAAGAGACTGGTCAACTAAATCAAAATTTTTGATATGGTTGTAACAATGTGATAACAGAACAGGTATGAGGCTGGGCATGGTGGTGTAATGGGCTTGTAACCCCAGCATTTGGGAAGCTGAGACAGGATGACTGTGGTTCACAAACAGCCTCAGCTATGTAGTGAGGCTCTTTGCTACTCAGTGAGATCCTGTTTCGAAATAAAGAATAAAACATAACGCTGGGAGTGTAGCTTGGAGGTAGAATGCCCCTGGGTTCCATCCCCAGAACTGCAAAAAAAAAAAAAAAAGAAAGAACAGGTATCTGTATTTCAGAAATTCCATAGTTGTGAGTATTATATATACCAATTGCCTATAACACAAGCTATATACACCACCATATGCCTTATGAACAAAGATCATTTTCATTTCGTTAAAATTATACACCAGATTCTAGCACCATCATGACACAAATATGCTTTATAAATACCTGGTTTTGAATTATTATATTCCTACCCTTCTTAGATTGAATTCCTTAGAGCTGATCTCTTAATATAGCTTGAGAATCCATCCATTTTTTACTTGGATATTTAATCAAATATGTAATACTTAATGTCCTAAACTGATATTATCCTGTTCTCTCCCTCAATTCTTCAATCTTTTCTGCCTTCTGTTTTCCCCATGTCAGTAAATAGCGACTCCATTTTTTGAAGTGTCCTGGTCAAATGTAGTTCTATTGATTCTACTATATTTTTCACATACAAGAAAACATCTAATTCATCAGGAAATCTTATAGGGTCTACCTTCTAAATATAAAAGCTCCTCTTCATCTCAACTCCACCACATGGTTGGAGCCACCTGATACTTTTAATAGCCTCATAGTTAGTTGACCTTTCTACTCTGACCCTAATGCATGCATGCATACACACACACACACACACACACACACACACACACACACACACACACACATATATATATATATATATATATATATATATCAGAGCAGAGATTCTATACATGCCAGACAACATTGCCATTCTGATCAAGCTTCCAGAGGTTCCTATCTTAATGAAAATGAAAACCAAAGTACCTACAAGTTGTGTCATATTGCCCACAGCATAGTCCCTGGGACTCTTTGGTTCCCAAATCACCTGCACTAAAATGTTGAGGACCTAGTGGCAGCAATAGTCCCATATACACAGAAGACTGAGGTGGGAGGATCACTTGGGACCTGGTATTTTGGATAACAAAGAAAGAACCCTGCATGTCTAGAAAAAAAGTAAGGCGCGCGCACACACACACACACACACACACACACACACACACACACACACATAGAAAAAATGAATTAAAGGTCAAGAAAATTAGAGCTAGAGAATGACAAATTTGTTACATGGTGCATATATACACGCATGTGCAAATTTTTGGTACAGAAGATTGAACGAGGAGCATCCTTCCTCTGAGCTACACCCCAGTCCTCTTTCCTTTTTTGAAACAAGTTCACTCTAAATTGCTGAGGCTGGCCTCTCTAACCTATGATCCTCCTGTTTCAGCCTCCCAAGTACTGGGATTACAGGCTCGTGCCACCATACTTGGCTCTATGATAATATCTTAGAGCCATCTTAAGATATTCTGAAATGTCAAGTCATCAAACAAGTATCTAATGGAGGAAAAGTATATATGTCAATAAGACAATATTAGAGTAATCTTAGGAGAAATTTGCCTTAGCATTGAAATTTAATAACTGTTTCCTTGAACAAACTAGAGTTGCTCCTCAGCTTATTACAATAGGCCCATCTTCAATTGAAAACATTGTAAGTTGAAAAGCAGGTAGTAAACCTACCCTACCAAATGTCCTAGCTTAACAACACAGCATACTATAGAATATGGATTGTTTACTGAGGGGATGGTGCAACTGGCTGGGACCTGTGACTTGCTACTACTGCCTAGCAGCATGAAAAAGCATTACATCTTTATATAACAGCCTGGGAAAATACAAAAATTCAGAGGACAGATTCCTTTGAATGCCTTTTGACTTTTAAGCATCCTGAAGTTTAAATTTCACTATTAGAACCATCATAAGTGAAGGATCATCTGTGTTTTATCTCTTTGATAGTATCCTCATCCACAGAGGAATAAAATAACTGAGGTCTCAGGTTTTCATGATAAATAATGAACATGTGTGAAAGTAAGAAAGCCAGTATTTCTTTTCTGTTTCTTTTTCTAATTAGAATACATTCTGAATTTTTTAATCTTAAAAGCAACCTTCATTTAAATAAACAAAAGTCTGCATGAATGATATAGATGGGTCAGAAATATGATTATAACAATAATAAATATTAATGTTAGGTTAGCTAAGAAAACTAAACATCATCTGAACCATTAATAAATGATCAAATGTCACCTCATAACATTTCCCATTTGGTTATTATGTTTTTGTGCTTGATATATTAAGGCTACAAAATGCCTGTAGCATCTAAAGGAGGTATATTTCACCTTTAGAATCTGAATTCCTCTTTCATTACTGTTTATGACTTTTAAATAATAAAGTAAGAGGGAACACATTTTCATCTGTATATTCTTCTTTAACTTATGACAAAAAGACAAATCAAGTAGCAAAGATTTATACTTAAAATTTATTTTCTAGAGCCTGTACCATAAACTAGTATAACTTACTGCAAAGTATTGCCTAGAAAAATTATTAAAAATAAAGATAAAAATATTCAAGGGAATTAGGTTTCTGAGAGAAGATGGAAAGAGGTGAGAGAATATCTCAAACATTAATGACAAAAATTCATCTGAAGATAGTTTCAGGAATTTAATTTTATAAAAATGGTATTTATTTTTCAGGCTTCAATAAAGTTTATATTCTTATCTGAGAAAAAATGTTTTATAAGACTTATGGGAATTTTTTTCACTTTTATCTTTATCTCAGCTAATTTGCTTTGTCTTGCCAGTGTTGGTGGCTCATGGACTACACAAGTACCACTAAAGAAAGACTGATGGGAAAAAGATGGCTTAAATATCATCTCTTATGAAAGCAACTCTGTCCATACATGATTCAAACATACCAATACATACATATGCTTAATGAAACTAAGACCAAGTTCATGAAACAGGGAAATGTGATTTTTGTCCCTTGATTGAAAAATAACTAAAGTACAGACTGGCTTTATGTGAAAATCTTGACATTTCTCACTTAATTGGATAAAAAACCCAAATGTGCAAACAAGACAGAGAGACTGATTTAATTTTTTTCATTTGAACTGCATGTGTTTCTAGATGAGACACAAACTATGTGGATTATCTCTGAACCCCCTAGGAACTTCATTTTTAAAAATTAATTTTAGAAGGTTGTATCTTCCAGACACTACTTGAACAATCACACTGTAATAATTATTAATCATAGGCCAATAATTATCAAGAATCTCTTTAACTTTCTGCATAATGTTTCACATTAATGTTGAGCTTCAATAGTTAAAGCATAATAATATAAATTTTAAATTGCCTCTTAAATATATCATGATCTGAAATATATTAATATAGCTGATATGAAGTTTCTTATACAAACATATGAACATTTGCTTTACTACTAACATATCACAGGAGCATAAAACATTGGTTTGAACCATGAATTTAACTGAAGCCAGTAGGATTTCATAAAGCCTATTTTTCTGATAAATGTGGCATTAACTCTATAAAATAAGTTCCTGGCATTTCTCTAAATCTTGGGAACCAGGTCACCAGACAAAAAGGTCACCTCACAAGCTTTTGGGAAAGTAAAGGGCTCAGGGGTCTAAAGAAATTAAGATTTCCTTTGCAGAACAAAATTAAAGTCATAGTTGAATAACTCCGTATGAAGGACAATATGATTTTATTTCTTTTTTTTTGTAATTGAATTCTTTTCTAACTTTTTTGTCAGCCATAATAGTCCATTTATACCATACTGAATTAATTAGTGTTTCATTTTTAATATACATCAGCAATGAAGTAATGCACTAACATCTGCTTTAATTTTTAAAGATAAAAGTTACCTTATTAAGCAAAAGGAGTTATGCAAAAAACTTTCAATGATTGTCAGTTATAGTGGATGTCTTCATGGAAAACAACTTTCTTTAGTGGCTCATGTTGGTTTTCCCTTCCCCTGATTACTGATGTTGGTCATTATGATTTGGAGTTTCCAATACTGGGTCATGTATTGTTAGGCATTCTGAGATATGGGACATAGTGTAAAATTATGTAAAATGTGATCCTCTTTGAAATCGCTTATGAATTAATGATTCCTCTTTTTATCAGGATTGTACGATGTTAGCTTTATATTGTGACTACTGTGTCTATGTTTTCTAATAGATAAGTGAGGATAATGAATAACCATATTACCAAAGCTTATTTTGTAATAATGAAAAAGAAAGACTAAATAGCTTTACTACTTTAAAGACACATGTAGGACTCAAGAAGACTCAATATACTGGATAAGGCAGAAAATCAAATCTGATCATACTGCACAAATATACAAAATGAGTTTGGGAGTAGGCATGACAGAGGATGTTATATGATAGCGCTTAGAGACTACCTCATAAGTCTAGAATGACACTGGCAAGTTTTTGTAAATCAGTAAATTTTTTTATCTCCTGTCTCAAAAACACCAATTCTCTGAGTAGTGTTTTTTAATTAGCCAGATTTACCACAAAAATAAATATTCAGTATTGTCTAGTTACCTTCATGGCTCTATACACCTGAGTACAGTTATTTTTCCTGATTAAGAGATTGCAAATACAATGCCTTGAAAGTTAAAAAAAATATAAAGGGAGTGTAGAGGTTGTGATAACCAGTATGCTGACTTTTTATAATATAGAGAAATTACATTAGAACTTACTAATGATGTTTTCTAAATTATATCAGATGATGTGTTGAATCATAGCAAAATAAAATAATAATAATGCTTTCTCTAGCTCTTAGGTACTTTGAAAAATGGAGTTTTTCACCATCATGATTTCTATGAAGATTTTGATAAAACTATAGAAGATATAAAAGGATCAGCATATTTTACAAATATGAAATAGATTTTACTCATCTGTGTGGTTAATAACATAAAATATAAATTTTGGAAAATTTTATTAATCCTATAAACTTTTAACAAAAGAAAAATAATAGTTCTTACCTACCAAATGTCTTGAATAACTTCATACAATAATAACAAAAAGCAATGTGATTTTCTAACCTGTGATATTGAGGTTTTATAATGAAAATTTTTGGTAACTTTTCAATTTTCTCAAAATGTGCAGAAACACATAATGAGCTTTTTGACATTCTAGAAACAGAAAGAGAGTCGGCTGAGACATAGCCTACAAGACAGCTATCAGTGTGGCTGACCAAAAAAAGGATGTTAACATGTCAGCTTTCTGTAAAATTATATTTTTAAAGTGTATGGATAAAAATCACATCTTTTTAATTTTGAAATATATAACAAATGAGAATGAAGAACAATATTATATACCAAAACATACATTTATATAATGTTTGAAGTTCTGTGCTGTTTAGAATAAAAATCCATACAGTAAAAATGTGATTCATTTTTGTAATTTTTTTTTTTTTTTTTTTGTGATACTGGGGTTCCTGGAAGCCCTTCTACCTCCGAGATACACTTCCAGACCTATTTTATTTTTTTATTTGGAAACAGGGTCTCCTAAGCCAGCGCACGCGGCTGGTTTAGAACCTGCGCGATCCTCCTTGTCTCTGCCTCCCAAGCGCGGGGATTACAATCGTGCGCCACCACGCCCGGCCTATCATTTTTGTAATTTAAGACTTTTCCCAAAAATGTCACCAAGAAAGTCCAATGAAGTCGAAAAAGTTTTCATTTTTTTATAAAAATGTAACATATTTGGAATTCAACTTTAATTTCATAAAATTTATGTGAATTAAAATCATTATTTATGATAATGTTTTAACTTATGTTCACATTCTATGTGCACAGAAGTGTTTAAAAATGAAGAACATTTTAGACATGGTCAGTCTAATTTGGTCAGCACACAGAAACAAAAGATTTGATGGTCAAAGAGCTGGACTATCTAAATAAGCCTGAAAATACAACATGGATAGGCAATTTTGAAGGTCCAGGAACTAATTCTTTTTTTTTTTTTTTTTTTTTTGCTATTTATTTATTTATTTATTTATTTAGGTGGTACTGGGGGTGGAATCCAGAGGCTTTCTACCTCCGGGCTATACTCCCAGACCTTTTTTATATTTTATTTGGAAACAGGGTCTCGCTAAGTTGCTGAGAGCCTTACTAAGTAGCTGAGGCTGGCTTCTAACCCGTGTGATCCTCCTGTCTCAGCCTCCCAACTGTGGGGATTACAAGCGTGCGCCACCACGCCCGGCAGGAACTAATTCTTATAAGTCTAAAATGCTATTAGGTAACATTATAAGTATTCCATGCTCAAATATTTTAGCAGAGAAGATATTTAGCTTGATGATATCATATTGCCTAACAAAAGGAATCAATGTAATAGGGTTAAATAAAAGCAGAGATGCAAGTCAGAGTAAATCTTACTGTCTAGTACATTCAGATTTGGCTTTATTTAAAAAAGAAGGAAGAAAAGAAACAGAAAGAAATGTATCAGCTAGTTAATTAAATACAGATAGTATTTATGTAATTGCTATATTGCCTTAGCTGATCTTTTTTTAAAGTCATATTTATATATCTTAAAACACCTGATAATATAACCTAAAATTTTAAATACAGCCTCAGCAAGTAGTGAGACTCTCAGCAATTTAGAGAGATCTGTTTCAAAATGAAAATAAAATAGAGCCGGGCGTGGTGGTGCACGCTTATAATCCCAGCATTTGGGAGGCTGAGACCTGGACGATCGTGGTTCACGGACAGCCTCAGCTACTTAGTGAGGCCCTCTGCAACTCAGTGAGACCCGGTTTCAAAATAAAGAATAAAAAAAAAATAGGGTAGGGGGTGTAGCTTGGAGGTCAAATGCCCCTGAGTTCCATCCCCAGACCCGCAAAAAAAAAAAAAAAAAAAAAAAAAAAAAAGAAATGAAAATAAAATAGGACCAGGGTTGTAGCTTGGAGGTACAATCCAGGTTTAATTCCCAGTACCACATACACAAAAAATAGATACCCAGTAGACTTATTAGAAGTTAACACAAATTGCTATTTAAAAGAGACATTAAAAATATTATATTCTTTGTGCTACTAGTTCTACTATTAGCTACAACTAAATATTACTAATTGTCACATTAAATAGTAGTAACACCTAAGCACATAATTATATATTAAACATATTTCTGGTTTTGCAGTGGTATTTCTGGTCGGCTCTCTAAAGAGTTGGCCACCCTAAATCATAGTCAGCATACCATAGTTTTATTGGTGTCACTAATAAGGAAGATCACAAATGCTTGTCTGAATGCCCTTTTTTGATCTTAGTGTAGTATTACTATACTAAGTTCCTCAGAAGTGAAAAGAACCCAGCTTTCATCTGGAAAAAGTATCCTTTGACTGAAATGATTAAACTGAAAAGTATTGCTAAAACAATGTTTACTGGGAATCAATTAGCAAATTTCCAGATGCTTAGATTAAAATGGATAACTTCTTTAAGTTATTTTTGCTTTAAATACAAACACACCATTTTTGTTGTTATTGTTGTTGTTGTTGTTGTTGTACTGGGGGTGGAACCCAGAGGCTTTCTACTTCCAGGCTATACTCCCAGACCTATTTTATATTTTATTTGAAAACAGGGTCTCAATAAGTTGCTGAGAGCCTCACTAAGTAGCTGAGGCTAACTTCAAACCTGTGCGATCCTCTAGTCTCAGCCTCCCAAGTATGGGGATTACAAACGTGCGTCACCACGCCCAGCCTACAAACACACCATTTTTCAAAGTACTTTTTAAAAGGATTGGGTGATTAAAAAAAAATACCGGGTAGAAAATATAAAGTTTAAGTAAAGGGCACCATAGAAATACTAGACTTTAGTTACATAAATGCCTATTTTTACCATTTTACTGTTGTTTCAAACTTAGTCATTTCCCTTAGATTACAGAAAAAGATAAATTTATTATGCTGAGAAAGAATAGTTGTAAATTAGAGACAAACTGATTTAAGCCAAAAAAGTAATTTTTCATACTTAGATTATAAAGCCATACAAAAGAGACTGAGCCAGACTAAAAATTACCCAGTAAATATTGGTAGATTCATTGTAATAATATTTATTAGGTGCCTACTAGACATCCAATATTGAATAAAACAGAATATAAGTACATATATGAACATATATACATGTACATACACACAAATTCCTTTTTTCTTCCACTATTCCATTTTAATAGCTATGTACAATTTCAGAAAAAGAAAAGAAAAAAGGAACAGTTATTGTGCTCTCTTTTCTCCACTGTCATGAATAAATTCCTTTCATTTTATGCAAAATAGAGGTCTTCAAGATAATAATCTTCTGAGGATTATCCAAAAGGTTTAGAGACAATAACTTGAGATCATAGAAAATTAAAAAAATAACATCTTAAGAGTTCCATGAACTGGATTTTTCAATCAATAAATAAGCCAATGTAAACAAAAATAATGTTTGCATTGTAATGATACACAAAGTAAACCAGCAGTCTTTTGAATTGCATGTAATAAGACAGGCAAAGTGGTTTAGTCCTGGCATATTTTATTCAAACGCCTTTTAAATCTTATTTACACAA
This sequence comes from Muscardinus avellanarius, assembly GCF_963383645.1. NCBI lineage: Eukaryota > Metazoa > Chordata > Mammalia > Rodentia > Gliridae > Muscardinus > Muscardinus avellanarius. The sequence goes on from NC_137791.1 coordinate 88,647,076, forward strand.
AATGTACAAACTGCTTATCTTATAAAGCTATGTTAATAATTATTTTGAAAAACCTAGTCTAATTCTTCCAGAGCTCAGTAGTTCTCTAGGTTTATCACTTATTTACTAGACATGGTTTAATGAAATAGGCCAGGAGAAAAGTAAAATAATAAAAACAATAATTGAACAACTCTCCATCTTAAGTAAAGTAAAATTTTATGATCCAGAATAAACAGTATAATTAGTAAACATATCAACTAGTTCTTACCAAGAACAGTACAAAGTATCAAAAATATCTTAGAAGATTAAAATGGAAAGGTTTTTATGTTTGTTTGCTTGGTTGATTGGTTATACCTTTTTAAGCATAAGTAAATTGGGTTAGTTAAACCATTTATTTTTAAAATATATTAAAAATACTTCAGTTGAACAATGCTAAAATAATCTCACTAATAAGAAAAAATCGGATTAATAAAAGATTAGTTATTCATGAAAGAAACTGGATGTTCTCCCTAATAAGCAAAAGCTAGGGAGAAAAAGAGTCATAGGAGGAATTCTAGACAAAGGAGAAGAAACCATAAATGAGCAAATAAGAAGGCCTAACAGGGGTTGATAGGAGGGAGGAAGAGAAAATTCCCTAATGTACATGGTGTACATTCACAAACATATCAAAGTCAATCACTAATCCAAACATGAGAAGGAGGAAGGGGGAAGAAGTGGGGTGGGAATTGGGATGGGCTAAATGAGTGATGTGTACATCCATTAAGATGTATGACTACAATGAACCAATAAATCTTTTTTAAAAAAAGCCAGGCATAGTGGTGCATGCTTGTAATCCCAGCATTTGGGAGGCTGAGACAGGAGGATCATGGTTCACAGACAGCCTCAGCTACTTAGTGAGGCCCTTTGCAACTCAGTGAGACCCTGTTTCAAAATAAAGAATAAAAAATAGAACTGGGGGTGTAGCTTGGAGGTAGAATGATCCTGAGTTCCATACCCAGTACCACAAAAAACAAAAGATTATTTATTCCTCAATATTGTACTTAAATTTGGTTATGCTGATATTGGAAAAACTCATAATATCTATGTGACCTTTTGAAGAGTTCAAAAGTCATCAGTACTTACAATAACATCTTGCCTCAAATATTATTTGACAATTACATTGTGAAAAAAAAATAAGTCACTGCTCATACCAAGGCAAAGCAACAGCCTAAACTTCTTTCTTTAGGTAAAGCTTACCTTAACAGAGATGGAAAAAAATCATTGTTTCTGACTGGAAATTCAAGTAAGCACTGGAGCCTTGAGAGTTAACTGTTTCCAGGATCAAGAGCTTATAGACTTGAGGACAGTTACATAGGGAGTTTATAAATGATATTCTCAAAATATTGAATAATTCTCAAAATAAATTTATAAATTGTGTTACTTAATTTCTAAAAACATTCTGAGAATGTTAAAAAATATCAGTCTCATTTAACCATATGATAATGGGAACAAGGAAGTTCGGATGGTTTGCATACTATAAAGAATACTATTAAAGAGCTGGAAGCAGGACTGTATGCGTCCCAATTTTTAATTCTTATTTCTATTAACTTGAATTTTAAATTGAAAAAATAATAAATTATGATGGCAGTACTTGTGATACCATGGATTCATTAAATCAATCTCTCTCTCTCTCTCTCTCTATATATATATATATATATATATATATAGATAGATAGATAGATATAACTATATATATATTATATATTATATATATAATATATATATTAATATATATCTATATATATATAACTATTATTGCTGGTCTTATGACACTCAGGCCCTTCTAAGGACTGAAGTCCTCCTTCAATCTCCATGTTTTAGAATCTCCTCATACTTTGTTACTTTTCTCCCAAAATATTTCTCACTAGAATAAAATGGATCTGTAGCTTATTAACTAAGTTTATTAACCCTAGATGACAAAGAACTTAATAACTGTTAGTGTAAGGATCCAAACTGCACACAAGAAAATCTTGGGTCTCTTTTTTGCTTAAAAATTTTCTACAACCCACACAAAAAATGAAAGTATGTATTAATACTAAAGAAGATAAAATTTACTGAAAAAATACCTTGCAACACTAAAAGCTTGTAACAAAGTCTTGTGTATTTTAAGAGTAAAGAGAAATTGTTCTCAAAACATAGCTGCTGGAGAATTTAAGAGTTAAACATTACAATGTCAGCAGTTTTCTTTCTTTCTTTCTTTCTTTCTTTTTTTCTCTTTTCTTTTCTTTTCTTTTCTTTTTTTTTTTTTCTTTTGTGGTACTGGGGGTGGAACCCAGGGGCTTCTCTACCTCCAGGCTATACTCCCAGACCTATTTTATACTTTATTTGGAAACAGGGTCTCACTAAGTTGCTGAGAGCCTCACTAAGTAGCTGAGGCTGGCTTTGAAACTGTGCTATCCTCTTGTCTAAGCCTCCCAAGCGCAGGGATTACAAGCATGCGCCACCACGCCCAGCTAGCAGTTTATTTTCAAATAGTAAAATAATATAGAAAATATATACACATAGTACATATAGAAAAGTATCAAAAGTGTCAAATATGTAAATATGAATTTATATAAAATAGGTTTTATGAGAGTTTATTGTACCACTTTACATTTCTATGAAAGTTTCATAAAAGAATGAATAAAAATAATAACATAGTTTTGAATGATTTTTTTTTCCAAGACTATAATTTTCTTCTGCTTTCCACAACTAAGTTTGAATAAATCTCCTCCTTCCATGGACCTAAGAAGATAATATTGTGATCCAGGTGCCAATTGCCCTTCTTATACAGATGTAAATAGTATCTGTTCTTCTCTTTATCTCTGGGTAGGTTAGCACTGCCCCACACAGATATAAGTAGAAAAAATCCCTAGAATGTCCCTCTTTTTCCTTCAATAATTTCCCCAACTCCAGGGATTTCATCAGAAATGAAACAAAAGAGAATAAAGGGAAGTATTAGGTTTAAATGAAAGATGCAGTCATCAAACTAAGAAAAGTAAATTCTTTAAAGATAATAAAAATCAATGTCAAATAGAATTTACAGAAAAGAATAGGTAGGCTTTTATTTTTATTTCCCAAAGAATTACAATTTGAGTAGAGAAAAACACTAGTAACATAAATTGCAAGACCCTTTTCTAAAGCATTTGTTACAGTGCTCTACAAACTCACACTCAAAATGTTAATTCAATTAGTTTGAAACTAATTAAGTTTAGTTTAAACGCTTCCCAACCTCTAATAATCACTGTTCTACATTCAGGTAAACTTGGTTTTAGCTTAATGAAAAGGTTTTAAAATTTCACGAATACTATTTCTGTTTATAAAATTGCATTACTAAAATTTCTGCAATGTTTATGTTTCTGTCTCAAAGAGATGACAATAAAATATTTCCTTACACAATAGAAGTGGAGAGAATTCAGGGGCATTTAGACAGCTGTGTTGCTACCTTGGGGTTTATGGCAGCCATTTCAAGAAAGTCACAAGTTGATGAAACAGACTATTTGGATGTTAGCATAATTGAGTATTTAGAGATAACCACTCGCAGCAGTTGGTTATGCAATTTCTCAAGAGAAAAAAAAACACAATCCTTACAAAATTAATCTTACAACTATTTAAAAGGAAGAATGAAGACAAAGCAAAACAAGACACCTGTTGGATATTTATAAGGTCAAATGCTATCTAACATGCTTTTTGTTTTAATGGATTCTTCCCATCTGTCCATCTGGTCAAGAATTATTTTATTTATGTGGAAAGAATTGGAGTTGTAAATAAGAAAACACAATCCTTAGCAGAGAAACTAATGGTCTAGAGAAAGCAGATTTTAGAAAATGATTATAAGTTGGACATGGCGATTCATACCCGTAATCCCTGTATTTAAGAGGCTAAGACAGGAGGATCACAGGGCCAAAGGCAGCATCAGCAACTTATTGATGGTCTATGCAATTTTTTGAGACCCTGTTTAAAAAATAAAATAAAATAATAAAATATAATAGTTCTGGGCTGAGCTCAGAGGGTAAAATTCCTCTAGATTCAATCTTTAGTACCACAAAGAAAGAAAAAGAAATTATTATATGTGATGAGTATACAAGTGTTTTGAAAACATATAAAGAGAGTTAAGTTTTAATGAGTACTGATCATGTCCAAGTCCAGTGCCAGATCCTTAAATTTGAATCTTTTAAGTTGTGAAAATTTTTAAAAATATAGATTGAAAAATGAACATTAAAAAACAATAATTTTCACATTAAATCAAGAGGCAGAAAGTATAATCTATAGAAAAAAGAAATGAAGGAAAGAAATCAAATGAAATAAAAGGAGGTTGAAAGATAACTTTACATTTTAATACTTGATAAAAAACTTCAAGTTTTTTATTAGCCATATTTTTGTAAATTTCAATATTTCAGAAATAATCAAAGTTTTGATTAATTCTCCTATATCAACAGAAATGCCCTTTGTACAAGAAAAATTTTAAACTGCTATTTAAGTGAACCAAGAATTAAAAAAAGCAGCACTATTTAAACAATGTTATCATTTTTTATACCAGAAAATTACTTATTTCTGGCAGAATATAGAAAAACCCTAAAAAAGTTGGCAGTATAATCATACTTACTTGTGGATTTTGAGATGACAAAGTATAACTAATATTTTATAACAGTTTGCATGTGTCTAATTCTAATGATTATTAAGTATTTCTTTTTATTATAGGTGCATTGTAACCATACATCTTGATGAAGTTCAAGGTGATAGAGGCATACATGTACGTATCTTGCATTGAGCCCTCCCCAGAGCCCGGCCCATTCCTCACCCCTCCCTCCTTCCCCTGCTCAGCACAGTGATTGCCTTTGATAAGTCTGTGTATCTACATCATGTTTATTGAGGTGTTTCCCTCTTTTCCCCTCCAGTCTCCCTCAGTTAGGTTGCCTTCTTCATTCATCTACAGTTTCTCCTCCTTTGTGTAGAGTCTCTCCTATATTCTATTTGCTCCCTAACTTGAACATCTGACTTTTCACTTTTTGTGACTAATCTCAGTTACATGTTTATTAAACATGTTCCCCAATAGAAAACATCACTAATTAGTTCAAGTACAATTATTTACCCACTTGATTGAAATGCACTTTTAAAAAGTTTTTTTTTTTTTTTTTTGGTCAGGCGCAGTGGCCCATGCTTGTAATCCAAATACCTGGGAGGCTGAGACAGGAGGATCACAGATTTGGGTCTAGCCATGACAATTTAGTAGGATCCTCACTAACTTAGCAAGACATTGTTTCTCTGTTTGAAAATACAGTAAAATTAAAAGACCTGGGTGGAGGGGTGTGGTAGAGCTTGGAGAGAGAATGCCCCTAGGTTCAATCCTTGATACCAAAATAATAAAATTGTTTTCCAAAGTATATGTTACCTTTGATATGCAATAGCCATAATGAATTAAAATACATGTACTTAATAAATTTAATAAGCATTAATTATATGTATTAGTATACTTAATTTAAAATTTAAAGAATATATTGAGGAACAAGTCACCATTAAATCTAATTCAGTATGTTTTTATTTTTGTTGGGTTTTTTCTACCACTTAGTTTTAGAATTAAGACAAGATCACAGAAAAATGGTTACTCACTGATGTCTTAGTTCAATTTCTGGTGCTAAGTATTTTGAGCAAACCAAATTAGAAAAAGTTTCAAATTTAGAAAACAAAATCTAAACTAGTCCATACCCCATTTTTGTTAAAAAAAAAAAAGAAGAAAAAAAAAGTTCATGAAACAAGAAGACTTCTCAGTATTATTAACATTTACTTTTCTTAGAAAACTTGAACTAATGGGTGGGAAACATCTCCTTCCTTCTCTTATCTGCTTACATTGACCTAGCTAAAATTTCTCTTAGCATCTCATTCACCAATCAGTCTTCACAAATCTCTCCCTGACAAACTATAAATTCCCTGAAGCAAATGAACTGTCTGACTACCTCTACCTCTTTTGTACAGACAGAGTAATTTGAAATTTTATATAGGGCAGGAAAATCCTCATTGAAAGGTCACATAGTAGGAGGTGAGAAAGCTTGCCACATTACTCTCTGTGGGAAGAAGAGGACTTTGAGGTTTAACCAGAACCCTCCTGATGTGTTTGTGGAAAGGCTCAGGCCCAGAGAAGAAGTGAAAGAGCAATAGGCCAGGAGGTCAAGAGATTTGGGCCAGGATTTGGAATTTTGCCCCTACTGAGATAAAGAGTCATTGGTGACTGAATCAAAAGTGTGAAGCATCTGACTTGCATTGTAAAGGGTTTACAGAATTTCTTTTGAGAATAAATCAGAGGGCCAGGATCTAATTCACATTTTGTTAAGTATCTCTTTGGCGACTATGCTGAGAATAGGCTTAAGAGGGAAATGAAGGGAAGCAGAGAATCCACTTAAGAGGCTATAGCAAAAATGTAGTGGAAGGATGATAGGGCTTGAACCTATGGGCTGAAGATGCTAAGAGGATCTGACAGACTATGCTGAATGGGTTGGCTGCCCAGTATAAATGAAAAGAAAGCAAATCAAAGGTGATGTGTGGTTTATGGTTGCAACATCTAGAAGGACAGAGTAGCCATTTACTAAAATGAAGAAAGCTCAGACAGGAAAATACCAAACATGTTTCTAAAACGGTAACACTTATTAGACAAGTCTAAGTACAGATGTTCTTCCAACTTATGATGTTTTGACTTACAATGCTCAACTTGCAATTTTTTTCTATGATAGTGCAAAAGTAAGTTGCAACTGGAAGAAGTTTTGCTTAAATTTTGAATTTTTCCTAGGCTAGAGATGTGTGGTATGAAACCCTCTCACCATGCTACTGGCAATGAGCTTCGGATCCCAGTTAGCTATTAGAGTAAATAATTGTTTTCTTACCATGGACTGTATTACCAGGGTTTCTTGGATATTGTATTTTGTTTCATATGGCACCATTTCCACAACAGGCCTATCTGTATCTCCTGAACTGATACAACTATTCTGATTTTCACTTCAATACAGTATGCAATAAATTACATAAAATAGTCAACCCTTATTGAAAAAAATAGGCTTTGTGTTAGATGATTTTTCCCAGAGGTAAGCTAATATAAATATTCTGAGTGTGTTTAATGTAGGCTGTTTAAAACTCAATGTTAGGTAGATTATTGGTATTTAATACCTTTTTACTTAAATATCTTAAGTAAAATATATTTAATAAAATAAATAAATAAATGGAAATGCATTTTTATTAAATACATCCACATACAGTGGGTTTATTGGGTTCTAATCACAACAGAAGTCGAGAACCACTTATAGTTATATCAAGTCAGTGGTAAACATATGAGTCTAGAGTCAAGAAATGGAGATGGAAATCTGGGAATCATATAATGACATTTAGAGCCATATGACTACCTGAGATTACCTAGGGATGCAAAAAAAGCCAGGTATTTAGAATCACACTCTAGCAGAGCCAAAGTGAGAGGTCATAGAGATGAGCATGAACCAGCTGAGGAAGCTACGAAGAACCAGCTAACAGGGCAGGAAAGAAGAGCAGTACCCATGGTGAAGAAAGGTATGTTGGAAAACCAGACCAGTTCAGGTCTCCCACACATAAGTTGACTAATTGCACTATACTCGTCTCAGAGCAGGACACTTCTTTGATAATCTCTCTCTGAGCATTCCTGTGTCAGATGGATGATCCTCCTGTAGGTCCCTAAATCCCAGTGAGGTCCTCAATAATCACTGACATCATGATTGCACCCACAGCTTCACTTCTCTTTCTTCCCCCCATACACAAAAATGAATTTTTGAGGACCAGAAGTTTCCCCAAGAATCACTGATATCTAATCATATATTCTACAAACAGAAAGGAACAAGTTGTATTTATTTATGTATGTATGTATGTATTTATTTATGTATTTATTTATTTGATTGATTTTTTATTGGTGCATTGTATTTATACATCATAATGGGATAAAAAACTTGTGTAGGAATAAATGCACACATCACCCAGCTAGCCCCCACCCAGTCCCCACCTCACTCCCTCCCCATCCCTCCCTCCCATGCTGGGGTTAGTGGTTGACTTCGATATGAATAAGTACATCATGTGCTTTAAAGCGTTTCCCTCTCCCCCCTCCCATCCCCACCGTTAGGTTGCCTTATTTGCTCCTCTATAGGATCTCTTTTTTACCTGGAGTTCCTCCTATGACCCCATTCACCCTAGCTTTCACATATGAGGGAAAGCATCCAGTTCCTTACTTTTTGTGACTGACTAATCTCACTTAGCATAATGTCCTCAAGATCCATCCATTTCCCTGAAAATACCACAATTGTATCTGTTTTTATGGCTGAGTAAAATTCCATTGTGTACATAATATCCCACAGTTTTGTAATCCATTAATCTGTTGTTGGACCTCTTGGCTGGTTCCACAGTTTGGCTATGGTGAATTGTGCAGCTATGAACATAGATATACATGCATTAGTTTGGTAGTTTGGTTTTCTTTCTTTTGAATAGATACCAGAAGTGGTATTGCTGGATCGAATGGTAGACTTGTTCCCATTCTTCTGAGGATTCTTCATACTGTTTTTCAAAGTGGTTGCACTAATTTGCAATCCCACCAACAGTGTTTTAGAGTTCCCACTTCTCCACATCCTCGCCAGAATTTGTTATTGTTTGCGTTTTGAATGATTGCCATTCTATTTGGAGTTAGGTGAAATCTCAGGGTAGTTTTGATTTGCATTTTCAGGGAAATGGATGGATCTTGAGGACATTATGCTAAGTGAGATTAGTCAGTCACAAAAAGTAAGGAACTGGATGCTTTCCCTCATATGTGAAAGCTAGGGTGAACAAAATAGACACTTCACGAAAGAAGAAATGCAAGTTGTATTTATTGAACATCTGCTGTGTAGTAGGAAATATGTCCACATCTCCATGGTAGTTATTTTCAATTTGCCAATAATGTTGAGCATTTTTTCATGCAGCATGGCACTAGCACCAAAACAGATACATAGACCAATGGAGCAGAATAGAAGACCCAGAAACAAGTCCACACATTTTCAGCCAATTGATTTTTGACAAGTGGGCCAAAAACATACACTGAAAAAAAGATAGCCTCTTCAACAAATGGTGTTGGCAAAACTGGTTAACCATATCCAGAAAATTGGAAATTAATCCCACTTTCTCACCCTGCACAAGAGTCAATTCAAGATGGATCAAAGCCTTTTAGACCATAGAGCTTAAGGCTCCTCGAAGAGGGCATAGGTCCAACACTGCAACACATAGGCACAGATAAAAACTTTCTCAACAAGACCCCAAAGGCACAACAAACCAAAAGGCAAATCAATGTGTGGGATTGCATGAAATTGATGAGTTATGTTCAGCAAACGAAACTGTCAGGAACCTCAATCGAGAGCCAACAGAAATGGGAGAAGATTTTTGCCACCCCCTCCGATAGAGGACTAATATCTAGAATATATAGAGAACTCAAGAAACTCAACACTAAAAAAAAAAAAAAACATCCAATTAAAAAATGGGCAAGTGAACCAAATAGACACTTCACGAAAGAAGAAATGCAAGTTGTATTTATTGAACATCTGCTGTGTAGTAGGAAATATGTCCACATCTCTATGGTAGTTATTTTCACTTACATACATAAAACATATGAATAAAAGAGTGATGAAAGTGTTGGCTGAACAGTACCAATCACACAAATGATAGGTCTGCAAGGGAGTTCAAGACAGGTAGAGCCTGGAGTAGATATGGAAGAACATGGTACCCCAATCTGATGTCCATAGCTGTCAAGACTACTAAGCTTTTTACTCTTTTTCTAGATTTGCCAAGAAAATTCTCCAACATAATTTTTTCTTTTAAAGACTTTCTTGTAGAGTTAAAAAGTAACAACTAGCATATATAAATATCTGTTCCAACTGGTTGCTGTATTTTTCTCATTGTGTTTGAATAAGTTAAGTGTTCTATTTTAGACATCAGCCTAATGTAAATTTGGTTAGTGTATTTCTCTTCAGATTTCTAGTGATGATCATTCTTCTTATTTTCCATTTTTCTTTGATCCTTAAAGTGCAAAAATCACATTTCAGAATCAAAATTGGGCTGACACAGGCAATCACAAGAGATTGTGATATAAGAAATCCAAGACACAAATACTGTGTGATTGACTGCTAAAGGAAAATATTGATTTTCATTTATTTTATCTCTGTTCGACACACAATAGTGGTCACAGTCATGATTCTTATATAATGGTTTGGAGAGAAGTTGTTAGGCGATGAAGTGTGTAAAAATGATATTTTGTGGCCACAAATTTGATCCATTTTTCTCAGTTTATTCCCTAGACTAAAATACAGAATCTTGGAGCCAGTCTAATACATTCAAATTTAAATCTATCATTTGTCATTGCAGCCAATCTTACTAAGCTAGATCAATTTGGGATGCTTTGATGAAACAGAATTTGTGTTCCTTTGAAGGATAAAATTTTAACCAGCTGACACAGCTAAGTTAATTTCACATGTTTGTTGCTAACTGAGCTTGGACATGGTCTCCTTCTGAGATACATCTTTTTCTAAACTCTAGTTAAAGAAAATGGTTGATGAAATGATCTGTATCAATGATATCAGGTAGGTACAACCTTTGCCATAGTTTTCACAATGTGTTGAACATTAATACTCTATTTTTACTGATTTCAGGGTGATGAGAATTTACAAGTATACAAATTCTTTTTGCTTATTCATCTATCTCTATAACCAAGTACTGTGGAAATTTTGCCTACTACAAGAGCCTCCTTTAGAACTTCCTTTTCCAGGACTATTCAAATATCCGTTGCAAGCCAGGCATACGGGTGCATGTCTGTAATCTTAGTACTTGGGAGGATTGAAGGTTTAAGGCCAGTCTCAGCAACTTAGAAAGGGCCTCCACAATTTATTGAGACCCTGTTTCAAATTAAAAAAATAAATGAAATAGAGCTGAGGTTATCACTCAGAGGTAAAATGCCCCTGGGTCCAATGGTCAGTACTATTAAAAAAAATAGCTGTGGCAGTACAGGTAGTTTAATAGTTTTCATATTCATCATTTTTATATTAATGGGAATAATTGATAGAAAATACAAAGTAAGCCAGTTATATCTTCTTTTAGAAATCTAATAATTGTTTCTTAAATGTCTATGAAATAACAGTGAAGATCCATACCACACATGTATCTTGACACTCTGGAAAGAGAACTATCTGCCGGGCCTCATAGCAGGCAAGTGAGGCACTGAGAGCCAGCAGAAGGATGGGCTGCACTTCTGTGTTGAGGTGCTCTGGAAACTCCAAGAATTTAGAATTCAGTTTGAGTCTGACGGATTATAAAAATTATACTGTGTGTGTTGTGTGTGTGTGTGTGTGTGTGTGTGTGTGTGTGTGTGTGTGTGTTTGGTTCATTCCTGTTTATTGTGATACTGGGGATTGAACCCAGGGGCATTCGACCTCTGAGCTGTATCTCAGAGTCTCACTAAGTTGCCAAGGCTGGCTTCAAGCCTGCGATCCTCCTGTCTCAGCCTCACAACTGGGATTATAAACATTTGCCGCTATGCCTGGCTTAAAGTTACACTCTGATAGGTCAGGTTAAATATATTTCGCTTTGCCATCTTTTTTCTTTCTTGTAAATGTTTAGTCATATGGCACATGTGATCCTTAAGCATCAACTGAGACTCCTACTCTGAGTCTGCAGGTGTTAAGTCCATCTGAATTTCTTTCTGAAACTCCCCATGCCTACCTTTCCACTGACTGAATACTTCAGCCCATCTCCAGTTAATAAGAGCCACACTGTACATATGGTGCAGTAAGCCAAACCCTTCACAGCATGCTCAGAACACCAGGATATAGTTCATCTTTGTGCTTTTTGCTCATGATGTTATCTTTGATTAGAATGTTTTTTCATATAATCCCTAGCTAATTCATTAATCTCTTAATAAATGCCTTATAAATCATTATAAGGAATTTTTCTGATTTTACATATTCAATTTTACCATAGCATATTGTATAGACTTTATTTTTATTGTTACCTGATTATGCTGTAGTTATTTGTTTCTGTCTCATTTTTTAAAAAGCTGGAAGCCTCCTGAGGGCAGCATTTATATAATTTTTATTATTATATTATATACTAATGAATACATGCTGAATCAAAAATTATGGTAAAAATGCATGGTATTTCACATTTTATTCAACCTATAATGATAATTACTTTTAAAATGCCATTTTCCAATTACTATAGTTGAACAGCTAAGTAATGTTAACATATAAAATAAAAACTTTTAGTTAGTTGTGTAAAAGAATATTTGGTCTCTGCCAAAGCCAATCCATAGTTTTTATTATTATTATTATTATTATTATTATTATTATTATTATTATTATTATTATTATTATTATTATTTCTGTGTGTTACTAGGGATTGGATCCAGGATCATTTTCATCTGAACTTACACCCCCAACCCTATTTTTTTAAATTTTGAGACAGGGTCTCAATAAGTTGTGGAAGACCTCTCTAAAATGCTGAGGCTGGCAGTGAATCTGAGATCCTCCTGTCTCAGCCTCCCAGATACTGGTATTACAAGTGTGCATCACTACACCTGATTCAACCCAGAGTTTTAAATACTCATTTTAAAAAATATAGTCAGGCATGGTGGTGCATTCTTGTAATCCCAGCATTTGGGAGGCTGAGACAGAAGGATCCAGGTTCGTGGACAGCCTCAGCTACTTAGTGAGGCTCTTTGCAACTCAGTGAGACTCTGTTTCAAAAATAAAAGAATAAAAAATAGGGCTGGGGTGTAGCTCAGAGGTAGAATGCCTCTGGGTACTATCCCCTGTACCGCAAAGAAAAAAATGAATTAATTAGTTAATTAATTAAATACCCATTTTTTTCTAAAATGTAATATATATCAAATAATTATGACAAAGACACTGTAATACAGAATTCCATAAAACAAAGTTTTACATTTTGCTAAAATTTTGATGTTATGAGTATTTTCCCCTAACAATAAAAAATATCAGTGGTGAGTCTAAATATCTTTTAGTTATCACTAAACCTGAATAAATTATATAAGATCAATAATTTTTAAATATTCTTCAATAATATGGATTTTAGTATTTAATTTATAAAAATATTTGAAGAAAACAGAACAAAGTTGTATTTTAAGATTTTATATGTAATTATTTATTTAGATTATGACTCTTTAATATTTAGAAAAAACCTATTCTCACTGTGCAACTGAAGGATCAGAAAACACCCCACTTATTATGTCACATAATTTATGTAACCTAGCTTTCCTCTAGCCATAACTGTTGCCTAGATTCTACATGTGGAGCTGAGTCAACCTAAGTTCCTTTTGTATTGTGGTGAGGAAAGCAAGTTATTAGTACCCTCAGTTATTCCCAAAATATCTTGCTTAGAACAAAAACAGAGGTTTCTAACACTGCATATTTATTTAATTAATCTGAGAATCTCAAAAATAATCTTATCTACCCCTGATGTACTGACCTGCTTAGTGTTTTTACCAGTTTCCTAGCTAGCACAGAACTTCTAGATTCGGATTCTACTGTGTCTTTACCTTTCACATATCTGCTTTGGGTTGATATCTTAAAACCTTGTTAGCCTTCTCTTACATTGTAAACCTAGAGTAACCATCTTTCAACATTCTCTATATATGAAAGCCATTTGCACTTGAAAGAAACTGATGTAGCCATGTGAGCCATGTGTTTGACTGTGAAAGCTACCTATCACCTGGATTTTCCCCTGGAATAGCATTTTTTTGAATGGGCAGAACCTATTTACCAAGTTAGTCTTCCAAGCCCTCTGCCTTAACATGCTCTGTGTAGTATTGCTTTTTCAAGAGTCAGTATGACAGATTTAATCCAATGCAGAGCTCTTCAGTCATCAGCATAAATAATCCATCCTTCTAACCCAATCCTCCTGGCCTTTGGACCTAGTGTGTCAGCCTATCCAGTTCATGAATTTATAGTCTGACATTTATTTTACACAAAAAAAATCAGGGAAACTATAGAAAATTTATTAAGCAAATTTCAGTTTTATAAAGTATATTGGTAATAGGAAAAGAAAGAACCAGTTATTTGAACCATCAAACAGGATATGGCTTGAATGCCAGAGTTCCTGGATAGAATTACTATGAACTCTGATACATTGTTGATATGACTGCAAATTAGTGCAAGCTCTTTGAAAATCAGTGTGGAGTATCCTCAGAAGAATGGGAATGAACCTCCCATGCAATCCAACTATACCAATCCTGGGTATCTACCCAAAAGAATTGAAACCAGACTACCTTAGTAATGCATGTATACCTATGTTTATAGCTACACCATTCATAATTGCCAAACTATGGAACCAGCTGATATTAGATGGTTAGGTTACAAAATTATCAGATATATACACAATGGAATTTTACTCAGCCATAAAGAACAAAATTACATTGTTTTCAAGGAAATAGATGAAACTGGAGAATATTATGCTGAAACAAGTCAGTCAAAAAAAAAAAATGAAGAGTTGGATGTTCTCTCTCATATGTGAAAGCTAGGAAGAAATTAGGACACAGGAAGGACTCCGGACAAAAGAGAAACCTTAGTAGTGTGAAGGAGGGAACCTTCTGTAGTAGTGTGAGGGAGATTGGGGGGGGGGGCGAGAGACTGAAAGAGGAAACACCTCAATGGGCCTGATGTACATACATATATATACTCACCCAAGTCAGTTACTGTGCTGGGCATGGGAAGAGGGAGAGAGAGAGAGAGTGGAATGGGAACTGGGGGAGGCACAACAGATGCACCCTGAACTGCATCAAGATGTATGATTACAATACAGCAAGAAAAGAGAAAACATATATGCAAAAAGCATTACTATGAAAGTAGAAAGATGCTGAAGTGAGCCTGGCTCATAGGAGTCTTTCTCATTAGTGACCTGATTGCTTGCTAAAGCATTTTTATTTTATGGCATATATCTTACCTTAACTTCCACATGTGCCATCAATACTGCAAAATTGGTTAGGTGGTTACAAGAGCAGGTAGTATGGGTCTTGTTTGTTGTCAGGAGCCGGCAGCCTTGAGTTGACCAGTAACCTGTCATTGTGCGCTTGGAATAGCTCCAAAATGAACAGTTAGGGTTGAAGTTTTCCTCTGATTGCTACAGAAAAAAAAATCAATAACAGCAATAACTATGTTTATGTGAATCAAGTAGGCATTTTGTATATAACACAAATGCATACTCTGCCCTAATTCTTGTGGAGGTGACTACCAGCATTTTTGCATAAGTGGAACTCATTTATTCTAAGCAAAATTAATATGTCATTTGTTTCACCAGAGTGGAAAAAAGTTTAATGTTTTTAGAAATGATTAACATAGAAACATCAGTATCAATGTTTCAGACATATCAGTTAATTTATATTTCAAAGAAAAGAACTTAATTGCTAGAAACCATCAACTTCTGAAAGGATGGTCTTTAGTTATCTTTCTTGAATTTAATCATTAAACAGATCAGATAATGTTATATTCATATATGAAGATACCAATTCTGATCTCACAGGGAAGAAGGGAAGAAGAGTGGGGTGGGATCCAAAGAGAAACAAACTGAAGTGATGTGTACATATATGTGATGCATATATGTGATGTATAAGTGATGTGTGCTTCACTCTGAATCTCCCTATTTTGTATAATCATTATGTACCAATAAAAATTTATAAAAAATGAAAGTACGGTCTTTGTAAAAAATACCCAAAATTTATCTTCATAGAGACAGTATCATCATATCATGTCTGGTTTCTTTTAATGTACTTTTTTTTAATGTACTTTAAAAAATAAATTGTACTGTACATATTTAAGAAATGCTTACAGATATTAAAAGGTTACAGTAAAGGAGAAAATTAACATATGCATTATATCATATGTATCAATTTTCGTATTTCTGGCAAGAGCAATTATAATCTACTTATTTTTGAAAAATCATTACTATATTTTATGGATAATGAATTGATATATGTTAAATAATCAAAAAAATATTAAGCTGGTGTGGTGATGTATACCTGTAAACCCAGTACTTGGGGAGCTGAGACAGGAAGATCTCAGGTTTGAGGCCAGCTTTGGCAACTTAGTGAGACCCTCAACATTTTAATGATATGCTATTTTTAAAATTAAGAAAATAAATAAGTAAAGGGCTAGGAGAGTAGCTTGGAGGTAGAATGCCCCTTAGTTCAATCTCCTGTGCCATATATATATATAGATAGATAGATTAATATATATATTAAAAAGAATATATATATATATACAGAGAGAATATTAATACATTTACAGTTCATGTTATAATAAATGTGGTTAATGTGAAAAACTAAACTTAACATTCCATTTTCTTACCTTGATATGTTTAACAGTAAACACCACAGGATCAGCCAAATAAACCTTATTACTGAACTCTTTGTTTATTGCTGCTGTGATAACAGGTGAATTGACAATAACGGAATGGTTTGTGGACATAGCTTCTGTTCCCAGTTTCATGCTGGCATTCTCCGTGGACAAATAAGGGCCCAAATTGTTATATAGAACAAAGGCCACTCTGATCTCTCCTAAAGTAAATGGAAATGTGAGTTAAAAGTTGAACCTCTGATTAATTTGAACATTCCTCTTAAATTATTTCTAATTACATGCTAATCAAATTTGTAGCCGGGCGTGGTGGCGCACACTTGTAATCCCTAAGCTTGGGAGGCGGAGACAGGAGGATCACGCAGGTTCGCAGCCAGCCGCACTGGCTTAAGAGACCCTGTTTCCAAATAAAAAATATTAAAAATAGGTCTGGGAGTGTAGCCCGGAGGTAGAAGGGCTTACAGGAACCCCAGTACCACAAAAAATAAAATTTGTAAAATATATATTCACACACACACACACACACACACACACACACACACACACACGCAAGCATTTATTTGCTCAGCACCAAAGTGCCAAGTCATTCACAGTAAAGTCAAATTCAGCTGAGATAACTACATTTCAGCATTAAAAATAAAAATGAGCCTCAACCCCTATATCGCTCTATACTCAAAACAGAACTTAAAATAAACCACAGACCTAAACATAAAATCTAGGGCCATATAGGTTCTAAAACAAAATATAAGATAATATCTTTGTTCTTTGAGTAAGGAAAAAATAACTTAAATAGGACCCAAAAGATTCAAATCATAAAAATAGTAAACTGGATTGTATCAAAATTGAAAATTTCAATCAAGAGAATAATAAACCACAAACTAGAAAAAAACAGATTAAAACTAATGAACATACAAAGCATTTCTGCTAGTCAACAATAAAATAATAGATAACATTTTAAAATGGCAAAATAAAAGCATACTTTAGAAAAAAAATAAATGAAAGTCCAGTAGACACATAAAAAATGATCAGCATCGTTAGTAATTAGAGAAATGAAAACTAACACCATGCTGAGACAGCATTTCATACCAACTAGAATTTTTGAAATTAAAAAGATTCACCACAATAATGTGGTGAATGGGGTGGGATACAAAAGGAAACAAACTTTTGGATAAAGATGAGGAGCAACTGGAACTCTATATAACTGCTATGCGTGTGAAATAGTTCAAATATTTGGAAAAGTGGCGATGGAAATTTTTTATAGTTAAACACATATCTTCCCTTCTTAGATCAGTAAAAGCAAATATCCATAAATAAAATGATTGTATTATATTTATAAAATCCATATTTACTATATGTCCAAACATTTGAAACAATTCACATAGAAGAAAAAAATTATATTAATATGTATACTATGCAACAATGAAAAACCAACTATCAGTAGATGATGGGTAATGACTGCATCTCAAAAATATCCTTCTGTGTTAGGAAATCCAAACAGAAAATCCATACAGATGTATGATTTCATTTATATTAAATCTAAGAAAAGGAAATTTTTGTCTGTAAAATAGTAATTAGAAGAAAGTTTCACTATGTGGCAAGAGGGGGTAAAGAGAGTGTTTAAGCTACACAAGGAAATTTTCTGGGTAATAGAAAGAGTTATTTTCTGTGTTATATAATATTTCAAAGATGTGTACAACTGTCAGATTCCTTAAGCTCAACTCTTTTAAAGCATGTGTACTTATTATATGTTAACTATATCTTAATTGCAATTGTAACAAAACAAAGACACCCTATCTTTACCCACCTCAAACTTCAATTATCATATAAGGTCACTCTCTCAGCAATGTTACCAGGTCCTTCTACCTTATTTTTCCTTTATAAAAGTCCCCCAATTATAACCCATTCAATGACTAACCTTCCTCATCATGCTTTGACCCTATCATTTTCTTTCTTTAAAAAAAAGTCAAGCCCTCTGTTTTATTTCCAGTATAAAGACACTATCAGTCCCCAAAGAGACAGACATTAGCCCACTAGTGTGGTTATAAAGATGAGGACGTCATAGTCCCCATTTCTGAATCTTAGAGACAAGGAGAGAAAGAGAAAATTGGATCAAAAGAAAGATAAACAGTTTTTAATATAGAAAGGTAGCTGTCCAACATGTACAGCTACATAACATATACACATGTACATAATATTTTCTTATATTTAAAAACTGTCTTCCTGTTAGGGATTTATAGACAAAAAAATAGACCTATACATGCTTTCTCATCTTGCCTTGAAAAAATGTTATAATGGGCACCTCAGCTAGATGCATCCAATGAGACTTCAGATGTGGAACTAGCGACCCAGGAGGCAGGGGGTTCAGCAGATAGAGCAGCAGCAGCACAGTCACTGTACCCAGACTTCACTTGAGGCAGCAAAGACACCTCATAGCAGATTCTGTGCTGTGGTGCAGGCTGCTTGCCATCAGCCCCTTTGTGCTAGTGTTTTGGGGGTCTAAAAACACTTTCTTTTGGGGGTCTAAATCCGCTTTCTTTTTAGTAATTCAGCAAAAAGATTGTAGGATGCTCTCATCATATCATCCTTCCTACATAAATGAAGGGGGCATTCTTTTCTAATTCATATTTGTTAACTTAGTACTGTGCAAATAATAGTAATTTACTAAATAGTACTTATCTTTTGTCATAGAGAATTCATTTAGATTTTTTCTTCAGAACCTAATAACTGAATGCTGATTTGGGGGACACCACAGTGATATCCATGCATCCTTCTTGTTGATTATAACAAATTAACTTTAATTGGCTACTGGCTGGAAATGCATCCACTTTCCACTTAAGGGTTGGTGTCATGTTGATATCCCAACTTGTTTTACCAGCTCACTTGGTCACATATTGTTTCAGATTTGTCACTCCAAACTTGATGCTCAAATGTGACTTAAAAAAAAAAACCCTATACCTTAACTTAGCAAGTAAATGAGCACACAACTTATTATCCTCATTTACCCTGTGACTGAAAGTTCACATATTTATTTAATACAGGCTTAGGGAGTACACTGATATGTCAGGACTGTTTGAAGCACTAAGATTAAATTAGTAATAACAGACAAAGTTCTGTTCACATGGAGTTTACTGCCTACAGGGAGAGTAAAAAATAAGCAGGCAGATTAAAAATAATAATAACGATTTATTACAATGGTAAGTGAATACATGCCATGAAGAGGCATCAGCATTACTATGACTAATGAGAAGAATGATTAGGAGCATTCTACCTTAGAGGAGAGGGGGAACTTTACCTAAGGAAGTGAGATTTATTTTATGAAGTAAATAATGGAGAGATAGCTCAGTGGTAGAACACTCACCTAGCATATGTGAAACCCTAGGTTCAATCCCCAATATCACAAAAAATAAATAAGAAGTGTATGATTGAGAGGCTGCTATGAGAGCAATATAGAAATTACATTTCAAGAAAAAAAGGCACAAACCCCAACACAGGAGCAGGCACAGTGTACGTGTGAGGAACAGGAAAAGATCTTTACCAGATACTCCTCTGATATAAGACTAATATTTAGGACATGTAAAGAATTTTAGAAACTTACTGCTATAAAAGAAAATAATCCAAGCAAAAAAATTATTTAGGTGGAAACTAAAACACTTCACAAAAGAAGAAATACTGATGGCCGACAAAATATCCATCATCACTAGTAATCGGGGAGATGCAAATTAAAGCTATACTAAGATTCTGTCTCACTCCAATTAGCATTGCAATAATCAAGAAGTCAAACAACAAATGCTGGCAAGAATGTAGGGAAATAGGAACTCTTGTACACTGTTGGTGGGACTGCAAATTAGTGTAGCTGCTATGATCCAGCTATATTACTCCTGAGTTTCTTCTCTCTCTCTCTCTCTCTCTCTCTCTCTCTCTCTCTCTCTCTCTCTCTCTCCCTCCCTCCCTCCCTCCCTCCCTCCCTCCCTCTCTCCCTCTCTTCCTCTCCCTCTCCCTCTCTCTCTTTCTCTATTTTTTTACAGTACTGGGGATTTTTGCAGATACTATGGGTTATCTCCAAGCTACACCATAGCCCTATTTTTAACTTTTTATTTTGAAACAGGGTTTCACTAAATTGCAGAGGGCCTTACTAAGTAGCTGAGGCTGGCTGCAAACCCTTGATCCTCCTGTCTCAGCCTTCCAAGTACTGGGATTACAAATGTGCACCACCACTCCTGGCTCTGGGTATATTTTCAAAGGGACTGAAATGAGAATGTTATAGTGATACATTCATATTCATGTTTATATTAGCACAATCTACAAGAGCCAAATTATGGAACCAACCTAAGTGTCCATCAACAGATGAATATATTACAAAATTATGAGATATACACACAATTTAATTCTGCTCATCAATAAAGAAGAGCAAACTAATATAATTTGAAAGAAAATAAATGGATCTGGAGAACATGATGTTAAGTGAGATTAGCCAGTAACAGAAAGTGGCTAATCTCACAGAAAGTGATATCATATGTTTTCTTTCATATGTGGAAGCTAGGAAGAAATTGGGATACAAGAGGGACTTTACATAATGGAGGAGAAACCTAAACAAAGAAAGGGGGTTGGCCAAGTTGAGAGTGATGGGTAGGAGAGAATTAATAAAGAGAACATTTACACTAATGTTAGATAGAAAGATATAGATATGTGAGAATATCAATTCTAATTTCAATATCATATATGGGGAAGGGGAGGGAGTGGAAAGAGAGCTGGAAGGAAACTGACTAAGTGCTATGTGCGTGTATGACCCTATTATTTATAACTACATTATGATGTGAAACGCCAATGCACCAATAAGTATATTTAAGAAGTACTGGTTTGCTTGGATCACAGAGAACATGCTAAAGATAGATGTAAGCTTGGGCAAATTAGGCAGGAAGTGGACTTCAGTGAAGTCCTGTAATTTTAATTTTATTCTCAGTGTTACTGGCAGTGAACTGCTCAGATTTCTGTTGTATACATGGCCTTTTCTCAATATAAAATGCTTCTGGAAGGCAAGACCAAAATAGGAAAACCATCAGGAAGCTAACCTGGAAATCTGTTTTTACTGTATCCAATCTTATTTTATTTATTTATTTATTTATTCATTCATTAATTCATTCATTGGTGATACTGGGAATTGAACTCAGAAACAGTCTACCTCCAAGCTACATCCCTAGACCAATTTTATATCTTATTTGGAAACATGGTCTCACTAGGTCACTGAAAGCTTCACTAAATTGATGAGGTTGTTCGTGAACCTGCCATCCTCCATGTCAGCCTCCCAAGTACTAGGATTACAAGCATGTGCCAACATGCCGGGCTTGCTATATCTAATTTTAATGCTGCCTCAAAAATTTCTTTAGTTCAATTAGCAACATAACAATGATTTTTAAGTTCAGTTTTAAAGGATTGCTAACATTTATTTATAAAGCATTTTATTCTGATGACAATAGATATACTTTTTCTTGATGCTATTTGACAGGATCTTCTTTTCATAAAAGCTGTTCACACTCCAACATGAAACATCAGCCTTGAGTGGGTTACTACAAGCTAAGGTTCTCTTCCTATCACCTAGCAATTGAAAAGAATCTCAGTGCCTTGGAAAAAAATGTTTTTAAAATTTTAAGACCGGTAAAGCTAGGAATATACTTTTTCTATAAGATTACTTATTTATTGAGTTTTAATTTTTCAGTGAATTTAATGTAGCAGTAAACTACACTGACCTACATATACCAGTTCCAGTCACCCAAATCATATTATTACATTTAAAATTTTGTAAACTTTGCAAATAGAAAGCATAGAAACATTCTTAAAAAGATGTTAAAGAAAAAAGCATGTAGTTTAAAAATTATAAGTTGCCGGGCGTGGTGGCGCACGCTTGTAATCCCAGAATTCAAGAGGCTGATAATGGAGAATTACGGTTTGTGGACAGCCTCAGCTACTTCGTGAGGCCCTCCATAACTTAGTGAGACCCTGTTTCCAAATAAAGAATAAAAAATAGGGTAGGGGGTTTGGCTCAGAGGGCAAATGCCCCTGGGTTCCATTCCCAGACCCTTAAAAAATAAAATAAAAATAAATAAAAATAAAAAGTAAAAGTAAAGTTTCCATTAAAATGTTACAAAGACAAATCTGCAAACTCAGTGAAGGCTACTCTGAATTTTGGAAGGTCAAACTTAAGGATATTCATGAATTTTTTTTACTAATAATATTAAATTTATTTTAATTGTCCTAAAATCAGCTGATAATTCATCCTCATTTAGGAAAACAAGTCAGATCATCTGGGTTTTGGTACTCATAATTTCTCTTATATTCAAGTTTCTGATAGCTGAAAAAAAAAAAAAAGAGCAACAATTTCCAATCTGATAGAGAATTCTATAGCAAAAGTATCATGTAAGAAGAACAAGAGAAGGAGAAAAAGAAGGGCATAGGCAGTGAAGAAGAGGGAGAACTCTGGAACACGTATCTAATACCCCCAGCCATGAAACAATGGACTGATGCAAGCTCAGTACCAACAAGCATAGAAAATGAATCCAACTTACCATTTCGGCCATTTTGTTTTAAAGTATTTGCAGAAAGCTGTATAGTGCTTCCATGGGCCATGTTTTCTGGAAATTTCAGGTCTTCTAAGTTTCCTTCTGTGCTCAGCCTTGCAACTTCTAATTCTGTTAATAACAAAGTCATATCAATGTTTATGCTTAAGCATGCCAAAGCTATGATAATTTCCTGAATCATTGTTATTTCTGAAATGAAAACACTAGATTTTTGTTTCTACTTGTGTTAAAGTATTTCAGTCTTTAAGAAGGCATGCTGTTAATGATAATTTTTAAAAATAAAGCAAATGTTTATAAAATCCTATAAATAATACATATTTATGAACAATGAAGTAAATTTTTAAATTCAAGCCTAAATCTTTACATTTTGTCATTAGCTTTAGGTTAATTTTTAAAATATTATCATTAGTGTATGAATTAAGTAAAAATTATTTTTATAGTACAGTATGAGCTGTACTATCATATCAATACTTATCTACTTTTAAATTTAATAAATGTGAAACAAATTTATCAAATTTCCTGCAATAAAATTGCCGGTTATATCCAAAATCACAATAAAAACAGATTTATACTGTTTATAAGTCAAGTAATCCAATTATCAAGTATTGTTTTATCATCTTCATACACATGACTTATATTTATAGTATAGAAATGATCTGTATTGAAAGTACCTATAAACCCTGTATTAAGAAGATGAAATACTAAATAGTACAAAACATACATAGATATGTACATAATATAAAAATTCTAAAAGTAAACAGACCTCAGTGTAAATGATGTTGGGCTAACACTGGAATAATCCAGGGAACTTAACATATATGATTTTCAACCTTGTTAAGATAAATAATTATGCTCTCCTAATTTGAGAAAAAAAAAATAACGTATGCCTGGTGAAATAAAGTATAGCTCCTATCTGGGGCACCAGGCATACTTTCTTCTCGTCCTTTCCCGCTATGCAAAGGTCTCTGGACCTTTTGTGTAACAAAGGCCACTTACGAATGTTGTCTGTGTTCTCCCTGACAATGTCAGTCTTCAAAAGGTTATCGGCCAGCACAAAGGCACTCTCCTCCACGGTATCAAGCAACATGGTGGCTGCACGTAGCTGATCACTGGTAGTCAGGTCTCTCCAAGCATTCAAAGCTTGTGGCTGAAGGAGGTTGTTAACTGTCTCGACCATTGCCTACGAGAGGAGAAACAGAATGACAGAGGTCTCCAGTGAACTCACAGAGCTGTCAGAAATCCAGGTGTACATGTTGCCCAGCAAGCAAGGATCAGCGGTGTGCATGAGTTCACTATTGTCCCGGCCTCCCCTGTGACATGCTGCAGCAGAAGCATTCATTATTGTTTCTGTAAAGCCCTAGCTGAGACTTTGCAAGGCAGGAGGAAAACCTGTTTTTTTTTTTTTTTTGTTTTGTTTTCAAGGACAACAAATACAGCCATACTTTCTTCTGAGAATCAATAGCTCGGGCTTCAGTAAGACTGTGATCACATAATTAAATTATTTGGCTGGGGAACTGTTGATAAGTAATTTAAACTAACAGTTTTACCACATCACCCACAGATAATGATTTCCCCCCCTACACATCACCATAAAACTGGATGCTGACCACAACAGAGATGAAAAAGATGACTACAGACAGGAGAGTATAAGAACTTGTCACTTACAGATTGAGGACTCATTGAGCAAACAATTTTTTTTCTTTTTCCCCCCTTTTTTCTCTTCCTTTCTTTGATTTTTTTCTTCTAAAACTAGGTAGTAAAATGTCAGAGTGGAGAAAATATCAAAGCATACATCTTCCTGGGGCTTTGGATATGTTATTGGCATATGTGGAGAGAACCCTTCATGCTGTTTACTATTAGGGAGGGAATAAACAGTTGGACTTCACTACCTATACACCTCAGGTGTTTTTTTCTTGAAAAAAAAATCAGCAGTGGGTTCACCCACATGTAGAGACAAAACGCCACATTTCTCATTGCTTCCTTCAACAGAATCATCTCTGTAGTTACAACTTATATCTGTCCTGTGGTTTGCTTTATGCTGTAGGTTATAAAGAAAAAGCAGTCCTTCTGATAAGGTCTGGAGTTTTATTCAAAGGTAGAGAATTGCAAAATAGAAAAATACGACACCTGCAGTTTGAAAGTGATCGTCCCTGAACCCATTCATTATAAAATTTTCCTCTAATCCAGGAATAAAGTTGAGTAAACAGGAAACACAGACACTGTTTCTAGGCAGCACTTAACTGTTTTAATAGAGGACTCCCATTACTGACATGTTGGCAGAGGGAGTGGGGGAGATGGCATCCATATCCTTTACACTGTGGTGTTTTCTTCTGGCTCCAGTTTTCCTAATAACTCAGTAACAACCATTAAAAATTCAGCTTCATAATGAAACACCTTGGCTGCCAATTAACACCAGCTTCAAAAACTAATTTGCATTTTGATACAAGTTGTTTTTCTTGATACTTTCCCAGCTAGCCCAAGTTCTGGCCCCAAATCAACATGATTGAACTTTTAAGTAAAATGGTCCTACTCACAATTTCCATGCTCTGTATTACACTAACAACCCTCCCCCCAAAATATCTGTCATTAATTTAAACACTGGACGCTTTCACTTAGTGTACTTAGCTCTGTCATTGTTCTGGATTTAAAGCACGGCCTCATAGCCAGACCAAATTTCTTCTGGATCTAAACAAAATAAACTGCTTTGTAGGAAGTTCTCCTAGAGACAATGCCAACATGATATGCCAAAAAAATAAAGCTGCCAGAGAAGAAACACACACACACACACACACACACACACACACACACACACAATTTTTTATATTTTCTGTAGCCAAACAGAGAATTTCGAGCACTTTAATGTAAAGAAGTACTTTTTCTGGGATTAGAAGATTCTCTGAATTCATTGGAAATGTTCTGAAAATCCCACATGCAATAGAAATTATCCCTCTTGTTTGAAATAGAGTAGCCAGTTTGCCTGTTAATCTTAGTGTTTACTAAGTAATCTACCCTGATTAATTTAAATATAAACGAGGCATGGTGGCACATGCCTGGAATCCCAGTACTTGATAGGCTGAAACAGGAGAAACCCAAATTGGAGACCAGCATCTGCAACTTAGTGCAACTCTGTCTCAATCTTTTTTAATTTACTTTTATTGGTACATTGTAATCATACATCACATTGGAATACAAGACTTGAGAGGATATACAAGCACACATCATCCAATTAGCCTCATCAACTCCCCATCCCATTCCCTCCTCCTCCCTCGATCCCATGCTTCTTTGGTGATTAACTTTGATACATTTGTATATGTACCTCCTGTGTTTTAAAGAGTTTCCATCCTCCCCTATCCCATACCATCTGATTGGTCACCTTAATTGCTTCACTATAGGACCCTTTCTATAACTCGAACTCTTCTTGTTACCCCTTTCCTCCTAGTTATTGCTGATTAGGGGAAGCATCTGGTTTTTATTTTCTGCGATATTTCTCTGTGCATGCCACATTGAAAGTACCAATTCCACTCTTGACGGCTCTAGTAGTGGCCTGGCTACCTGGTGGACTGATCCAGAACTCGCTAGCTCCAGCACCAGACTTGCCTCATGGGATTCATTGGAAATGTTCTGAAACACTTCCAGCCTATTCTGGCCTTGCTGGCCCCCGCAGCAGCCTAAACCCTCGGGTGGCTACAATCCCGGCCTCGGTGGCCCCAGCACTGGCCTTGCCTCAAGGCAGGCTCCAATCCCGGCCTCAGAGGCCTTAGTAGTAGTGACCATGCCTCACGGTAGGCTCTGATCTCAGCCTCACTGGCCCCGGCACCAGCCTTACCCCTCAGCAGGCTCCAATCCAGGCCTTGAGGGACACAGCACCAGCCTAACCCCTCGGCAGGCTCAGATCCCAGCTTCGGAGGCCTCAGTAGCAGCCTTGCCTCAAGGTAGGCTCCAATGCCAGCCGCTGGCCCTGGCACCAGCCTACCCCTCGGCATGCTCCGATCCCGGCCTCAGAGGCCCCAGCACTGGCCTTGTCTCATGGCAAGCTCTGATCCCGACCTTGCTGACCCCGGCACCAGCCTAACCCTTCAGCAGGCTCCAATCCCGGCCTTGGAGGCCCCAGCACCAGCCTTGCCTCATGGCAGGCTCCAATGTCGGCCTCGCTGGCCCCGATACCAGCCTAACCCCTCGGCAGGCTCCGATCCTGGCCTCGGAGGCCTCTGTAGTGGCCTTGCCTCACAGCAGGCTCTGATGCCAGCTGCTCGCCCCGGCACCGACCTAACCCCTTGGCAGGCTCCGATCCTGGCCTCGGAGGCCCCATCACCGGCCTTGCCTAATGGCAGGCTCTGATGCCGGCCTTGCTGGCCCCAGCACTGGCCCTGCCTCATGGCAGGCTCCAATCCCAGCTTTGCTGTCCCAGTCGTTGGCCTCACCCCTTGGCAGGCTCCAATCCGAGCACTCTCTTTGCCCAGCAGGTTGTCTAACATTCCCGAGGGTGTGTGGTCATAGCATTCTGCCTCTAGGGTTATTACTTCAAAAGTTCCAGGTGTAATGCATCAGATCTCTGCCTCCCCTGAGTAATGGCCACTGCCTCCACCATTTCAAATCTTTCCCAAGCTCTTTTTCTACTCTGAATGTTGTCCAGTGTTCCTAAGCATGAGCGACAGTAGCATTTGACGTTTGGTGTAATTTCTCCAAAAAATAAGATTGGTAGGATCAGATTTCTGCCTCTCCTGAATACAAGTCTCGACCATCATCGCGGCAGCTGCTTCCAGCACCACCTTCCTCCTAGGTCTCCACTAAACTCTCTCCTTACAGGTGAAGTCCAGGATTCTTAAGAATGTAGAGAATAAGCAGTACTCCTTCACTGGAACTTATTGTTCCGTAAGTTCCAGTTCATTTGGATAAGTTTTGTCTGCATCTCCAGTATCCTGGCATCCGCCACGGCCTTCCCTCCCAATATCTTTTTTTTTTCTTTTTCTTTTTTTTTTAAATAAGAGAAGACAATATGTGTGGTTTGAGGAGGTTGTGGGATCAGGCACTCAATAGGACTGCGTCCCGGGCCCTGGTTCTTCCGGGGGTCCTGCTTGCCCTGTGCAATCCCTGCCCAGGACCCAGGGTCTTGAGGCCTGGGCCCCAGTTCTTCCAGGGGTTTGGTGTGCCTCACGCAACTCCGCCCGTGGCCCAGGGTCCTGCGACCCGGGGCCCGGTTTGTGCCCCGCCTGACACCCACCCGGGGCCCAGGGCCTTACTTTGTCTCAAATTTATAAAACTAAAAATAAAAAAGCTAGATGCATAGCTTCAAGGTAGAATGCTCCTGGGTTCAAACCCTAGTACAAATAAAATTACCTCAATGATACTAGAGTAAGTACCTCTGCTTTACTTGTGTTTCTTTTACCTTAAATACAAAGTGAGAAAAAAATAGCATCATTAATTCCAACAGTGTTCTCCAATAATGCTTTATATAACTTGTTCCAAGAGTAAATAATGGAACAAAAAATGTCTGACTAGACTGGTGTGGAGACTGAATCAGTAATTAAAAGCCTCTTAAAAAGTGCCAGGCTTGGTGATGCACTCTTGTAATCACCACGCTTGGGAGGCGTGGATCACATAGGTTTGAAGGTAGCCTCCCTGGCTTAAGAGACCCTGTTTTCAAATAAAAATATAAAAAAAAATAGGTGTCTGGGAGTGTAGCCCAGAGGTAGAATGGTTTCCAGGAATCCCAGTATACCACACACACACACACACAAAAAAAAAAAAAAAAAAAAAAAAAAACCTCTTCAAAAAGAAAAGCCCAGGAAAAATGACTTTACTGCTGAATTTGACCAAACAGTTAAGTGAGAATCAACCTCAATTTTTCTCAAACTCTTACGAAAAATTGATGAAGAGGAAACACTTCCATAACATTTTATAAAGTCTTCATTACTACTTTGATATAAAAGTCAGTCATAGACACCACAAGTAAAGGAAAATACAAGCCACATCCCTGATTAATATAGATGCAACATCTTTCAATGAAATATTATCAAATCAAACCACATCATAAAAAAAAAGCAAGTGCAATTTATCCCTGGGATGCAAAGATAGTTTAACCAAATCAATCAGTTAAGGATAAAGTCAAGCTACATGATTGTCGCAATAGATGCAGAAAAAAATTAGTACATTTTCATGATTAAAAACTGTCAGCCAGGCTTGGTGTTGCACACTTGTATTCCCAGTACTGGGGAAGCTGAGACAGTAAGATCAAAGGTTTATAGCCAGCCTCAGCTACTTAGTGAGGCACTCCACAGCTTAGTAAGATCCTGTTTCAAAATAAAGGACAAAAAAAAAAAAAAAAAAAATAGGGCTGGGGAGGGCAGCTCAGAAGTAGAATGCCTCTGGGTTAAGTAGAATGCCTCTGGGTTCAACCTCCAGTACCATAAATAAATAAATAAATAAATAAATAAATAACCTCTAAATAATTTTTAAAGTGATGATGCATTGCAATTTCCCACATTTGAAACCAGATTGTTTCAAAAATTTCATTTTTACATAAAATTTTTTTGAAGAGTAGAATGTGTCATTCAATTATACTTTGAGTCCTAGGCTAATTCAAAATGTTTGATGTATTAAAAAAAATGTTTGAGTATGGTGCCATTAGTACTATTTCAATTACATTTATTTATCCACAGTTTACAATATTATTTCTATGGGAAAAGACGTTCAGAATTCTATATAAAGATATGAAGATTAGATGTGTCCTGGGTCAACAGCTTTCCCTTGACACTAACCTGCTAGCCTCTACTTCCTAGTAACTCCACACAACTGTAGCTCTCCGTGCAAAGTAGCCTGTAGAAAATAGCTGTCCCTATCCATAATACTGCAACTCACAGCATTCTCTATAATGCATTTCTGAGTCCATTCTTGGCATGAACCCTTAAAATATAGAATCATTGTGTTCCACAATCCCTCCCAGAAAAAGAAAAAAAAAAAACTGGCTAATTTCTCAGCTAAGCAATGAATGCAATTACTAATGTTTTCTTTATTATATTTTCAGTCTTTTAAAATTTAAAGTATGCACCATTTTTTCTAGCTTCTTACAATCCTGTCTAGAAGTTTGATGAGAGTTCAGAATGGATGTCAAGTCTCAGGTCACTAGAAATTCATTTAGGCAATTGAAATGGCAATTTATTAGCCAACTTGCATGGAAACACATTTTTTTATCTTCGTATTTGTTTCTGCATTTGGACCAGTCTGCCAAATGGCAGTTACTCATGGCCTGAGAATAAATACAGTGTCTAAATTGCTTAATTTTGCTCCTAGTGAGAGAATTTGGCTTATTATAAAAATGCTTTATATTATAAGCATATCCTGCAAGTCTTTAGCATCATTCTCTTTTAAAGAAATTAATTCAATAAAAATAACTAAGTATAATTCAACTCCCCCCCCCAAAAAAAAAAACCTGTCAACAAACTAGAAAAAGAGAAAACTATTTCAACATAATAGAGGCCAGATGTGAAAATCCCTCAGCTAACAAACATGAACAATAAAAATCTAAAATCTTTTCTTTTAAGATCAGGAAGAAGGGAAGGATGCCCACTTGAGGTACTACCCAGAGCAAATAAGAAACAAAAAAGAAATAACACTATCCAATTAGTAACAAAGAAGAAAAATTGGCTGTTTGTAAATGACAATCTACATGTAGGATATCCAAAAGATTCTTTAAAAAAAACAAACAAATGCACAAACAAAAAAACAGAATACAACCTGTCAAGCTGGTAAACTCAGGCACCTGTTTACAAATTTATCTAAAATCCTGTGCTTTTTAACTGATAATCAACTAATAAAATGCACCAATTACTAATTTCTTTTGGTTTGCAGTGGAAAAGGTATAAGGTGCTATATTTTTCAGAGTTACAAATTTTGAATATATTTTCAACTATTGTATCCTCCAAATAATCTTTTTTTCTTTTGTGTTGGTACTGGAGATGGAACCTAGTGGCATTCTACCACCGAGCTATACAACCAGCCCTATTTTATTCTTTTATTTTGAGGCAGGGTGTCATTAAGTTGCATATGGTCTCATTAAGTTACTGAGACTGGACTTGAAACTGCAATCTTCCTGTTTCAGCCTCCCAAGTACTGAGATTACAATCATGTGACACCATGCCCTGAATGCATCATCTTTAAGAAGTTTTCAATTAAATTTCTATTAAAACTTAAATCGTTT
This sequence comes from Muscardinus avellanarius, assembly GCF_963383645.1. Classification (NCBI taxonomy): domain Eukaryota; kingdom Metazoa; phylum Chordata; class Mammalia; order Rodentia; family Gliridae; genus Muscardinus; species Muscardinus avellanarius. The sequence continues at coordinate 88,678,221 of NC_137791.1, forward strand.
TCAATTAAAAAATAAGTAAAAATATGGCCTTAAAATCTGAGGTTTGATAGGTTATGAGATATCTTTAAGATTCACTTAGTCTTTTTCAAAAAATACCTATTCATGATTACATAAATATAATTGCATCAAAGTATAATGAAGCATTCCTATAGTCTCAGTACTTGTGAGTTTGAGACAGGAGAATTACAGGTTCAAAGCCAGCCTCAGAAACGTGGTGAGACCCTGTTTCAAAATAAAAAAGGCTGAGGATATATGTAGTTTACAGGAGGAACACCCCTGAATGTAATCTTCAGTACACATATCTACATATATTTGCATGAAACTATTAGCAAAGATTGAGAGTCTTCTGTAGTGCTAAAATCAGAATGTGGGACTTAGAACCACTTTAGCTGAACTTGCACCTGGACTGTGCCTCTTTCTAGCTGTGTGAGATTAGGCAAGTTACTTTTCTTCTTTGCACCTCATCTATAAACTAGGGATGATAATATAACGAATTCAAAAGGATGCCTGGCTCATATAAATACTCAAGATGTAATCTTCTTTTTACTTTCGTTTGGTATCACAGTCTAGTGTGGTAAGGAAGATGTCTTCATTCAGGAAGCACAAATCAAATCAGATGGTTACTAAAGAACAGATCCTCATAAGGGAATCCCCACAGCGTGACACTATCTAACTACCAATCACTACACACCTCAAACTTTGAGGAACAGGAGGAGAGTTTGACTAGAACAAATTTTGAAGAATAAGAGAGTAGAGGCTTTAACAAACCGACCTCTTTTCTGCTAGCAAAACAGTATAATTAGGTCCATCTTATTTAAACTTTCTAATTAATACAAATTATTTGAGCTTTCTGATGGTTGCTGACACATTCTTGTAGCCAGCCAAATGGAAGTCAATTAAATAGTCACAACTCATCAATGGTAAATAAGACCTATGTTTGATTTTTCTAATACATTTATGGATTTCTTATTTTATCACCAATGGTGACATCTGGTCAAAAATTTATTTTTGTCTTTAAAACCAAGCCAATGCCCATTTTCTTTGGTTACATAGAAACAAACTTAAATATACTTTGAAACCAAGTTGAATGATGAGTGTGCAATGAATTTGATCAAATTTAGAGCAGATACAGAGACATCACTTTAAGGTCCAACAGTTCTCACTGACTTCTGTAAGGTTTTTTTCTTATATTATTTCATGGTCTAAAATTTATATTCTAACTTGGAAGAAAATAAAGTTGGTCCTGAATTTATCATATAGAACTGTATAGTCTCATTATGCCTGAATCTAGAAGAAAATAAAGGTCAGGGGATGGTTTTAACATATACAGCATAAAATAATCTAAAACTTTGAAAAGTAAATTTAATCAGTGTTGTCCTTAGCAGGAGCTAAATGCTAACTCATTTTATTATTCTTTTTGAAAGCACTTGAATATAAACAGGAGGTGGGCACTAGAAATTTGCATTCTAGTTTTGTCCTTAAATTTCAATATGCTTTAGGAAAACTATGCTTCAATCAACAAAATGTGAACTATTCAGAAAAATAAGTTTTATCAAATTTTGAATTGAGAATAGACAGCGATGGATATTCCCCTTCTCATTACATAGTTCACTGACGAGATTATAAGTTCCTTTTGTTCTACCTAAAATATATATATATATATATATATATATATATATATATATATGAATGAGCCAAAGTCATTTAAGTCATATGAGGGTCCCAAACATACCATATCCTTCTGAACATATGTGAATATTATATATAACTTATTGGATCTTCCCTTTCTCTTTCTTCTCTCTCTCTTTCCCTCCCCCCCCTCTCTGTCCCCCTCCCTCCCTCCTTATTTGTTTTTTGGTATGAGAACTGAACCTAGGATCATTCTACCTCTGAGCTATATCCCCACCCCAGTCCTTTTTTATTTTATCTTATTTTATTTTTGAAACACAGTCTTGCTAAATTGCTGAGGCTGGCCTTAAACCTTCAATCGTCCTGTCTCATACTCTTAGCTTATTGGAACTCTCAAATTTTAGGTAAATTCATATGACTTATTTTATTCAAAGCATATAATTCTGTTATGTTTGTTAAGGGCATTTTGTAATAATACTTTATATATTTTAGAGAGAACTGGCTTATTTGTTATAACTACTCTGAAAAACTTTGAGGATGAAAGGGCTATATACTCTAGCAATGGCAACTTTTGTAATTATTCCAAGAGGATGCACTTGCAAAGCAGCTTACAATTCCTTAGAAAGAAGATAAAAATAATCAATGGTGAGAAACACATTTCTGGCATTTCTGACTCAGATAAACAATAAATATCAAATAAGAATGCAAGTAGAATCGTTTGTACAATTAAGTTACCCCTCTCTTCTTTCATATGAAATCTACAAAATAAATAACTCAACATAAGAAATGTGTTGAGAGAAGATATATAACTTTAGCATCATTGCACTTTTCTGAAGACAAGCTCCTTAATTAGTTGATTCAAGAACAATAGCATGTATTTCAAGTGGTCTCCATCATTAGCAAAACTGGTAGAATTCTCCCACCCTTAAATCTGATATTCCTGTGTTTTTAAATCATGGGCCATTCTCATATTTATTTACCTGTGTAGCTATTTTATAACTTCCACTAGAGACAAAGCAATCTTTATGAGGGTGGAGACTTTTTATAAGCTACAAGAAACAGAAATAGTGTTTCATAACTCTTTGCTGAGCAACTTGCCATCCAGTACAAATTAATGCTTAAATTTGCATTATTTCATTTTTATACAGCAGGGGAGAAAAATTCTCAGAAGGCAATTGCTTTTTCTCTTCCTTTTTTTCTTTTTATTCTTTCCTCCTCCTCCTCCTCCTCCTCCTCCTCCTCCTCCTCCTCCTCCTCCTCCTCCTCCTCCTCCTCCTCTTCCTTTTTATTTTTTGTTGTTGTTGTTCCTGGAGATTTAACTCAGAGACATTCTACCTCTGAACTACACATGACTCTATTTCTTTTGTTTTTGTTTTTTGTTTGAAACTGGGTCTTATTGAGTTGCTGAGGGCCTCACTAAGTTACTAAAGCTGTTCTCATACCTACTGTCCTTCCTTCTCAGTCTTCCAAATACTGGGATTACAGATGTGTGCAACTACATCCAGCTTGAAATTTGGTTTTATAAGATCAAAGAGAAACCACAAATGATAAAATCTACTGACTATCACTATTTCCTGATCCATTCTCATTTTAGAGATTTAATACAATTATCTCTGTCTCAGTTTCTTTGGCTTGCTATAATAAAATTCCTCATATTGTATAATTTATATGCAACATAAATTTACTAGTCACAGTTCTTGAGGCTGTGAAGTCCAAGATCAAGGTGCCAGCAGATTGGATGTCTAGGGAGGTGACACTCTGCATCCTCAAGTCGAGTAAGATAGAAACAAACTTTACAATGGAAATAATACCATTCACAAGGACTCTACCCTTGAGCCCTAATCACCTCTCAAATGCCCCATCTCCTAACACCACTACACTAAGCATTAATGATTAATATATTCATTGGGAGTACACATGAACATTCAGTCACAGTAGGCTCCCACTCTAGTGCTTATCTGCACTTAATAGAATTATCCATATTTGTACCTGGCCTTGTCACTACACTGTGATGCCCTCTGGGGACACTTTATGTCTGTGTGTTTTCCCACAGTAAATTTTAGTGCCTAGATACATTTAGGGGTACTTATTAACACTCATTGTCCAATGATAACTTACTTACATTATCCAACCGTCAATACTTTTACAATAAGAAAACTGAGCCGGGCGTGGTGGCTCACGCTTGTAATCCCCGTGGGAGGCGGAGACAGGAGGATAGCGCAGGTTTGAAGCCAGCCTCTCTTGCTTAAGAGACCCTGTTTCCAAATAAAAATATAAAAAATAGGTCTGGGAGTGTAGCTCAGAAGTAGAAGGGTTTCCAGGAACCCCAGTACCACCAAAAAAAAAAAAAAAAAAAAAAAGAAGAAGAAATTTGAAAACATCTCTTTTATTTCTATAACTTTCTGCCATATCTCCCAAAAAGTCTGCTGAGAAAAAAAAAAAAAAAGTAAAGCTATCGCCTTGGTTTGGAAGGAAGGCAAATTAGAAGGAATTGGGATGACAATTAGAGTTCAGAAAAAGCTGAACTGAATTTGTTGCTGTACTGAATGAGTGCGCGCGCACACACGCACACATATGTATATATATATATATATATATATATATATATATATATATATATAAAAGAGTTTATATGTGCATGAAACAATTCAATGAAATTTTGTTAACTATGTATGATATGCAAATAACTAGGGAAAGCACTGTTGGATGAAGTTAAAAAAGAGAAGGAAAACGTAGAATTTGCCTTCTAATTGCCTGTGCTTATAGACAGAAGGTCAGCACAAAATAGAGCTAAAAACCCCACAGCATATGGGACATAAAATAATGGATTCTTGCTGGCAAGGATCAAAAAAGGTCCGATAAGGCATTTGCTTTTGAGTTGAGCACTAAAAATGAATACACTTCCCTAATGCTGAAGAGGAAATTTGAAGTTAAAAGACATAATCAAGTTGATGACATAAAAGCAAATTTGAAAGTGAAGAGAAATTATACCATATGAGTAGATAACATTTAAACTAATAAATTGCTGATATATTTGGAAAAGCTGCCTAGTAATATGAATTATATTTTACTCGTTACTTCAACATCTTTGTTTTCAGAAATGTTCTTCTAAATGCAACATCTTATTAATATGTAACATAACAATTATGGAAGACAATATTTTGTTATTACTTTATTATATTTATAGTTATGTTTAAATATTTTATTATGTCTAAATTTCAAAATATGTTGAGAAAAAATATAAATCTTCGGGTCTCTGTGTTCTCATCTCCTGCTTTCTAACCATGTATGTGGTCATGCACCACATAACAGGATTTGGGGTCATTAGTAGATCATATGTATGATGTGGTCCCTGAGTGATGTTATAACCATCTTAGTTTGTGTAAATACAATTGATGATTTTCACACAAGGATGAAATTGGCTATTGATGTTGTTCTCAGAAAGAATATATACAAATTATATATATATATATATATATATAATCACTAGAATAATATATATACATATTAGATATAATAAACATTAGATATACCAAAGGCTTCAATAAGCCTATTTCAATTTATGATGTTAACTTGTACGTCAAAAACAGATCTCTTGTGCAAACCATACTAACTCTGAAGATGAAGAAAAGCAGAGATTCCAACTATATTTGAACTCATTTGGTGACCAAATAAAGGCAGTTGAAGAAGAAAATAAAAAGCACAATATGCAAAATGTTTGAAAAGCAATAAAAAAAAAGCACTCACTTAAAAAAGGGGGAAAAAAGGTAAAGGAGCAAATTTCTATTCTTCAAATGATAGATGGTAATGAGTTTAAGTGTATGTATCAGAAGAAGACTGTGAGACAGAATATGTGTGTGTATACATATATATGTGTGTGTGTGTATGTATAAGTGTATATACACATATATATGTATATATGGGTATATTTACATAAGTACACATTAATATGGTTTACCTTGGTTTATAATTTCAGAAACTAAAAGCAAAATGTTTCAATCTTTTTTTATTTTTTGATATAAAGTTTTTATCATTTGAGAGTAAAAGTTAAATCATTGCTGAACACAGCACATTTTATTCCAATATGAATTTAGATATTGATTCAGATCAAAATTTTAAAGGTCAAATGTTCTAAAAGTCTTCAAAATAGTTTATAACTTGTAGGGTTTTTTTTATTAGAAGTCAAGTTGAGTGACTGATATTTACACATCTGATCAATAAACCTAAGGTTTGTTTTATAACCACTGTCATTTGATGTTATTAAGCATATAAAAGCTACTAATCTCTGAACTCCATTTTATATTACAGTAAAGTATTAACATTTTCAAGTCTTAATTAAAATTAGATTGTATAACACAATTGACCTTAATATAGTAATAAGGATCTTTAAAAGAAGAACAAGATGAAACTAAAATTTTATTTTAAAAATTCTCCTCTTTAAAAGACTCATTATTATTTAAAAAGTATTGCATCACTTTAAAAATGTAGTTTCTTTATGAGGCTCTTCACAACTCATAAAGAAACTTTGTTTCTTTATGAGTTGTGAAGTCAGTGAGACTCTGTTTCAAAAAACAAAAAAGACTAAAAAATAGGGTTCGGAGTGTAGCTTGGAGTTACAATGCTCCTGGGTTGCATCCCCAGTACTGTAAAAAAAAAAAAAAAAAGGACTCTAGTTTGATGTGAAATAACTAAATTCTGTCAAGGAAATCTTTATTTATAGACTTAATTGAACCTTCTTGAAAAAAATTATAGACTTAACCGAACCTTCTTGAAAACTCCTCAGTATTCATTCAACAAATATTAATTGAGCACCTTCAATCTGTCAGTCAGTTGGGATACACCAGAAAAGATGTTTTTTCTTTTCCTCCATGTGATGATATAGTGAAACAAGATATAAACAAGGAATTAAAATCCAACAAGACAAGTATTATAATAATGGAAACAGGGTTTATGCTCTATAGGGGAAAACCCCCATGAAGTAGGAAAATTTCAAGCTAAAAGTAACTAATAATCAAAGAGACATCGCATGTACTTACAGGAATAGACAAAAGAGAATGGACATTTTGAAGAAAAATTTTTAAAATCCCTCTGGTAAGACAAAGAGCACACAGATTTCAGCGGCAAAACTGGTATATCAACGCTAGATTTCAAAGAAGCTTGCAAACTATGTAAAGGTATTTGCAATCCTTCCTAAAGGCAATAAGAAGTCACTGAAAAAATATTAATGTGGGAAGTCACAGATGTCATAATAGCTAATATTTGTTGACTATATAACAAGTCCTGATATGGCTATTTTATATGTATTAACTTTAATTTTTACATGAACCCAGTAAGATAGAAATGATTATTTTCCTCATCTTACAATGAGAAATTTGAGAGTTGGATAAGTTAAGTAATTTGTAAAAATGGAATTAGCTAAGATAGGCTAGAATCAGAGCAAAAATCTGTTCATTCTGGCTCTGGAGATGAAGAAAAACAGAGATTCAAATATCTAGTGGTAGTGGGGATTGATCCCAGGGCATTCTACTCTATGCTATACCCCTAGCCATATTTTATGTTCTATTTTGAAACAGGTTGTCTCACTAAGTTGCTGCCTCACTAAGATGTAGGGGCTGGTCTTGTACCTACAACCTACCTGTCTCAATCTCCCAGATACTGGGATTACAAACACATGCCTTCCTGCTAGCTTAAAATTACTTGATGACTAAAGTCAATTGAAGAAGAAAATAAAAAGTGCACTATAATGTTTGATAGGCAATGAAAAAGTACTCAACACTGTTCTAGATACTTGAAATACACTATTCCATAAATTCCCAAACTTAATGACTTTCTACCTTCTTTCCAGAAAACAAAACTCAGTGATTCTTTGTGTACTTCCGGTGCCCCTTTATTTTTATTCAATGTTACCCATTTACACATGAGACTACTATTGCCCCCCTTGATCAGTCCAGTACACTCCCACTGCAGTGGTAGTATCCTTGACTTAGGGAATCTACAAAACAATGGGGAGAAAAAGGCATCCTGGAACTGAACTGTTTCAATCAGCACTCTCACTGTTATAATTCAGAATACCTGACTACTACAATTTACAGATAGGCAGATTTGTTTGCTAATAGTTCTAGATATCACAGGGGTTCAATCCATGTTAGGCCAGGTATATTTTAGGGCACTCAGTAAATGGTTTAGGGAGAGACGGGAAGGAAGGAAGGAAGGAAGGAAGGAAGGAAGGAAGGAAGGAAGGAAGGAAGGAAGGAAGGAGAGGAAGAAGGAGAGAGTGACAGACAGACAGACAGACAGAGGCTCTCATCTCACACCATGTAAACCAGAACCAAAAGAGAGCAGAAGCGAACAAGGGGGTAACCATATATAATCTCTACGGCCAGTCCCATGGACTGCTCCTCAGCTGCCAAGCCTGCCTTGATTCCTTGACATGTAGGGGGACATAACATGAACACTTTTGGCGAAGGAAGCAAATAAGGTGCATATTATTAGAAGATGCAAAGTACCATGCAAAGTGAAACAGAAATAGGCTGGATATTGGGATCTAGGATCAAAGGACGGATTGGGGTAGAAAGTGCTTTGTGATTTTTAAATGAGACCATCCAGGAAGTGATAGTACAAAGAGAAAAGTATTGAGCTAGTGGGCACTCCAACCCTTAACTGTTTGAGGGGGAAATAAGTAATTAGCAAGGAAGAGCAGAAATAAGTATTAATGAGGTAAAAAAATATCAAGTAAGTTGCCTTATGAGAGTATTCCAAGGAAGAAATAATCAAATTAATCAGATGTTTTTGATTGGTCAAGTAAGCTATCCTTTGATCATTCTCCATTGGTTTAGTAGCTTGAAGTCATTTGTGACCTTGACAAGCATCCTTTCAGTGATGAGGAGAAAGGCACAAGATGAGTTTGAGAATGGAGCAGAGCATGGTGGAACAAACCTGTAATTCCAGTTCTTAGGAGATTAGGATAAGAGCATTGCAGATTTGAGGCCAGCCTCAGCAATTTAGCGAGACCCTCACAAACTTTTTTGTTAAGACCTCACTTTTCAGCGTTTCTCAGCCTTCTTTTATGATGTAATATTTTCAACCATTGTCTTCCTTGTTCTCATTAAAATAGTCTAATGTGTGTGAAAAATAGGGCTGGGCTATAGCTCCAAAGAAGAATGCCCCTGGGTTTAATCCCCATACCACACTGAGAAAATAAAATGAAGAGTTAATAGAAAAATATAAGTAGAGGAGTGGACTTTAGTGAGCATCTTGTCAGGATTTTTGTGCAGTGGACAGATCAGTAGGCAACCAACAATTTGAGCCTGGAGCTTCAATTAAATAAGTAAATATTTGGAAATCATTTAATATATGCTAATTACAATTTTTAAAGTCCTGAGGATATAGAAATGAAAGTGGCACTGCTCCTTTCCAAGCGGTTCAGTGATACAAGAGTAAAGAGACATTAAAATAGAGCTTGATAATTGCTGCCACAGAAAGAAATTGAGAGTGTTATAAGTTCACGTAAGAGGGCATTTATCCAGACTAAGTGGGACAAAGAATGCTTCCGTAGGGTAATTGATATGTGAAGTGGGTGTTGACAGCTAAGACAAAGTTACTGAGATGAAGGGAAAGGAAAAGGAAACCAGGTCTAGAATAATCCAAGCAAAAGGCATTGTGACTACCAAGGGGAGGGCTGAACTGCAGCACTCCAGTGTTTTGGGAGGACAGGATCCAAGGATTAGGAGAGAAATCAGGCACCAGAACACTGTAGTGCAAAAGAGGGGATTTTTTTTTTTTCCTGTAAAGGACAAAAAAGATTAATGGACAGTCTTTGAGTTGGGTCAAGGAAGAATTAGATTGCCTCTTTAAATCATGACTCAGCAGTAGAGTGGATTAATGGGGGAATCTGGAAACGTGTAAAGCAATTGGCTAAGTATTTTTTGAGAATCACCTATCTAAATGTGCTAGCTGAAGCTGTAAGAATGAATATTATAAGAAAGCAAAGTTTACAGCTGAACTCATCTTACAAGAATATAGTGTCATGACCCTGGTTAAAGCTTTTAAGTGGCTTTAGGCTCTTAACTCTTTTTTATAGCCCTTCCTACTACCGTATTCTCTTCCAAACCATGACTTTGGACACACTGGTCTTCTTTTTATTCCCAGAACTCTTTGATGATTTCTTACTTGGCCACCTATGCCCTGAGTGACCCAAGTGCTTCTTCTTCATATGGGCACATAACTGTTCCCTTCTGACAGGACTGGGTGTCACTGCCAGTTTCTTAAAAAGTCTTGCTGCTCCATACCACCATTTTGAGTAATGGTCACTTTCAATGGTGTGACTCTTTTTTAAATCTTTACATAGTAATTTTGGTGTCATCTTATTTTATAACTTTGATTGGCTGATTAAATGACTGTTTTATTTTTTCCCCAAATGTCATCCTGCTGAACTAGGGTGTGAGCTGTACAAGGGAAAAATCTTTTCTATCTTTATGGTGTAAACTGTACCTGAAAGTAGCAGCTCAACACATATAGACTGAGCGAAAGAAGGAAATTATCTATACTTTTATTAAACTATGTATATTTATTATTTTTTAAAGGTAAATGTATTTTTCTGGTTTTAAATAAAACTGCTGATAGGGAGGAAGACATATTTATTATTCTAGCTTTTGAATTTTAAGCCACGTACCTTATCAACTATGCAAAAATTACTTACAATAAAAAACTACAGTTTGAGAATACTTTGGAATAACAAGAAAAAACATTCACAAAATGATTAACTTCAGACTCTGACAAAACAATCTAAAGAACATTTTAATCTGTATTTAGGACTCAGAAGTAACTCTACTATTACCATGAGACTATGGTAGATTATTATACTCAAACTTGCTTTTACTACATATCATTAAATAAGCAGAGAGAATACTTCAGTTCTTTTGAGAATTCTAGTTGCCCAATATTACTTTTTCCCCCAGTTTTTTAAATTAGACACAGAGTCATTGGATACTATGCCCAGCTCCATAGACTTGTCTATTAATATATTACTATGCTATTCAAAGAAGGTAGCTTTTAAGATATAATGGGAATTTTTTTGGTTGAGGCTCCTGGGAAGCATTAAAAGGGACAAATACTTTAGCTACTGGTCCTTTTCCCTCTTCCTGTTTGAAGATTAATCTGAATGTATATGTGTTAGGTAAGGGTCCAATTTTATTCTTTTTCATTTATTATTATTTTTCAACAATATTTAGTTAAAAGACTAGTATTTCCTCCACCAAAAGTTCATGGAAACCTTGTCAAAAATAACTTGACAATGTATGGAAGAATTTATCTCTAGGCTTTTATTTAGCTCCAACGGTTTATATATCTGCCTTTAGAACAGTACTACACTGTTTCAATTATTGTAGCTTTATATGGTTTGAAATCAGAAAATATACATCTTCTAGCTTTGTTCTTCTTTGAGACTGTTTTGGGTATCTAGAGTCCATATTCCATATCAGGATAGATTTTTTCTGAAAAATAAATAGATAAATGTATGATAGTTTCACCTAAAAAAAAAAAAAGAAAAAAATATTCTCTGGTAAGAAAGAAAGCAAAAAGAAATATTGAAATGTTATCTTTAAATCATCAAAAGTTTGGTACCAGACAAATGAAACTGTTATGTGAGATTATCAATGTTAATATTGTATAAATTGCTATAATACTAGATGTCAACCAGTAAGCCAAGCGTGGGAAGGAGGGATGGGGAGGGAATGGGGTGGGGATCGTGGTAGGGGCTAACTGGGCGAGATGTGCATGTATGTCTACAAAAGTATTTTCTTTATACCACTATGATGTATGAATACATTGCACCAATAAAAAAAGGAAACTAAAAATAAATAAATAAATAAATAAATAAATAAATAAAGGAAAGAAGGGAGGGAGGGAGGAAAAAGGGCTAGGAATGTAGCTCAGTAGTAGAGCCCTTGAGATTGATCTATACCCAGTACCAAAAATTAAAAAGTATATCCTCACTGACTCTGAGGTTTGCACGGAGTTTTCAAGCTATTTTCAGTCCACCTCATCTTCATTTTGTTAAGTGTGTGACAACAAGGTCTGTCTTGTTTGAGTAACCAAGTTATTTTTCTGTTACTGCTGTCTGTATAAAATTCATATAGTAGATAAAGGAAAACATACAAATTTTAACTCTATTGCAAGTAGTCTTAAAAATATCATTTGTTTGGTTCCAAACCATCACACAACTACTTTATTGCAAATTACACTCTAAAACTTCCATTTCTTTTCTGACCTGTACCAGAAAAGCTAATGATAGTTTTAGAAAGTAGGATCTTAAATCTGTAATGCTTTTCCTTCTGGTTAGCTATGTGATCATAAAGCTATTAAATAAACAGCAAGGAAAATTGATACACATTGTCTTGCATTTACACAGAAATAATATCTAGTTATATGTATTTAAAACTTTTCTAAAGGTAAACTATGTTCAAAAGCAATGGTGCATAGAATGGACTTTAAATAAAGTTTTATAATTAAGTCATGTTGGGCTTTGATCTGGAAATTAAATGAGAAAAAATAATACAAGTGGATGAAAGAAAAGGAAAAATGTATTTGTTGTAGATGAAAATAATTGTATTTATAACTAGAACAGTGCTTTTACCTCATCGTCTTTAGAATGGTTTTCTGCAGCATTTGTAAACCATGTCTATACAGACAGCATCTGGATCATTTGTTTATTTATAGGAGTTGTTCAAAATGGAAAAGGCAGAAACGACTTTGCAAAGTATCCATCTCTGCCTGACTTGGCACAATCGCAAGAGGAATTCTCAGAGATTCCCAGGATGATGTTTTTTCCACGTCAAAGCAGAATCTCCACCATCCAACACCTATCACTGTCCTTTGGAGGTTTTTTAGATTTATGAATTGACCTCTTCAGTCTTTTAATAATATTTATATGATTTTACTCTGCTTCTATGTCATACAGTTTTATTGTCTTCTGAATCAATTGCTTTGTAGCAGCAGTTAATGACTACAACTTACAGGAAAGAATTCTTATAGTCATTCTTTATCTAAAGAAACGACTCAGCTTTTGTAGATGGAAGTTACTTTCTTTGATCCCAATGTCTTTTAACAATAGGTTCAGGGCCCCAGAAGCATGCAGAGTGCAGATTTATATTTTCTCTCTTACTGACACAAATCAAGTGCAGATTTATCAAGCTGTGAAATATATTAAGTTCACAGGGTTTTAACAAAGGGTTACCAAACCACGAGAACCTGCTGTGATTCAAACTACTTTCAGATGTCCTTTTAATTATATTAAATGAAAGTTTGGGTTGGCTTTGATGCTTATGGGCAAACATCGAAATCTCTTGAAAGAGCTGCTAAAAGTACTCCCTATTGCTGTAGTTAATATACTACATTGTATGCACACTGCTAGCCAATTTATTCTAGCTGCTTTAACAAGGATATCCAGTCTGACAGGCCACACAGAATAGTATCACAAGTCAAGCAAAGCACAAATCATTAGAGGACTACGAAAGTTGTTTGACATGCACCACGGAGCTCTTTGTCACATAGCCAATTAAGTGACCAAACAAGGAACTTGAAAATACTCATTAATTTCTTTCTAGCAGTATAAACGGAGCTTAGGATCCTTCTTGTCTTGTGCACCAAAGGGACACAAGTAAAACTGGCATAATTCAATTTGCACGTTGTCAAAGGTGCAAGCAGCAACTCTGGTTCACAGAAAGTCTGCTTTAATGGCACACACACACAAAAAAAAAAAAACTAAAAGATGGGCAAAAAATATTTGGTATTACATAAAATACTACAGATATCTAGGTTTGGACATTTTTTAATATTAGTCAACAGTTGGCATTGCTGTTACCTTTAAAAGGCTGTCTCAGCATTTAAAAACAGAATAAGCAGCCCTTAGTATTTTTTTTTTTTAATAAGAAGTTCAGGTGACTCCAGGATATTAGGTTATCTGATCCTCCACATTCTCTAAGGCTGCTCTCTAGTCTCTCCTGTTGGCTTCTCTTCTTCTCTCTGACCTCTTAATATCAAGGTTTTATGGTGTTCCCACCTGTATTCTTTTCTCTACATTCATTCCCTGGATGAATTCATATAGCACAGTGACTTTAAATATCACTCTAATCTTAATACTCATCAGTTTTTTCTAGGTTATCATCTCAACTGACCTCTTAGCTTCTGTATTTAACTTCATATTTAATTGATTTTTTTTTTTGCCCATCTAACAAATCTCAAACTTAATATGTTCCTCTAGTGAAGTTCTTTTCTTTTCCATCGCAAATTGGTCACTGTTTATTGACCATCTCAGTAAATAGCAACCTCATCCTCCCAGTTGCTCAGGCAAAAGCTTTCTGTCATTTCAATTCCTCTCTGAAACCTCACCTTTCACTTCTTACCAAATCTTCTTTGTTTTACTCTTAAAAAAAAAAAAAAAATCTGAATTGCACTCTCAGCATTCAGGACAAATATGCTAATCTAAGTGACTGTCATGGCCCTGTTGGTAACCCTGCCTCAGTATTTCCTTTTTCCAGGATGAAAGGAGGATATACTTTACTTTTAAAACATATTAGAGATCATGTTATCCTTTTGCTCAGAAACCTGCAATGGTTAACTGGGTATGCTGGGATAAAAGCTGAAATCCTTTCTATGGTCTTTTGGAGTTTGAGCCCTTGCCACACAGTAGAATCCTTTCCTATCATCCCTCCTTCTGTCACTCTGCTCCAGTTGCCCTGGCTTCCTTCATTGCCAAGAGGCATATTCCCACCACTGGGTCTTTCCTTCAGAGTTTTATTCAAATACTGCCTCAGCAGTCCACTTCTTGCTTACTTATTTTTGCTCAACATTCATCATCATCTATAAATAAATGACATACCATATATTTTACATATTTAGCATACTGTCATATTCTGCCACTAGAATTTCACCCTAGGAAAGAGAACAGGGATTTCTGGCTGTTATATGCTCTGCTATATTTCCATTGCTGTAAGATTATTGGATACATGCTCAAGGAGTCATTCTTGAATATTTTTGTTGTTAATTATCATGCGATGTGTTTTTTTTCCAAAAGATAGAGATTGGTTTTGTAATGTTAATACCTAGGGTATAGATTTATAGTAGATTATTAAAGAAAAACAAACAAATAATACAAATAAAATATGACTAAATTACAGTTCTGAATTGAAATATGAGGCCTTATTTTGAATACTTTGCAAGTTTTTTTAAAAAAGAACACAAACTACCTATCTTTAAAAAATAAACAAAGCCAGGTTCATGTCTTTTATCTTTTAAATTTCCATCTATTTACTTCTTTTTAATTTTTGATCAGTTTTCAATCCTTATGTAGGTAATAAAATGTTGAAAAAAAGACTGAAAATATTCACATAAGTACCTAAATTTACTTATATTTCCCATCAAGTAAAGTTGACTCTTCAGGGAGTATACTCCTCCTTTGAGATTTCTGAGACCAAAAGAAAAGTAAACATTCTGATAAAAATGAAAATATATTTCTTAACTAGGAAAATGCTCTACTTTTGAAACAGTAAGAAATAGGCATCGGTATTTCTTAATAGTTTCTGCTGAACAACATTAATACTATTTAAAGAATGATAAAATAATTTAAATAATTTAAATATAAATTATGAAGAATGATAATTTGAAATTAAAAGCGGGCAAAGTCCTGGTTACATGTATAGAACATGAGGCAGTTGTTCTTAAGCTGTCTGAAATTATACTCTACTCCCAGATTTTCATTAGAACCACAGCATTTCTTTAGAACCATATAGTTTTTACTGGCTCATGGATTACATTCACCAGCCTTCCCCTGCTTGCAACCCATGGCCAGAGTCAACACTTTTTCAATTCATATGTACTGGCATGGCTGTCATGAAAAAGGCAGAAAACAAGTGTTGTTGAAGATGTGTAAAAACTGGAATGCTCATATACGGTTACCAGAAATCTAAACTGGTGCTGTCACTTTGGAAAACAGTCCAGATTTTATTTCCTTCTTTAATTTTTTTCTTTTCCTTCTTTCAAGATGATAATTTTTAATCAGAGTCTCCTCTGTCAATAAAAGTATCTCAAAACAAAATCATGTTTGTGTATGATCTCAGTGTCACAGCACAAAATAATTATCACATAGCCATTGGAACTTAGTCATGAAAAACAAAGAATTGCCTCACTTTCTTCCATACCTGAAATACAGTACAAAAAATAATCAATAAGTATAAAACAAATGATATATTCTGTCTCCTACTATCAAATAATTTGGCCAACCCTGCTATAACAGTATCACAGGGGTTGGGAGAAAAGTTTCCAAATCAAAATGAGCTAGCTCTAAATTAAGGGCCTTTCAATTATTTTGTGACTTTATGAAAGGTATGTTACCTTTTTTTAACTTACAGAAGTAAAAAATGCAAGTCCTGTAAATTAGAATCGCAATAATCATATCAGGAGGCTGTTATAAATTTTAAATAAGAATGTGTGTTTGGTGCTTTGCACAATAATGGCCAAATAATTAGTTTCTAGAAGATGTTTTTATTCTGAAAAACAAAATCACTGTTGTTCTTAATCATGGTCTTGAAGAAGCCAGGCAAACATATTGGGAGAAAGGCAACTACAGCATCATCAGTAGTGTGGCCTGGGACCAGTTGTATCTCCAGTCTCAGCCACCTAATCATCATTTCTAAGATTTCTTCTGGAATATTACATAGTAGCTATTTAATACACATGTGTGACACAGCCCTGTTTTCTTGGGCATAAAGCTTAAAACTCTTTAAATAAAATTATTATGTTCAAGATACAGTAATGGTATATTTTACTATCACACATATCAATATCTTTCAATAGACAATAAGGATTTTAGTGTAATATAAATTACAACTAAAGAAATATAAAGAATATTAGACTCATTTTGGGGGGAGTTGTTGAACTCTTTGATTGGAAATATGATGTCTTTTAGGAGATTCCATAATTTTTTTTTTTTTTTTTTTTTTTTTTTTTTTTTGGTGGTACTGGGTTCCTGGAAGCCCTACTACCTCCAGGCTACACTCCCAGACCTATTTTTTTTTATATTTTTATTTGGAAACAGAGTCTCTTAAGCCCGTTTCGCTGGCTTCGAAACTGCGTGATCCTCCTGTCTCTGCCTCCAAAGCACAGGGATTACAAGCGTGTGCCACCACGCCCGGCTGATTCCATATTATTTTAAAAATTGTACCAACAGCCTTTCAGCTGTTCACCTACAGATCAGTTATCATAGTTGAGAGTCAGCATCTCAGATTTCACTGTGACTTTGTAAAATAAATAAAAGCATGAAGGAAGGAAATGTAAAAGATAGGTCTAAATAGTTTATAAAATAGACACAGAACTTCTAAATAATTGAAATAAAAATGGATTTAGACGGTCAAAGTCAGCCCTAGAATAATCATTGATTATATATTTGGAAAGATCATTTTATTAAGAACTTTATGATGGCTAAACAATCATCATACCAAAAAAATAGTACCTAAAGCCTTTCATGTGTACCTCAGGGTTGTTTCATAAATAGCTCTAGAGGTGCTCTGAATTTGGAAACGAGAAAAAATAAAATTAATCTATATGATTCAAGTAGACTAATGAGTAGAGCATTTTTATTGTGGAATTTAATGGAGTAGCAATGGGCAGAAGTAGTGTACTGTATTACTGAGTAGACCATTTCTGCTTCACCAATATTCTGTTTGTATGTAGTCTTATCAGATATTTAGTCAATTGCTGAAATATTTATTCACAGTCAATTATAACACCAGGAAATCAGCCATTGAATAAACTGTGCTGTTAATTTTCCATCAGAGATTCATGTTTGAATGACCATACATTTCACAGATTTAAATACCAAAAGGTTAATTATCCCAAAGGCCTTATTAAATTAATAGCATAGATTATAATAAAAAATCCTAATATTGCTTAAAAATGATCCTCAGTTTTCATTACTGAACAATAATTTCTGTACCTAATGCATATAATATGAATATACATGTATATATATATGTATATATATATATATAATATTTTTCTAGACCTTAACAGTTGCTTATGCATAAACATCAGTTACTTTATAAAGTACAAGTTAAAGCTTATCTTCCTAATCTCTGTTCAATGCTCATTTTTTAAAAAAAATAACTTCCCTCACAAAATTCCCTTATTATTCTAATGATTTCAAATTCAGAATAAAACTCACAAGAAAAAAATAGGAGTTTTTACATTGTTTGTTTTTAATTGCATACTCTGTTAAAAGAAAAAATCCTGAGAGCAAAAGTAGTAAGGATTTATAGGGTTAAGGATATGCCACCCAAAATATGCCACTGTGGCATTCAAAAAACCAGCAGAAGCAGAAAGATTACTCGAACCTTCCCCCTGCCCTTCTTTCCTGAAACAACTCATAAAAGTAAAAGAATTTTCTGACCTTCCTCTGAAGCCGTTCATATCTTCATTGGAGCAGTCCCCTCCCTTTATCTATCAAAGAGCCAAGGACAGATGCCAAGAAGAATCTGTACCAACAAGCCTTGCTAAATTTTCCTCAGCTTATTATCCCTTCATCCAAGCAGACTCTCCAGACTGTCCATTCTTCCTCAAATCCAAGCATAAATCACCAAAGTCTCCTGCTTCTTTGGGTCATCATTTCCAAAGGCTCTGGTGTCACAAACACAACTCATCAAGGCGTATAGTTTTCTCCTGGTAACCGTCTTTTGTTGCAGAGACCTTAGCCATGCGACTAGTGGTGGGTGAGGGAAAAACAAATCTTTTATTCCCTTATGTAATCAAAAGCAGGCCAGACAAGTTTGGCCACCTACAAATTAACAGGGGGAATTGAAATGGTTTCTTGTGTTGCTGAGGAGATTTGGAAAACACCAAATCCAATACCAGGGCTTAGTATTCATTCCCAGAAGGAAAGTAGAACTAAAGAAAGTTGAATCCACTCAATAGCATTTTAACCAATCTGCCATATTAATATTAATGTTTATTAATCACCATTGTGCACTAAATGGTAAAATCTTAGGGAAGGAAGTACATTAATTTTATTCACTAGTATTTTTGAGAAAATAAATAATTTCATGTATTAGTGTTAAAAATAGGGCAGTTGGAAGAAAAGGAATTTTCCAACCAGAATTAAGCAAATGACTATGAATAGCACACAGAGAACTATCTCCATCCATTAAAATATTTATTCATTGTACTGTGAATCTCACAACCTTACTAGCTTTCCCCCAAGGCCATCTTTCTCTTTATGCTCAGATTTATGCTAAATAAATCCTAATTATAAATCCCAAGTAGTATGCTTTGTAGGAAGATAGTATATAGAATATTCAGCTCATTGGAAAAATATAATTGAAACAAAAATTAGTATTTACACCAACGTATTCTCTCAAGAGTTTTTTTTAAACAAACTCTATGCCCCTATATTATATTCAACTGTGAATAAATTGAGGTTTAATTATATACTACTAATCTTATCACCTTCAAGTTGGTTTTTGAGGACATCAATGTATAAATAAAATGTTTCATACCTACCTCTATGAAAAAATTATAATGTGCTATATTCTGCCCTACTCACCTTTCCATAAAAATGTTCACACCTCAGCTTACACCTCCTCCTTAGCTTGCATTTCTCTTGTTGGACAGACATTTGCACTGCCAAGTTTTTTTTCTCAGTCAAGTTTCTTTTTCTTATGTCTTTCCATTCCCAGCCTTCAAACCCTCCTTGCAAGTCCCTTAGTTCAGTATGGTACATTATCATTTTTCTATCAGATGACTGTACATGCCATTACCAACAGAGACAATTCAACAACTTAGCACATTTAGAAAAACGCAGAAAGTACCTGGACATAGGCTCTGCAAGAGCGCTCTCTTTTCTGAAGCTGAATCCATAAAGACAGCAGATTAAACACAGAATAGAAAAAACAAGTTAGTGACAGAAGAAAACAAAAAAAGAAAAAAAATCAAAGAACACCTCTACACACAAAAGAACCTTATTTTTGTTGTTGTCATTCACTACTTTCTGGAAGAAAATGAAAGCTAAGCAGCAGCAAAATATAACCAAATGGCTTGAAATATAGTTGCCAATACCCTTTCAGAATAATCCGAGTAAAAATGGGATGGTATAAAGCTGTTAATGGGAGAAAGAAACCTTTGACTATGTTTAGTAGAAATTAGTAAATGTAATGACACTGCATTCATTTGAAATTCTCCATTTCATGTCAGTTATTAATCTATGGGTCACAAATGAAGACATAAGAAGTTAAGTAAATTATTTCAAAAGTTTGGAACACTTTTTTAATGATAGTAGATTATTTGTGATTTTTCAGACAGTATAGATGGTGATTGTGTACCATATGTTAAATTTTCTCACTTATACATACAAAAATTCTGTTTATTTGGAAACAGAAAAGCCTAAGGGACAAATTGTCCTAAGGGACAAATACCAAGAGATAAATAACTTCTGATAAAAAATAGTGTGATTTAGCCCCAGACTTCTCACTTATTTATTCTTTAAGAATTTCCTAAGACAATTTTGACCCCCCCAAAAAAAACACACATGTTAGAAACTTTGGGGAGATAAGAAGCCTATTGATTGTTTAAAATCAGAATAAAGCATTTTTTTTTTTTTCTGGGTGAAAGGTTGACAGCAACTCATATTAAATCCCAAGCATTTTTTTCTGGTGCTAAAATGAACAATCAAATATTATTTACCCTATTTAAATAAGTGACCAAAATTTTTGTAAATTAGATTGTGAATTTCCCTCCTCTTCCCTACTGTTTGTATTTGTTTGTTTTCCTTTAGTAGCCTTTATTGTTGAAAAATAATTTGATGTAGTTTTAAGAAGTAGTTACTCTGATCCCTTTTAGGTAGATAATGTCCCCCTAGCTCTAATTCATGCATTCTTCAATGAGCAAGGAACAGTTATTCCCCTAAAGAACTGAGGAATGAGTGCAAGTAAATTGCCAGTGCTGTCATCTGGATCACTGACTCGGATCTTGGTTTTGCAGGAATCTAAACTCTCCAGAATTTCAATGTGGAGCTCAATTGATTTGTACAGAGTTGACTTTGCAAATCTGATGGGTTATAACTGCTTCCAGGGAAAGTGGGAACCACAGGAAATGAGAGCAGGCCAGCAAGCACATGAATAACCTCTGCCCTCCCGACTCCTTACCCCTCCATGCAAATTAACATATGACAAACCTCATTACATAAACAATTGAAAAGAGCCAAATGGAAAACAAAATAGAGCATTAAAAAGCCTCACGAATGGAAAATTGCCCATTATGTAGTTATTTGATATTCAGAGTAGGCAAGTTGATTAGCTGTAGCCAGTTAGAATGTGACATTAATTGCCAGCTTTACCTGATATCCTCAAACATCAACACCATTTTTAAATAAAGAGACAAAGTATCACTATAACAAGTCACGTTATGGATATGTAACATTAATAGAAATCACTACTTCCAGCAGTTATGATAATAATAGCTGGCAGCAATATTTATTAATAGCATCAGTTAGACTGGGTAGCAACATATTAAGTCACAGCATGCTCAGATTATACAGGCAGCTGTGGATTATTCTATCAGGGGCCTGGTTGTGAGTATATCAGGACATACATCAGTTAAAAAATTTCCCACAACTTTATGAAAAAAAAACTTCAATAATTTATACCTGATAGATAAAATTGCACCTGTTTTCTGAAGATGAAATTGCAGGAAAAAACTATTTGTCAAATAAAATATCTGGGTTTTCTGTACTGAACAATCATTATTTTAAAAATTTTCTTTCACTTTGATGAGTGAGATTTTTATCCCAGTAAGACATCCAAGAACTGAAATGCATTAAAAGACAACTTTGCAAAGCCATTTTTCAATCTAAAGGGAAAAATCCTTTTAGTGAATTCCATACAGGAACATTAGTCTTTTACTGTCAAGTGTTACTTTTTTAAATAGAAAGGCTATCATAATATTCAAGGCCCTAAAATTCAATTTCAATCACCGGAATTTCTACTACACAAGGGCCATTCAGGAAACACTGCCATTGGATGGTAGCAATTCTAAATTTTTTTCACCATAAGGTTCATTTACCATGTGATATTTTGTTATATAAATAAATTATATTCCTCATAAATATTTTGTATTTCATATAAAGTGGCTTACTTATATAAATATTGGCAAAATTCATAGTATTTTCTCTAAAAATAATTTTTTACTATTTATAATTCATATTTGCTGAATATACTTAAACTAAAAATTTCAGTGGCAGTATTGCAACGTATGAATTATTAAAAATCAAAGTGAAGCAAAAATTAAAATCATTATTAGGCCTATGTTTTAAAATTAATAAAACTAATTAGGTTAAATTATTTCACTTTAAAACACCTATATTGATATTCTCTCTGCCATTTTTATAAATTTCTTATTGATTAGGCACTTATTTCACTATCAATTATTTTAATAGAAAACTGAAGGAAAGAAACTAAATAACGTTCATTCACATGAATCTTATCAGAACTTAGCACACAAAACAGAGTTATTACTATGAAAAACAGAATAGTAAATTCAAAATCTCTTATAAAGAGATTATCATTTTTAACGATGGCTATTATGTACCAGATAATAAAGTCATTTAAATGTAACGTTGAATTTTCTTTAGAATGATCTGATGCTACAAAGTGAAGAATAATTAAGAGAGAAGTCTCATACATCTGACTACAACTTTAAAGATATGTACAAGGCAGGGCTTTACCTTATTCAAACTGCGTGCAGCACTGTCTTTTCCACCAGGCGTCAAGTTCCTGAGCTGGACGTCTAGGAGGCCTACCAGCTGATCCATGGCACGGACTGAGTAGGTGATGTCCCCAGCATTCAGATGGTTTCTGGTCTGTTCAGCCAGTTCTCTAGCAATGTTGGCAGCTGTCTCCCCAGATTTCAACTACAATTTTGAAACAGAATAAAAAGGAAAACGCTATTTCAAAAATACTTCTATACTCTTTGGATAATTGTTTTTATGCATTTAAGTTTGAATCTTAGGGGCAATAAATAATTATTATATTCCATCTTCAACTAATTGCACTCCCCAATTTTTTCCTGCTAATTCATTTTTTTCTTCAAAACTTGACTTTAAATTCATGTCTTTAGGAAGTTTCTCTGGAGGAATCTTACTTCTAAAAATTTCACCTCAATTATTTATTTGGGTGGTTTTATCTGTGAGTTTCTAAACAGAACGCTGATGAGTGTGTGTTATAAATTCCTAACATATTCTAATTTCTCATAGGGAAGAACAAATTTGCTTTTGTACCTAGTGTAATGCTGAATGAACTAAGTTGATACTAAATGAATACTAAACATTAGTAAGTACTAAGTTCTGGTGAATACAAAGTAAACTCAAAGAGTGCTTACCAGCTACTAAGCTCCATTAAAAATTGTATTCCAAATTAAATCTTTACTTTCTTTTTTTTTTTTTTTTTTTTGGTGGTACTGGGGTTCCTGGAAGCCCTTCTACCTCCGGGCTACGCTCCCAGACCTATTTTATATTTTTGAAACAGGGTCTCTTAGGCCAGCGCGGCTGGCTTCGAACCTGCGCGATCCTCCTGTCTCCGCCTCCCAAGCGTGGGGATTACAAGCGTGCGCCACCACGCCCGGCCTAAATCTTTACTTTCAAAGTGATTTTCATCTGCTTACTCAGTATATGATAAGAGATTTTTCTCATCATATATTCAGTATTGAATTATTGCTTAGGTTTTAGTGTTCTCCTTTTTTGAAACTAGATGCTAATTTGCTAAATATATTCTACAAGATTATATCAAATTGTCAACATTTAAGAAATGTTAAAAGAGATAAAAATAAGACGCATATCCCATGATCACTTAACAAATTTGATAACTGGGTCATAAGAAGATAGGAATAATATTAATTTAAAAGAAAGGCATGGGAAATATCTTTAAAATGCAAATAGGTATAATTTCCCAAGTTGTAATCTTCTTTTTCATTTTTAAATAAATAAGAAGATTGTACCATATTTACAGAATGAAGTTAGAAATGTTTAATAAAAAACTGACTGTCTTTATGTATTCCTACTTTCCGGAGACTGTTATTTTTTTATATCTGCCCAAATTTGAACCAGACCCATTACTATTGATATGTGTGTGTGTGTGTGTGTGTGTGTGTGTGTGTGTGTGTGTGCGTGCGCGCGCGCTATTACTTAAAATTGTTTGTTTGGGGTTTTTTGGTAGGGTGGTTTAATATAGAGCATATGATCACAACCAAGAAGTTTCCTTAATGAGTACTCAGAGAGTCACAAGCACAATTAAAATATAGTCAAGTAGGTTGTTACTACCTACTCAGAGTTGCTTAGTATCTGATAGAAGTAAATTTTAACAATTTAAGTGTGTTCCATTCCAGATCTAAGCAAGTTAAAATGGGGACATGAAGAGATAGGAGACAAGTTTCAACCTAATCTCCAGGGAGAAAAACTGACTTATTTTATATTTTAAAATAGCAATATTATTTCTAGATCTCCACACCTTTCTTCTTTAGAAAATGCAGGCCGGGCGTGGTGGCGCAGGCTTGTAATCCCTGCGCTAGGGAGGCAGAGACAGGAGGATCACGCGGGTTCGAAGTCAGCCAGGCGTGCTGGCTTAGGAGACCCTGTTTCCAAATAAAAATGTAAAAATAGGTCTGGGAGTGTAGCCCGGAGGTAGAAGGGCTTCCAGGAACCCCAGTACCACCAAAAAGAAAGAAAGAAAGAAAGAAAGAAAGAAAGAAAGAAAGAAAGAAAGAAAGAAAGAAAGAAAGAAAGAGTGCAGAAACCATCTCACATGATCTCCAAATCTACAAGTAACTTATGTACAAATGAAAGGAGGTTCAGTTTAGTAGAAAAAGTAAAACAGACAAGCAAAAGACTACTCTGTGGCAACTCAAGCAATTCTTTTCTGAATTATAGTTGGACCATGGACCATGTCATGGAGTAGAAAGCATACCTCACTTTGCAGGCAAATAAGGAAGCTATTTAAAATGTGATGTCATATAATTTTAGTTCACCATATATACCTTTAGTGCCTGGGACCCAACCCAGGCCCTGGAGCAAGCTAGGCAAGCATCTACTACTGAGCCACACCTCAGCCCTCAGCTCAGAAACTTAAATGAAAAAAGACCAGTGAGATTTTAACATTCAATGAAGTCTTTAAAAGTATGTAAAATAGAACATCTAGCCAGGCGTGGTGGCGCACACTTGGGCTTGGGAGACAGAGTACAGAGATCCTGCACATTTTGAAACCAGTCACGCTGGCTTAAGAGACCCATTTCCCAAAACAAAAAAATGTATAAAATAGGTATAGGTCTGGGAGTGTACCCCGAAGGTAGAAGGGCTTCCAGGAACCACAGTACCAAAAAAAAAAACAAAAACAAAAACAAAAAAACAAACAAACAAAAAAAAACAACGGATTTTATAGCCATTTTTAAGGAAGTTAAGAAAAGAGCATAATATGTCACATATCTTTTAGGATGCAGGGCTCTGAGCTTTAAAGTCCCCAGGAATTCCTCAGGACCCTATAAAGTCAAGGAGTTTGTTATGATCTGAAACTCTGTTCCCAAAATGCACAGGTTGAATGATCCTCAAAATAATAAAAGCTGGGGCTTTAGAGATTTAATTAATTCGTGAAAATAAATGAATGTCATCATGCCCTTGTATAAGAGACACCACGGAGCTGCCTAGCCCCTTCTTGACCAGAAAGAGGCCCTTATCAGACAATGAATCTGCTGCCACCTTAATCTTGGCCTTCCCAGCCTCCAGAACCATGGAAAATAGATTTCTGTTGCTTATAAGCTACCTAGTTATTAGTTTTTTTGTTTTAGAAACCTGAAGAGACTTCACTGGACATTAACTCACAAATGCCCTGGAAAGTAATTACAGGAAATATGTCTCTGGGTTCAATCCCCAGTACCACAATAAATAAATAAATAAATAAATAAATAAATAAATAAATAAATAAATAAATAAATAGCATCCCTCTACTCTGGCTTCCAATTAGGTGTAGCCAATGGTGGGGGGAGGGTGGATAGAGGAAGGGTACAGAATGAGGTAAGGGTACCAATTCCCCTAGATACTTTCTGAGAGGTCACATAGGCAGTGTACCTTGTTTTGAGATCATGTTTCTTCTCGGAGATACTCTGTTTCCTACCATAGGTTACTCCATTGATCTAGTATCCTACAGGCCTGGGGTTGGGAACATTATTCCCAGTTACTAGCTCTGGGCTCCTGCTCAATCATTTGCAGTTTGTCCTTGCTGCTGCCCAAAACCACTGTAAACCAACCCTCAGCACATATTTCTCCTATATGCTTTTGAAAATCTGAAAGGACAAATTATGAAGATAATAACTCTGAACAAATAACACTGAAGCCTGCATTATGGATTCTTCTTTCTTGGAAAATAAGAATGCTGATATTCAAGCTTGCTGAATTCTGTGGTCAAGAAATTTGTTCAGCTATCTTTTACAGTCAATGAGTAGCATCCATATTTGGAGGCATAAGAAATGCAAGCAGGTGGAAGGGTAGACAGGGAGGAGAGAGACTGCATAGGTGCTTTTGTGGAACAGGAAGGCAATCGCAGTCTAGTCAGAGCTTAACCAGTGTGGTGGTGAACCTGCTATTTGAACCAACTTAGACATTAGTTCCATTGCAGGTCCTGGGCAAGCTAAAAAGCTGATTCAGAATAAGCAAAACTCTTCTGTTAAGCTTTTGAAGATCTTATAAATTTAAGGTTTTGATAAAAATTACACTCACTTTTCTACATTCTTTAATATTTTTTTCTTTTTTGTGGTACTCCAGGCTATATTCCCAGTCCTACTTTGCGTGTGTGTGTGGGGGGTGGGGGGGGGTACTGGGCATTGTACCCAGGGGCATTCTACTTCCAAACTACATCCCCAGCCATATTTTTTATTCTTTATTTTGAAACAGAGTCTCACTGAGTTGCAAAGGGCCTCACTAAGTAGCTGAGGCTGTCCGTGAACCATGATCCTTCTGTCTTAGCCTCTCAAATGCTGGGATTACAAGTATGAGCCACCACGCCTGGCTCCCTATTTTTTATATTTTATTTGGAAACAGGGTCTCACAAAGTTGCTGAGAGCCTCACCAAGCAGCTAAGGCTGGCTTCAAACCTGTGTGATCCTCCTATCTCAGCCTCCCAAGTACTGGAATTACAAGGGTGCACCACCATGGCCAGCTCCTTTAATTTTGATAAAATAAAAATTTAATAAAATATGTATAGTACTACATAACATATCTTTGTAGAATCATTGGGATTAAAGAGAAATGTTCTGGAAATACAGGAGTTATTTATTACAAAACAAAAACATTTCATCCATAAATCAAACAGTCAACAGCTGTCTGGTTTTTGAGAGGAATTATCTCTTTTGTCCTAAGATTAGCAGGGCTGCAGAGGGGGAAAAAAAGGAATTAAGTATCATCAGTTCAAGTCACCCAGTAATTTCTGCAATGAAATCGTCTAACCATATTCAGAAATTATCATGAAAACACTCAGCTTTCTAGGTGAATTGTTATTGAATTTATATTAACCTCTGGGCTAAGTATCTAGGAAGTATTTTTAAAAAGTTGCTAATGTAAAAAGATATGCTACTGATCTCTTAATCTGATATATCCAGCAAGAGTTGTTTGCCCTGGGGTCTGAGCTTCATTGTAATGAAATCAAAGGACATAAAACTGTGGCAGGAACAGGGCTGAAATTGGAGAAGCATCATTATGAATAGCAACAAGTATGGAGATGCATATGTAAGAGGGCAACTAGAGTCAATATAACCACCATTCTTCCACGATTTAGGGTAAATAGATAGTTATGGCTCATCTGCTAAATGATCTACTGGGTAGATATTTATGGATTATTATACAGTATATTATTGACGATAAGCCTGGTTAAAAACAAATAGATAAAAGAGCAAATGGCACAGACATGCTTTTAGTAGGGCCATCATTTGTAATATTTCTCAGGAAAAAAAAATCTCTTTCAGAAATTCCTCCGCATAGCTAATGTGCCATAGAAGGACTCTCCATTTTAGGAGTGCATAAATCCACATAAATTGCTATAATAAGGATTCATCTCACAGCCCTTTTGGCATAAATGCACATCTGGTCTCTGTTTGTAATGAAATCAATTCAAAGTCCCACAGTGCATTAATAATAAAAATGTTCAACATATTGCAACCAAATAAGCCCTGCAAATTTGAGTCTGCAAGATTCTGTCACACATGTGTATACTTTTAGCACTGATAAATGATTAGGTTACAGAATATTTATCAAATGGCTTAAGATTTCAAAGGTAGACATTTTTATTATAATCATTATTTCCACAGGGAAAAAATCCATATGTATGTGTGCTAGAAGCTTTTGGTTGCTTGATTTATAATGCCTCTTGGACTTTTATATCTGTAGTTCACAATACCATAGAAATTTTATTAATAATAAAATTATTATAAGCAATCTGCCCAGCTTAGAGGAAGTTCATGGATTTGCACTTGCATTTCAGAGGTTGTCTTTAAATCTGAAATTAAGTTAAAATGAAGAAGTTTTTCCACATTAATTTTTAAATATCTTGATTTTTCAGCAGTTACCGTCAACAACAGAGGATGTAGATTTGCAAAGCCTTCCTTATAAATCACAAGATTTACCTTCTGTGTGATGTGATTGACCCAAGGAGAAGAACAGTTGCTGAGATCTGGTCCTTGGGGATCCCAAATTCCATCAGGAGCAAGGCAAAGGTAAGTTGAGACACCTGTAATGACGAGAGAAATACATCTGTTTCAAAGGCTCAAACCAGTTTTCTTAGAATGATTCCTTGACTTGCTGTGCTTATTACAAAAGAATAATTCTGTCTTTAAAATGGCAAATAATAAAATGATCATAATTTAGAGATATTCTAAATTACGTATGAATAAAATAGGCAAAGAGCTATTTACTTCTTAGCTGTCCCCTGAAGGAAATGATGTAGTATTATTTTCCCTAGTGGAAGTGTTAGTGGGAAATGGGCTCCTGCCAGGATGGTTTCTGAGGATAAGAGCCTTTGACCACTAGAGGACAACTACAGTGACTGGCAAGAAAGATACTTAAAAAAGATACTTGTTCATTAAATGTGAGGTAAGTCACTGATAATCTTTTTTTTTCCTTTTCACAATTATTTTATTGAACATAAATAGTATACATTTAAACTATATTTGGTGCCCTCTCCCCCCAACCCCCGTTTTCCCTTCCCCCCTCCCACCAATGGTTGTCCAGGTTAACCATGTCTTATTCAAATTTTACACATGTTCAGATGAACTGATAATCTTCTAATGGAGAAGTCCTCAATCTCATTTTCTGCAGCCAACATCTAACCGTCGGTTACAAGAGGAGAAAATTCCAGCAATGGAGTAAGCTGATCTGCTCTGGAAGCTACAGAGAGCAGCAGGAGCCTGGGCAGCTTGACTGTGATTTGACCCAAAGATGTGACACCTCGTTAAAACTACTGCTCTCACAGGTATTCTCTACAAATTCTTACCTGTGACTTCTGCAGATTGCACTTTTGAACTTATTTATAATACACGAGGTTAAATTTGTAATTTAGCTGAGTTCAGGATTCAATGAAATATGAAGTAACAAAATATACAGGAACCAGGAAGAGATAGGGAGAGAGAGAGGAAAAAAGATAAAAAGAAAGGAAAAAGGGAAAGGAGATGGAGGAGGAGGAGGAGGAGGAGGAGGAGGAGGAGGAGGAGGCGGCAGCAGCAAAGTACAAAGCATCTTCAGCATGACTTCCTAGGGCAGCTTACCTGTGGGGAGCCATTAAGGCTCAATAAAAATCAATAAAAATCAATAAAAATCAAAGCGTCGACGCAATAAAGATGAGATTGACCCAGAAGTAGGTGTCGGCCAGGAGCGTCAGCGCTATAGAGAATATTGACCCAGGCATAGTTGTCGACCCATAGGAAATATTGATCCAGGAACAGGATGGTGGCTCCCCCATGTTAGAATTAAAAATTCTTCATCCTCACACCTCCCTTCAGAACCTGTACTTTTGCCAGCTGGCTCCAGCAGGTGGGGGCCCATATAGGGACAATTCTGAAACTGAGGATCTCATGAAGGACATCGCTGAATAAAAAAAGGAGCGCGCTCAAAGATTTTTGGTAATGGTGAAACATGGGAATTTTGTAATATATAATCAGTCACTAAAGTAAAGCTTTGCACAAAAGAAACTAAGGCAGAAAATGAAGAAACTAAGATAGAAAATGAAGGTGCCTAATGTGCAAATAGTAATAGACAACAGGTCAGAAGATTAGTTCCCAACGTAAGAGTTGTAAAAATCCAATGGGTCCAAAATGTTGTAATATGCAATGGGTCAAAAGAGTAGATTTTGTTTTTTGTATATATGTTAAAGGATATGCCTTGTGCTACAGAAACTAAGACAGAAAACAAAGGCACTTTGCCTTCACTCCTTATTGTAGCATTTGCTGAACGAAGTGTTGAAAAACTCAGATCTTTTTCTTTAATTTCACCGCTTCAAGTAGCCATAAATCAGGCTGCAAAAAAATGGAGAAGATACTAGGGGATTCAGAGTTTCCCCAGACACTGAAGACCCTAATGGTTAAGGAAGCTTTATTAGATTTCTTAAATGCCGACAAAACTGGGTCAAGGAGGTGTAATTAATTTCTTGAATGTTTTGAAAATAAATAAAAGGGGGGAGTTATATCTCCATTTATCACAGAACTTTATAAATCATGCTCTTTTTATTTTTAATTTTTTGAATGCTGACAAAACTGGTCGCACAGCAGCAGATAGATATTGGCATCCATCCTCCAAAAAACAATTTTGCTTTAATAAAATGGAAAGATCCTTGCACAGGAATTTGGAAAGGTCCTGATCCCGTAATGATGTGGGGAAGAGGGCATGTCTGTGGTTTTTCACAGGACGAAATAATGCACAGTGGATATCTGAGCGGCTTGTGCATAACGGATCAATTAAAAAAATAAGACTCTCGGATTAATGCTGATGACTGAAACATGGGCTTACATTCCGGATCATCCCATACTTCATCCAGCTGTTTAGGAGCAGTGGGAGATCGCTGTCTTCAGTAACAACTTGTGATTGCTGGGACTTCTTGCTTTGAATTTTGCACCCATTGTGGAAACTTTTGGTTATGCTGGACAAAGAACTGGTAAAAATGTCGGGAAGATGGGATGTCTGCAGTTGACACCCGTGGTATTGCAGACAAGTACAGAGACTGATATTTTGGACAGAGAATTGATAATACAAAGACTGATAGTATTATTTTGGACAAACTATTGGTACTTCTGATTATTTTGGACAAAGACTGATAGTAATTGTGCTATTGAAGGTTTGGTCTTGTGGAGCCCTGCCCAAGGAAAGGATATAAAAATGTTAGCCCACTGATAACTTGTTTACTCTATTAAGCAGATTTGACATGTGAAAATCATTGTGTTAATTGGAGAAAATTTTACTGAAGTGCCTATCTTACTAATATTCCCAATACCTTGTTTGTTAGAGACTCGGGACAAAGTGTGGTCTTAGGACAAAGTGAGAACATTTTTATTTAACAGAAGTGCACAATTTACGTTTGAAAAGTACCCCCATTTAAGAGTCTGGTAGCCAATGACAGGTAAGATTTCCTTGGGACAAGGAAACCTAAAACAGGATATACAGCTTATCAAAAGATGGGTAATCCTTCATACCTGAAGGAAACAACCCAAGACAGGAACAGTCTTCTTTGAATATAGTAAAAAAGGGGGAATTGTGGGGATCCATTAAGGCTTTCCCCTAGATTACTCTCTCTGACTCAGCTGACTGTCCTTTGCCCAGAGTCAACAAGGTTTGAGGGGAAGATCAGATGGTGATGGCACGAGGGTTCTGATTAACCTATCGTAATATATGTGTTTTGTATTGGTCTTTATTGTATTCTGGTGGTGGTAGCACGAGGATATTGATTGACCTGTGACTGTATAAATACCTCTGAAATACAAACCCAGCGTTGGTGCAGTAAAGATGAGATTGACCCGGAAGTAGGCGTCGGCCAGAAGCCTCAGCGCTATAGAGAATACTGACCCAGGCATAGTCGTCGACCCATAGGAAATATTGACCCAGGAACAGGGGTCGGCCAGTAGAGATAGTAGGCTGGCGGCTCCCCCACATTAGAATTAAAAATTCTTCATCCTCATGCCTTCCTTCAGAACCCATACTTTTGCCCGCTGGCTCCAGCACTCACCTATAGTTCCTGCGGGACATGGCTGCTTCGCTATTTGTCCTTGGCGAGTTTTAAACCACATGATTTCTCGGGCTTCCACAGCCTCACAGCTTTCTTCTAGAGCTGGGATCTGGGAGACGGCTGATGGAATGTGGGTGGTGATGTCATCAAGCACTTCCACAGCTGGAGACGGGGTGCTGGTACTCCGGTTTCTTCTTCCTGACACTGACGGGGTGGTGCTCCTTCCTGAGCTCCAAGTCGTGGTCCGAAGAGTGGTACTGGTGGTCGTGCTTCCCATGCCAAGAGATCCTGTAGTAGAGATTCCTGAAACAAAATTAGAAACAAAACACCTACATTGCTTGTTTACAGTAGGACCTCAAGATATCTCAACACTTTAAAAACCATTTTTATTTGACAGCTCAAAGAGTTCAAATATTCTAAAAATTCTCAACTTCTTTTTTATTTTAAACATGAAAAAAAAAAAAGCCAATACCAAGGTATCAGAGTGCTATTTGAGAACCCAAATGGCTATTTGGCCACTGCCAAACATAAGCTTTTTATATTCTTCTGAACTCTAATCACAGAAAATGAAATTATAATACAACTCCTCAGTAAGCTTCTTAATGCTCTCAGCCTTTTTTGACAATTATAGGATTAAAAGTTTAAAAGGGCTTCTTAAAATTTTCAAAATTGGTATAGAAAAAAATAGTTATATAGGATACCCGATTCATGATAGCTATAACATAAATTTCTAAACATGCAGCAAATAGGGAAGAAGTAAAAAAAAGAGAAGAGTTCACAGATAAAAAAAAAAAAAGAGAGCAATTAAACATTAGAGTAGCTGAGAGATCTACTCTGATATTCTTAGAATTTACCAAGATTAACAGTTTTCAAGCTTGGCATTACCTAATGTAGAATATAAGAGGTCCTGAAGTAGTTATGTCCCTAAATTATTTTCTAGTAAATTTTCTCTTGTAAATTGGAAAATATGTTCCAAAGTCCAAATAAAATTAGTTAGATCCTGTTATGGTTTTGAACTAAAATATCCCCAAAACTGTATGTGTTGAAAACATTGTCCCAATGTATCAATGTTCAGAAGTAGTGATTTAGACAGCGATTGGATCAGGCAGGCTCTGAACTCACTGGTAGATTAATCCATGCCTTGGATTTCTCACTGAAATGAACTGAATGAACTGAATGAGCTGAATGAACCACTGGGATAATCAACTAGTTGTAGGAAGCAGATCACAGACAATGTGCCCTTGAAGGGTTTATCTTCTTGTTGGCCCCTTTCTCTCTCTCTGCTTTTTAACTGTCATGAGCCTGGCAGTCTTTCTCTATCTCTGATTTCACCTCAGACCCAAAGAAATGGAATGGAGCTGGTTGACCAATGGCCTGAATTTCCTAAAACCGTGAGACAAAAAAAAAAAAAAAAAAAAAAAAAAAAAATCTTTCCTATAAAGAGTTAACTGCCATTAGATTGCTTGATGATATATTAATAGGTAACTAAATCTAGACTACATCTAAGACATCTCCCAACAATAAAAAGAATGCTCACTGCAGAGAATCCTCTGTGGGAGAAAATATATTTGTATTTTTATCGTGGCATTGCAAAAGTATACCAGTTCCCCCACATACATACCCTGAATTCCTAGCTGTAAAATTCAAAACTACTCCTGACTTCACATACTGACAATACACTGTAGGCACTGGCTCTAGCCTCATTCAAGTTAACTCAGGCTGAAGGAGCTGTAGGGAGTCCTGTGATGGGCCTCCAGCTGTTAGCCATTCAGTGTCTACTTAAAGGAAGTTAGATACACATATGTTAAAGGACTTCAACTCTCTGCTGCCCCAGAGGAGGTCCCAAATTCATCTCAGTGTGTTCAGCAAATATAAATCACCAAATTCCAAAAAAGGATAAACATGGTGGGGGGAGAAGGTATTAAATGATTCCTAAACATTTAATTATTGAAATTGTAGCATTCCTTGAAGTGATGCTATTCATTATTGTCTTGCTTTCCTCTCTTTTTTCCCCCCTCCATTCTCAAAGTTCCTCATCTTTCTACTATTCTATGTGAATGGTAGTGTTCATAATCATATCTACTCAAAGTTCATTTGAGATGTCAGAGTATTAATTTTCTTCTCTTCCTCCACATATACTATGTACACCAAATTGCCAAGCCTTGTTGATTCTGTGTCCCATATGAAATCCATCTATTTTTCTTTCTTTCCCTTAATCACCATTTTCCACATTTATCACATCATTATCAGTAGGTGAACACAGCAGCCTAGTAACTTTTTGTTGTTTTTTTTTTGTTGTTGTTGTTGTTTTGTTTTGTTTTTAACTGTTGCTGCTGCTGAAAGAAACACCAAAGCAAAATGTCAACAGTCTTATTTCAGTTCTTATTTTCATAAAATACAAGCTCAGGATTCATAAAATTACCTACCCTAAGCATTTGATACAATTCAAGCAGGAAATTTAACAAAATATTAACAGAACTATTACATAAAATTGATGCCTATCATTATAAAGAATAAAAATAGGACTCAATATACATTATTTTCATAAAAACAGTGAAAAACTTGGAAAGTATTATATACAAGTATGAATACTTACTAACTTGAAAATTAAATATTTAACAGCATCAAATATTATATTTTTATTTATTTTTAATTTTTTAATTTTGCGGGTCTGGGGATGAACCCAAGGGCACTCAACCTCTGAGCTACACCACTGCCCTATTTTTTATTCTTTATTTTTGAAACAGCATCTCACTAAGTTGCAGTGGGCCTCAATAAGTAGCTGAGGCTGTCTGCGAACTGTGATCCTCCTGTCTCAGCCTCCCAAATGCTGGGATTACAAGCATGCACCACCATGCCTGGCTTCAAATATTATTTTTAAAATTCATGTGAATAGTATAATTGCTGGATTCTAAGAACATTCTCTACAAAAATTTTTTATACTGTATTACTTGGGGGAATAGTAAGTAAGGAAATAGTTAAAAGCTAACTCCAAGTGTTTTTTCTGACTCATTTAATTTAAATAATGCCACTTCTCATTTGTACTTTTGAAAGAAGCATTTTGAGTAACTTTTAATTTTCTGACAGGGACTATAATCTTTTCATTGATGATGAGCTATAAGTTTCTGTTTCAAACAAAGCATCGCTCGTTCCACTTTGTCTTTTTTAGTTTGATCATATAAAAATGGAGGTTCATGGCAGTTACCTGTTATTATCTAAATAATCTCATGCTCAAATTAACTTGTTCAGAAAAGTCATTGAGTTAGAGTGGAAAATACTTTTAAAATAGCAACTGCTTTTCAATTGTCTTCTTTTTCTTCTTGAGAGTTATCTAGGTACTGAAGAATGCTTTCAAGATGAATGTACCTTTCTTCAACTAGATGCTTTAATTTGCATATAACTGGGAGGAGAAAAGGCTTGTTCAGCAATCATTTTTGCTATAATAAAACACCTAGTTGCTCAAGTGGTAAGTTTTCTATCCTATTTTTTCAAATCACACAAATCATATATAAAAAGCAATGACATACTGCCACAAGATTTTTGCTTGCTGTGACTCCAGATGTACCAATTTTGAATAATTTGTCTTTTGGCATAGATTTAATATATGAATCATTGTGCTCTATTTAAATGATTCAGATTTCAGACTTTTGAAGTCAACAGGATCACACTGAAATGTATTTAACAACAGCAACACATAGTGAAAATTAATGGTCTTTAATTGCGCCTAAAATTACCTTATTCAAACCATTCCCTATCTTTTTCCAGAGATTTTAAGGTATAAATTGGAATATATTACCCTTCTGATTGGAATCATTAAGTGGTTTCAGTCTGTCCTCCAAACAAAAGCAAAACTCTTTGTCTTCATGCCCAAAGCCCTTCCAGAGTTAATCTCTCCAGCTCATGAACAATGCTTCCTTGTCTTTTCACTCTGCTCTTCAAGTTATATGAAATTATCAGTAGTTCCCCAACTGAGCAGTTCCTGACTCAGAGCTTTTGTACATTTTCCCCAGGCCAACTCCAATTTATCCTTTGGGGCTTAGCTTGGATGCCATCTCCATCAAGGACCTTTTCCAAATTTACTAAGTCTGGGTCATATAATAGCATGCTTTGTTAAAATTATTTCATTTCATTTTTTTTGTTGTTGTTAAAGACAAACATCAGCCATAAGTGAAAAAAGCAGTAGATAGGCTGGGGAAGTAGGTCAGAGGTCAAGCACCTGCCAAGCATGTTTGAGGTCATAGGTTCAATTCCCAGGATCACAGATATAAAAGCAAGCAGTAGAGGGTACAGTAGCACAAAAGAAGGAAAAGGATAAATAGAAAAAAATATCAAATGTCATAGGTAAGAGTCACAAGAGTGAATAAACCAAAAATTTTATCTTATAAATGTATCTTATGCCATCACTAAGAAAACCACTAGACAACTCAAAGAAGAAATAATTGAGGAAAATATAAAACCTCCTTTCCTCAAAATGACTCTGTCTCAGTGCAATCATATGAAAATGACTGTGCTCTTATGAAGCAGCAACATTGAGAAGAGATTTATTTTTAAGTTCCATTTTTATGAAATGCATCAGAGTCAGTTTAGTACAGACACACTGATGTTAAGGATCAATATAGAACGTATCTCTTTGGAACTCTGCCACACAGAGATGTCTACAAGCAGGGTCAGGCCATTCTGTTTGACTTTAAGTAGAATAAAAGTCAGTTTTAAAAGCAGTCCCTGATCTCTCATCCCCTCCCTTCCATTTATTGTTCCCAGGACTCTCAAGGGCTCTGCTCAATGCTAGCCTTTGGCAGAATAAGTACTAGTGATCTACATGCTGTCAGTAGTAGCCAAGAAAGAACTTGTCTTCATGCTGATAGTGAGAAAAAAAGATCTAGATTCATTAAAAAGTCATTGACTGGTAAAATTACAGCCCATATCATATGCTATAAGAATTTGTCTTTATCTTTCTGCAAGGGAGAGGTGATATGACTCTTTTTCAGTATATAGCGTTTTATTGGATCTTACCTGAGAACATAGATATCTTCATAAAACTATGTATTATTAAGGGCCTTATGTTGTCCTGTATCAAGGAAAGATTAAAGTCTAAAAATAAGTTTGA
The DNA here is from genome assembly GCF_963383645.1 of Muscardinus avellanarius. Lineage (NCBI taxonomy): Eukaryota > Metazoa > Chordata > Mammalia > Rodentia > Gliridae > Muscardinus > Muscardinus avellanarius. Next base: position 88,715,238 of record NC_137791.1, read on the forward strand.
GTAAATACTTACATATGATGTTTCATCAAAATTGTGCAGTTTTCTTTATTACTTTGTCATTGTTACTGTGCTCATTTTACTTACAGAAATTATTTTCATAAAATAAACAAATTTCCATATTAAGATTTACCCTCCCTACCTTATCAAAAGGAGGAAGAGGAGGAGGAGGAGGAGGAGGAGGAGGAGGAAGAGAAAGAGAAGCAGCAGCAGCCAGGCTCCATGGTGCATGCTTGTAATCCTAGCACTTGGGAGGCTACCACAGGAGAATCACAAATTCAAGGCCAGTAACTTAGTAACTTAGCAAGCCCCTGTTTCAAAATAAGAAATACAAAGGACTGGGGGGTACAGCTCTATGGTAGAATGTTTCTGGGTTCAACACTACCACTGTAAAACAAAACAAAATACAGCAAAACAAATAAAAATCCTAATTCTCTAATCCTTTGACATATATTGTTCATAGCTATTTCATTCTTATGATTTTATTTAGTTATTTTTATTTTTAATATTTTTGGTACTGGGATTAAACCCAGAGGCACTTCTCCACTGAGTACATCCCCAGGTCTCTTTACTTTCTCATTACATTTTATTTTGTCACAGGTTATACATTGTCTAGACTTGTCTTGAACTTGTGATTCCCCTGCCTTAGCCTCCCAAGTAGCTGGGCTTATAAGAGTATGCCACTTAATTTATTTTGTTGAAACTTGTCTCCATTATTTCTTGACAAAACAAATATTTTCAATGTTATTATAAATTATAGTTTGTGGAATATCCTAATAGAAAACATGAAAAATAACCAACAGTTTATAGTACTTTAAATTTTGTAATATTTTTCTCTATTATTTTATTTGATTTTTAACTAAAAAATGTGTAGAGTATTAACTGTGAATTCCCAATATAAAAAAATGAGAAAACATAGGCTTAAATAGTAAGAGGATCATAATCACACAAATAGTAAGTAAACTTGTATCCTACATTCTATATTCTATATTTTTTTGTGGTACTGGGGATGCCAGGGGTATTCTCCCTCTGAGCTATACCAGCAGCCCTATTTTTTATTCTTTATTTTGAAACAGGGTCTCACTGAGTTGCAAAGGGCCTCACTAAGTAGTAGCTTAAAGCTGTATTCAAACTGTGATCTTCCTCTCTCAGCCTCCCAAATGCTGGGCTTACAAGCGTATGCCACCACACCTGGCTTATATTCTATATTTTTAATAGTTTGCTACTAAACAAACAATGTCAATCACTTTATGCATTCCATAATTACAGTCCTCCATAACCCTTTAAGAAGAGGCTGAAGGAAATAAGAAGTAATGCATTACTATCCTTGATTATCAGACATATTATTTGTGATAAGCATCTTTAAAAGACATAAAGATTAAGACATGATATAAACTATGCAACCTTGACATAGACTTCGCAGCAGAAGCCCACTCACTCTCACAATGCGTGTTATCTCAGAGCAAGAGAAAGCTTTACCACTCACGGATTCGCCTTCACTTTTCCTTTTCTCTCCTACAATATGTACCTCTCTCAATGGTTTTCTCATTACAAATCTTTCTTTTGTGTTAACTTCATTCCAACAGGCAAGATTTTGGCTGACTACAGAAGCATTTCCTTCTCCCCACCCTCCAAATATTCGTTTGAGTCCAAAGTCAATTACTAAAGAAAGCTTCCCAAGGGCCTGATAGAGGAAACAAGAAAACCCAAACCATCATAGCGCTGCAAGGGGCTTTTGGCTACTTGTGAAGCACTCAGAGTGGAAAGAGAAAATTATTCCTGACCCCCATGGATAGCAGCCAGTTGCAGCAGATTTGATTATACCTCGTTTTTTTTTTTAAGAAACATTAATATTACCCATCATGAAACTGTCCAATTTTATTCAGAATCCATTTATGATCTATGGCCCATGGTCTCTTGAGATAGTGAGTCTCCACAGAGTATCAACCATGTAGAGGCATATTTATTTAGTTTTGTAATTTGATAAATTTATATTTTCTGCTTCTCTCCTAGAATATTATCCTTATTTTTAATAGGAGGAATTATCTATTTTAATAAATATAAAATTATAATGATCCTATTATGTAAGGTAATGAGCTAAAATATAAAATTTGGGGAGAATCTTATTGAAATTATCTGCTATGTATTTAGACCCTAACATGCAAACATGCAAGAACTGTGATAAATGTTTTTATATGCTTGCTCTTTTTTTTTTTTTTTTTTTTGTGGGGGGGGGGGGTCTGGGGATGGAACCTAGGGGCATTCGACCTCCAAGCTACACCCCCTGCCCTATTGTTTTTTTTGAAACCAGGTCCCACTGAGTTGCAGAGGGCCTCACTAAGTAGCTAAGCCTGTCCACGAACTGCGATCCTCTGGTCTCAGCCTCCTGAATGCTGGGATTGCATGCGTGCGTCACCACGCCCGGCTTGCATGCTCTAATTTATGCTCCTAACAAGCTTCAGGCATACATACTTTCTTATAGGGATGAAAGAGGTCATAGTAAGCAATTCTCTGAAGTTTACATAGCTGGCAATTAGTAGGACTTAGAGGTCTATCAAAATCTCTCCTTTTTCACTACAATAATGCTATTGTTGAACATTGGAGAGAACTTATGCACACGTATACACAGGTGAGGCTCAATAGATTTAGAAATTAATTCATCGCAAACACTGCTCACATATACTTTTATAGGTATTCCCATGGTCCAGACCCACTGAGAATGTATTGAGTATACAGTATGAGCCAAGCAATATTCTGAGCACTTTTACAAAACCTTATTTCCTTATCTAAAAACAAATCTGTGAGAAGACATACTTAATAATTCTTACCCTATTGATGGTAAAACTGGTGCATTAAAATATTTGATATTTTTCTAAAGGTTGCAAATTTATAAAAAGAATAGAGGAACAACTTAGGGATTGCTATAGGGATCCTACTTTCAACTATACTATCTCAAGATATTGAGAAATTGCATTTGATCCACGAAGTAGCCTGCTCATTGCTGTTGAGAGTAGAGAAAGTAATTGTTATAGACTTAAATTATTTTTGTTAATGGCATTTTTAATTCTTCTAAGTAAGGATTTAGGACCACAATATAAGGTAAATGTATGAATTCTAAAATACTTAATAACTGTTCAATAGACAAATAGGCAATAAACAATCAACAAACAATTGTGTGAAATAATAGCTGTTATTTCTTTTTTTCCCAGGTACTGGGGTTCCTGGAAACCCTTCTCTGGACTACACTCCCAGACCTATTTTATATTTTTATTTGGAAACAGGATCTCCTTAACCAGCGAGGCTGGCTTTGAACCTGCGCGATCCTCCTGTCTCCACCTCCCAAGCACAGGTATTACAAGTGTGTGCTACCACACCCGCCAATAGCTGGCATTTCTTGCACATTTTTTGTGTGTTAGGTTGTGTTGTAATGCTCTACATTCATAACTAAAGCACTGAGAGGTTAAGTAAATGTCCCAGTCTCATACCGTTCACAAATGGTAAAGCTAGATTTGTTTGTTTATATTTATTTATTTATTTATTTATTTATTTATTTATTTTTACTGGGGATGGAACTCAGGGGCATTCTACCTCTGAGCTACGCCACTAGCCCTATTTTTTTTATTCTTTATTTTGAAACAGGATCTTATTGAATTACAAAGGACCTCACTAAGTAGCTGAGGCTGTCCACAAACTGCTATACTCCTGTCACAGCCTCCCAAATGCTGGGATTACAAGCATGAACCACCATGCCAACTTTTATTTGTGAACCACCATGCCTGGCTTTTATTAAGAAGCTGTTTGTCATTTTTTTCTCTTTAGAGATACTACAACACACATACAAAGGAATTTAATCAAAATACAGCACATTTCTTCTACTATATTCATAAAAATCAATTTGTATGTAAATACTGCTGAAAATCAACTACAATGAGTTAAAATTTACAAAAAGTTATTAAAAGGTTTCATTCAAAATTATTAAAACTCTACAGTATAACAATCAACTATTAACATTGTGAATGAAATGTAATATTTGAGTTCACATATTTTTAAAAATGCTGCCTACTTGACTAGAAAGAATAGAAAATGAATCCAACTCACTTATGTAAAAATAATATAGCTTGGTGTTTTAGCTAGTTCTATAAGTGTTAATGAAATCAAGATTGAAGGAAAAAGTATAACACATTAAATAGTCTCTAATTACACTTCTCAGAAATTAAAAATGAACCAGGCGTGGTGGTGTATACTTGTAATCCCAGTGCTTGGTAAGCTGAGACAGGAGGATCCCCCAGGCTCAAAGCCAGCCTCAGCTACTGAATGAGGCTCTCAGCAACTTAGTGAGACTCTGTTTCCAAATAAAGTATAAAATAGGTCTGGGAGTATAGCCTAAAGGTAGAAAAGCTCCTGGGTTCCACCCCCAGTACCAGACACACACACACACACACGAATGAAATTAAAAACAAATGTAAGAACTGGATATCTCTTATATAAGATCTTAGACCAACAAATAGTTATTGGCCTTCTATGGTACCTTTTTCTGATACAAGTAACCATTCATTAATTCTTACTATTGCATGTTATTCAAATTTTATTTGACTGCCAGCCAGGATTTTAATGTAATTAGTTTGACTCCAAAGTTCATATATATCTATACTTTCTGATGAACTGGTAAAGGTTTGAAGTGTATTTTTGAGTGCCTGAGAACAGCATATGTTATGTGCCTATAAAGGAGCTCAGCTCTGAGAATTACAAGGTTAATTCATCCTATCCATATTTATTAACCAACTACTATGAGATAGGCATTGAAGTGGGAAGAAAATGTTGAGTATAATTAACTCTGTTCTTTGCCCTCATTAAGCCTTCTCTAAAAGCTTTATAGAAATAGCTACAGAAGACAATAGAAAAGAGAAAATAGTAAGAGAAGAAATATATACATTTTATTTATTCACTCAATAGATATATTCCTTTAATTGTTAAGCACACTCCCAACTTATGAGGTGTCGATAGGTAATATCTTGAGAATCTTAAAATTAAAAGTATTGTGATAGTAACAGAAAAGTCACCTTAGAAGGTAATGTGAGCCGGGCGTGGTGGCACACTTGTAATCCCAGCGCTTGAGAGGCTGAGACAGAGGATTGCACAGGTTCAAAGACCAGCCTCAGCTACTTAGTGAGGCTCTCAGCAATTTAGTGAGATCTTGTTTCCAAAGAAAGTATAAAATAAGTCTGGGAGTATAGCCCTGAGGTAGAAAGCCCCTGGGTTCCTCCCCCAATACTTCACACACACACACACAAAAAAAAAAAAAAAAAAAAAGAAAGTAATGTGACCAGTATTCCATCATGTAAAATATATTGACCTTGGACAAATTATAATGCCTTTCTGCCTTAGATTTTGTTCACTTCTTAAATGAAGAAATACTGGAAAAAACAATATTCTTTAAAGTACTCAGTAAAATATGTGGCAGAGAAAACAAATTAACAAATACTATTTATAGTTACTAATGATATTATTTATTTATTCATTAGTTTGAACCAAGGATTATTGATATTTTTATGCACTAAATACTATTCTAAATGCTGAGGATATAGACAGTAAAAATAAATAAAAATTATTTCCTTTATATAGTTTATATCAATAAAAAAGAGACCATAAATAAGAGACAAGAAGATAGGCTTGGTGGCAATGGTCTGTAACCCCAGTACTTGGGAAGCTAAGACAGGAAGAGCACAGGTTTGAGATCAGCACATGGTAACTTTAGTAAGACTCTGATTCAAAATTTGTAAAAGGCGGACAGGGGCTGGAGTGTGGTTGAGAGGTAGAATGCCCCTGAATTCCATTCCTTAGACCACACCAAAATTAAAATACTAGAAAACACACACACACACACACACACACACACACACACACACACACAAAATAGGAGACAAGAAATATACACTATGTTAGATAAAAAAAAATAACAAATGCTAAGGAGCTGTAATTCCCATACATGGGAGACTGAGAAAGGAGGATTAAAAATTTGAGGCCAACCTCAGCAACTTAGGCCCTCAGCAACTTAATGAGAACTTCTTTCAAAAATAAAAAATAAAAAAATAGGTCCGGGGTATACGTCAGAGGTAGAACAGCCCTGGATTCAATCTACAGTGCAACAAAAAGAAAAACAAAAGTGCTAAGTATCAGACAGGGGAAAAGAGAGTAAAGTGAGGGAAATATTGAGAGAGGAAACTACAATTTTTAGTAGTGCATCAATGATGGCCTCTCAGTTAAGGGGATACTAAAGATCTCATGGAAAAGACAGAGTGAGGGATATGGGTGGCCAAAGGGCTTTCCAGGCATCACCAAAGCCCTAGACTGACATCAGAGGCAATGGAGTCTGTAGATCGAGATTCCACAAATCACAACATTCACTCTGGGTGGTGTGGGAAGCCACTGGAAAGTATTCAGCCAAGGAGTGATGTGATCCAACTTCTACTGAATAAGATTAATTGGGTTGTGTTAGAGTGTGACTGGATGGGAGTGGATGTGCAAGTGTTGGTGGGGCGGCAATGACAACGATTAGAATATATGGACCATACATACATACATACAAGAGCACAGAGCCTAGCCAGGCAGTGGAAGATTTTGAGCATGGATACCATGATTCTCACTGTACATAGGACATCTTTGAAAATTGATGATCTTATATTTGCTTCTTTGTTTAAATGAAATAAGGCTTAGTCATTCTTATATAAATTCTTCCATCGCTCTATTTTAAATATTACTTGTTTAAAGTTGAAACAATTGAAATAACTAGTTTGACTCCTTCAGTATAAAAATGTTCCCAAGTATTAATGCAGTGATGTTGCTTTTCCCATTAATGGAAACTTTCTAAATGTTTAATTAATTGGAATGTAGAATAAACTTTGATGGTGAAACATGAAAATGAACAAATAAATTTGGGAATTCAGTTAAAGTGAATTTGAGTTTACTGATTTCTTGACAAACAATACAACATTCCAAGAGCATAAATACTTGGATTTGTATAGGCTTAGAATTATTTCTTACTTCTAACCTCAATATTGCATTTTATTTCCTTAGTTTTCACATCATTGTTATCTAGTTACTGGAGATATTGCCTAATATTTGCAGTGACATATGTTTTACTATTCTGAATTACAATTTACCTATAAAGAAAAAGGGATACCTGTTTTGTATGTATCTCTGATAAGTTATGAGATATATGAAGGTAAAATAAATTCAAGAAAAATAAAATTACCCTCCATGTTTGAAAATGAAAAATCTCAAACAATGACAAAGAGTCCATTGTTTAAACCTCAAGGTTTTTTTTTATTTTTAAGAATGCAATTTTAGTAACTTTGATAGATTACATATGCTTGGAGAACATATATCTCTTTGTCTTTGTTACCTATGCATCAGTTTCAAAGAAACTGATAAAATATAAGGTCCTATTTCAGAGTTACTACAGTTCTTGGTTATTTGTTTTGTTGTTTACGTTTAGAGTCTAGAAAAGAGGAGAATATTATAATACTATTCAAGTACCTAAAAAAACCCCCAGAACTTCAGCTTTGATTTGTCATCAAATAAACATAAGGATGAAACAAGTAAGTGAGAAGACAGATTGATTAAAACAGAATCTCTTTCTGCAATTTATACACTAGGCATGCTAATTTTATTAAGGGTTTCAAAGTCAAAGCTTGGTCTTTCCATATGCCTATGTAATGCTGAGAATCAATGAATCTTTAACAATGGTGAGACCACCAAACGTTTTATTTTTTTAAGTTAGGTAAATAATAATATAGAAAGAAAGCTGCATAAACGCTATTTTTTTATGTGTTTGGCACTAGGGATTGAAACCAGAGGCATTCTACCTCCGACCTATACCCTCATCTCCAACCCTTACGATTTTTGTTATTGTTTTGAAATAATGTCTCACTTGGTTGCTGAGAATGATACTTTTTGCTGAGGCTGTCCTTGAACCCAAGCTCCATCTGTCTCAGCCTTTCAAGTACTAGGATTATATAACTACCTTAAATTACTCTTAAAGTTATTTAAAACCACTAAGAAATTTCATTTCCTTCCAGAGCATTTATTAATCAGTATACAGAATATACATTTGACAAATAATTAAGCCATATTGTCACAACCACATTTCAAGTATGTGATTGCTTCTGAGTGCGAGGAAATTTGAAATACCACTTTGTTTCTCATGCAAATAAAATATGTGGCATATAGCAAGTACTGATTAAATGCATGACGGGTTAAGTACTCAAGATTGTATGAGTATAGTAAGTACTCAATAAATGCATGATGGGTAATGATAAGTACATATGCATTATTTTGAAAGTATTTTGAGAAGATCTCTATATACTATTGTGTCTCAATTATACTTTTTTGTTTGTTTGGTTTTGATACTGGGAATTGAACCCAGGGGCATTCTAACTCTGAGCTACATCTTTTCTTTCTGCTCAGCTTCAATTACATTATAATTTTTTTTAAGTTAGATTAAAAAAATCACAAACTAAATTTTACTATAAGATATGTTTTAATTTCTAAATTTTCAAATTTTAATTACTATAAAGCTATTATGAGAAATTTCAGAACCAGAAGCTCAAGAAACCTTAAGTCCTAATATAAATATTTAAGTATTTAGGTCAGGTGTGGTGGTACATCCCTGTAATCCTAGTACATGGGAGGCTGAAACAGGAGAATCATAGGTTCAAGGGCAGCCTAAGCAAAGACTCTCAGAAATTTAGCAAAACTCTGTATCAAAATAAAAAATAAAAAGAGTTGAAGGTATAGCTTGGAGGCAGAATGTCCCTGGACTCAATCCTTGGTACCAAAAAATAAAAATATATTAATTTATTAAGTATTTAGAAAATCTTTATGTTAATTATTTAAGTATGTATATAATTATTTACAACTATGATAAGAAGCAGAATAGGAATGACCTTTTGGAACTAAAGACTAAGTGGTGAGTAATAAGGAAAAAGTATTTTCTGATGTAGATTTAGGAACATAAGTCTGGATATTCATCTATAAGGAAACTATTTTCAACCTGTCCTGAGGTGGTGAACTTAGTAGCTTCTCATTTATTCACGTACCATTTTTTTCTACTATAACAGCAACCATAGATACCTACCAACTTTCCCTTACATAGAGTAATAAAATCAACTGCTTTTGCTTTCTCTTGAATATTTTCTTCTTAAAGAAGACGGAGTCTTGCACTACACAAGTAGTAACAAATGGGTGAAGGGAGTACATTGCTTAGAAAAAATCTGCAAACAGGGGCAATGAAAATTCTTGTATTTATTTTAGTAATTCTGGCACACAATAACCATTTAGTGCTAATAACATTTTTATAATTCAATTCAGAGTATCCTAATATACTTTCACTAGTTTTAGGAGAGTTGTAGTAATCTAACTTAGAGAAATAAACTATCTCCTGCATTCATATAGTAAAGCAAAATTATAAAGTTTTTCATGCCAGTTTTTGAAGATCCCAAATGTACTTCATCATCTATTTTATCCAGACCAGTTATAGAAAAGATATGTGACTGTTATTTGTACTGCAACATAATTTTTTCCCCCAAGAAAGAACAGTGTAGGCCTGGAACACTCAGTAGTGTTAATGATAGACATGGCTTAGCCTTACCCACTACATGTAAGTAGCCCACACCACCTCTAACTACCTTTAGAAACAACCAAGTGTTCCTCGGGAACCCAGGTTACCCCTACTCAAAAAAACAAACAAACAAAAAAAAACAGTGATTTAAAGTATTTCTTCATTTGCCTCTACTTTTCACTTGTTCAATGAGAGGGCTACTGCATGCTGATAACGGTGTTAGGATCTTTTAAATATATGATAATCAAAACATAAAGTGTCTGGATGGTTGCTTTTCAATTTGTGAAATGGCTCAAAGGCTTTAAATAAAAGAAAATTGGATGGGTTCTGAAAACACAGATTATGTGTTTTTTTTTCTGTCTCGTGATTCAGGGCTTCTGAGACACACTGCCACTAATCACACATTAATATTTAAAAATTGGTTTCATTTGGCTGTTTTACTTAAGGAGAACATGCATAACTACATATCCACAAACTAATGAAAAGCAGAAAACACAAAGCACACCAGTTGCATGGCTGAATTGGGTTGGAGTGGGAGGGATTTGGGGAGAGAAAGAGAAATCTGGTGGCTTCATGCTTTCTGATTTCAGAAATTACACTGCATAGAGTGCGTTCTGCGGGCCTCCTGTTTGCTACATTATATCTGCCTTCCATAGTCATTCAAAGGCCTCTCGTGTCCAGTTGCTTCCTGAGTGAGAAATCTGAGAATGAGACTTTTTGCTTCATTGCCACTTCATTCGATGATCACAAATTATTAGCTTTCACATAAGCATAGCTCATAGATGTGTTCTCAAGTTAAACATTTAAGGAAGAAATCAGGGAAAGCAAACAAACCTGTTCTCTGAAGCAAGTTTACATTTTCCCTTTCCCATTTATTATACAGTTGGATTCACATCATTAACATGCAAATCATACTGCACTACAGTGCATTTTAAACAAAGAACTGAAAGCAGGGTTTGTAATTTCTTTATTGGTAGATAAACAAATTTTTCCCTAGGAGAGCATAATAAACTCTTGATGTTTTATGCTCATTTTTTCTAAGTAATTTCAAAATAAAAAAAACACTACTTTTTTATCTTGCCCATGGACAAGGTCTATTATCCTGATTTTGCTGTGAAATTTTAAATGATAAGTTGAATACAAAAATACTCTTCTTTCTATAAGGCAAATTATTTTACCTTGTGTGAATTTCTACTACCAATATTTTGTAATATGGTAAACACTGAGACTAGAATCAGATTTGAGACTGAGTAAAAATAAGTGATTTAAAGCAAAAAGGGAGTAACCAAAAAGAAAATAATAAACAAATGTAATTCAATCCTACAAATTACATATTCTTAGTGTTGTCAGTATTTCTAAGTATTTTGTAATATAATCAATTCTGGAAAGGATAAGAAAATGAGAAACAACTTCAGAGACCCTTTCTGGAAGGAAGGAAGTCACCCTTCAAGTCAGCACAACTAACTCTGACTCTCATAGTCTGCTCACCTCCATTCTATCAATTTCTACCTGTGTCCATATCAAACATTCAGTGGCAAGGCTTCGCCCTTCCTCTACAAACTTATTTACAATGAGATCCTCTGTCTACTTTTTGATTCGACCTTTAAGAACTATGTGTAGTGTCCAAATAAACCAGTTTGAGACCTGCATGTATCTTTCACTTTTATGTGAAACTTTTCATGTATTAAGCATATATTTATTGAATATCCACTGTGTTCCCACCGTTACCTAGAGGATAGAAAGACTGCAGCAAATCAAATAGGTAGAGCTGGGGCATAGACCAGTGATAAAGCACTTGCCTTGTATGCGCAATGCCCTGGATTCAATACCTAGTATCCAAAAAAAAAAAAAAAAAAAAAAAAAAAGAGAGAGAGAAATAAAAAACTAATGGGCAAAAACTTTTTCCTTCATTGGGAGGCAGATAATAAGCAATATATCTGTATGTTAGATGGTAATTTTTCAAAGTATAGATTGATCAAGACAGACCTAACTGAAAGGCAACATTCTAAGGCAATGGGCAGTGAACCAGACAGAAGTAGGGAAGATCATTCCAGGCAAATTAAATAGCTAAAGACAGGAATGTGCCTGTCTCCTTTTTCCTTAGCTTCTTAAAAGTATTTCTATTGAAATGCAATTCACATACCAATTAATTCATCATTATTGATGATTAATAGTTCATTTATGAATATATTTTTTAAAATTATTCATCTACTGATAGGCATTTGAATGGTTTCTACTTTGTGTCTATTATGAATAGTTCCCCTATGAACACATAAATATATACTTTTTTAATGGAAGCACATGCTAGCATTTCTCTTGGGTATATACATAGCAGTGGAATTATCTAGAGGCTCAGTGTTGAACCATATAAGGAACTGCAAGACTGTTTTCCAAATCAGCTACACCATTATATAATCCCACCAGCAGTTTATGGAATTCCAATTTCTCCATCTCCTTGCTAACACTTAACATTTATTTTCACTATACCTTATGTCATGACTACAAAGTAGAATCCCATTATAGGTTTGATTTTAAGTTCCCTGATGGCTAATGTTGACTTTTTTACATGTGCTTATAAACTATGTCTTCTATGGAGAAAAGCCTATTCATATCCTTTCTCTATTTTAGAGTTAATAAATTTTTATATATTTTGATTAAAAGACCTTTATCAGATATATGATTTGCTGATAATTTCTCCAGTTCTGTAGATTGTCTTTTCACTTCTACTTTAGGGTCTTTTAAGTACAATTGTTTCTCATTTTTATAAGTGTAGTGTGTTTTATTTTTTGTTGTTGTTGTTTATTCTTTTGGTATCATATCTAACCATTGCCTAATCCAAGGTCATAAGGTATATTTTTCTTCTAAAAGTTTTAAATCTTGTGTTTAGTTTTATGATCCATTTTGAGCTCATTTTTTTGGTACCCAGTATTTGGTATAGATCCAAATCCATTCAATGATGGGTAGATATCCAGTTGTCTCAACATCGCTTGTTGGACAGATTACCACCCTTTCCACTTTGAATCATCTGTCCTTAATGTCTTATATCTGCTGTACTCATCATCTAGGCAACTCTAGTTCCATTCATAGTCTCTATAATTATAAAACTCTGTTTTATTAAATCTTAAATCAATGCAGAGAGTTTCTAAGAATAAAAGCTATGTTATTTTTTTCTTTTATTTTTAAAAGGGACCTGGTAAATGTTTGAGATATTAAAGAATTGCCTTTCATATGATACTTGGATGAATGTAATACTCTCATGACTAGCTGGACCAAAGAAGGCAGTTAATTGGATGGATAGCAGGGTCTGGCATAGTACATGAGCTGAGGAAACAAAAGGTAGTAAAGTCTACAAAATGTAGGTTGAGGTGATATTTTCCAGTACTTTGAAATGCCTTGCTAACCTACCACATTAGATATTAAAGCTTCTGTTAAGTTTTATGAGTGTAGAATGGAGGTCTCTTTTAGGAATATAACTTGTCTGAATAATATAGAAAAAGAAAAAAGAAAGAAATAATGAAGTCCAACTCACAGGTTATAATCAATAGTAGACTTAAATAACTATAGGATCGCAATGGCAGTGGTAATGGAAAAGGCAGTGCACACTATAAAATGCATTTCTATTCTTAATTTGTTATAAAGACAGAACTGTCAAACAAGACATTGAAAATTCATAATTGTGACTCAGAAAAGTCTGGGTTAGCTATGTAGATCTGGTAATTATCTCCTCAAAGGTGCTTGTGATGGATGTGGAAAAGATGATGCTAATGATGAAAATAAGAGGAAGAAAGAGAGGCAGAGACATCCAGGCTTTTAAAAACATCAAAACTAAAATATAAGATTCTCTGAGACCAAGAGGGGGGGAAAAGGTAAAAAATAGATGAGGAGAGCTACAGAATCTTGTTGAAATTCTTAATAACTAAATTACTTATATATTGCTAGGATACTTAAAAATCAAAGACATTTGTTACCAAACATAAATACATATCTATATTCCTGAGAAAGTATATAATTTGATTTAAATCTTTTTCTTATGAGTGCTAAACCATTGGCTAAGTTGGACAGTAATTCTATAGAAAACTAGGAATAAAACAGTATGTTATAGTTTTAAGCAAAGAGAAATCAGGGCTATAAATAGTAATACACAAAGAATAGAAAAATAACCCTATCTCTTTATATTCTCACTTAAATATATCACAAGCCAGGCATGGTGGCGCGCGCTTGTAATCCCAGCATTTGGGAGGCTGAGACAGGAGGATCATGGTTCACACACAGCCTCAGTTACTTAGTGAGGTCCTCTGTAACATAGTATGACCCTCTTTCAAAATAAAGAATAAAAAATCAGGATGGGGGTGTAGCTCAGAGGTAGAATGCCCCTGGGTTCCATCCTCAGTTCTGTGAAAGAAAGAAAGAAAGAAAGAAAGAAAGAAAGAAAGAAAGAAAGAAAGAAAGAAAGAAAGAAATCACAATGAAATATTTCAAAAGAATTCCATATATTTATATAAAGCAGAATATATTTCTCCTAAATGAAAAAAGTATATGTACAATTTGAGAATGGCTTAATTAGCCTGTTATTGCCCCCAAAAATGAAAAAGAAATCTGCATGGATATATTTAAGAGACATATCCAAGATATATAAATATCACATATATACATACAAACAAAAGTTAGGAGAAAATGTACAGGAATGAATATGTATTTAATGATTATAATCATATGAAAACTGACTAATAGGTGTAGAACAAGAATAGAGTATTAGTGTTAATAGAGGATGAGAAGTATAGTTTGCATTTCTGGATTAAAATATTTTTCTATGTATCCAAAAGAAAACATGTCCTGGTTTTTATTTTCCTATATAGTTTACTTTACAGGCTTAGTTTTTTTGTATCAAACTCCTTACTTCACTGGAAATTAAATAAATAAGTTAATTTAGAGATATAACTGTATAGAATAGCTAATCAAGAATATTATAGCATCGCATCAATATTGTAACTTATTTATATCATATATCATCATTTAGTATCCTACATATTGAATAAAAAACTTAACAAAAAATCAGTCTCAAGAATTGATTTTTCATGTCAGTAGGAATATTATGAAATGTTAGTATGCAAAAGTAATTTTGAAGGTTCTCAGCTGTACCATCTTAGAAAATATGTTCAATTATATACCTTTTCTGGAATACAAGACATGTTCCTAAAAGTAATTTACTCTCATCAAAAACGCACAACAGCAACATTTTGATTAAGTGACATTTCCCATAAAGAAGAAAAAAATATAAATTCACCTTTATCACAGAAGCAAAAATCCATTATTTCTTATCAAGTACTCTAAATGCATTTGGTAAAACTATAAGATAAGGGCTATTCAAAGAACTTTAAATTCAAACAATTATACTGTTCCTCATTGGGCCAACTTCAAAGAGCTAAATAAAAGCTCCTTGCTCACATTTTATCATAAACATCAGATGAATTTAGTAGTTTAATGTCTTACTTAACTGACTTTTTACCTCATTTGTAGGCAAATCAGGTTGCACTTTATTGCTCCCTTTTTAAAGGGTACACACACATGTTGATCAAATCCACCAGGTTTTCCTTAAAATTAACCTCATATAAATTCATTTGTTTGACAATTATTTTGGAAAAATATTTACAGTGTTATTTTGGAATGCAATGCCAGTTACTACTAAAATTAGCCACTTAAAAGTATTGTAGAGAATCAAAATACTGTCTGACTCCTGAAATGGATCTTCTCTTTTTAACCAGGTAAAATTTGGTTTTGTTCATTTCTTACTATTTTTTAAAATTCCTATTCCTACTTTATCTGCCTGAGAACTTTCTCATAGGTTTTCTTTCTTTATTCCCTGTCTCTATTCCCATCACACATGGTCTTTGTTTTTAACTTTTATTTTCAATTATTTAAGTAACTTTTGAGTTTTCATGAGATTATATGATGGGTTTAGAGTACAATATCCCAAAGTCTGGCACTTTGGCTTTTAAGGAGACAGAGGAAGCAGGCAATAGAAACTAGAGAAAAGTTTCCCTCTCACCACTTCTCCCATAAAATGGATTTCAAAACCGGACTGACCTCAACCTAATATAGGTCAGAGATGCTTATTTCAGGAGTAGTCCTATCCTATACCACAGGAAGGGAATGTTGCACAGAGACACCAAGAAGAATCTGAGCAAACAGGCCTTGCTCAGTTCCCCCCTTAGTTTAGCACCACTGGATCAGAAACTCTTTGGTCAAACCATGTCTTCATCACTATCCACTTCTGCATTAGATTTGGTTTCAAATATATAGTTTCAACACTTTCTTCAGGTCCTCATTTTTTAAGGATCCCATGTCACTTAAGATGTATACCATATAAATTTGTAGTATACTTTTCTCTTGTTAATCTGTTTCTTATCAGAAGAATGTCAGTCATGAACGTTGTGATGGGTGATAAATTTTTCTTCCTTACAATCTTAAAAAAATTACATGTAAATTTTCTATTTCATTTACCCATTAATAAACAAATATGCCCTCCCTTAGCATATTTATTTTTTAAACATGTATAGGTGATTCATAATCTCCTTTACTATTTATTGGCAGTGGTACTAGGGATTGAATTCATGGGCATCCTGCTACTGAGCTATGCTCTCAGTCCTTTTTTATTATTATTCTTTTGTAATTTGAAAGAGGATCTCACTAAGATACTGAGGCTGGCCTTAAACTTGTGGCCCTCCTTTCTCAGCCTCCCAAGCACTGGAATTACAGTGTGTTAGTGTTTATGTATGTCAGTACATGGCTTCCACTTCTAAGAAACACAATACGAAGGCCAAGTATATAAAACATTCCATGATGCAATCAAATGAAATCTGCAACCAAGTAATTATAATCTGCTACAGTCTATGATATTTTCAACTGTGCTGAGAGTTGAATCTGTAGAATGCAGCCAAATGCCAGGAGCCTCAAAGGTACAGAAGGGTATTTTTTTTTGGGGGGGGGGGTCTGGTTTAATTTTGTTATTCAATAAACACATGGAAAGTAGATCAATGTGATACTACCTTTAATCCCTAAAACAGAATTACAACAGACATAAGAAAATAACCTTTCCTCAAAGAGGGCTTGAGGGTATACTGCAGAGGGGGTGTATTTCAGTTAATGCCAGGAATTAAAAGGAGCCTTCAGTGAAAACACTGACTGCATGAGGAGTTCCTCATTTATGAGGTTTCAGAAGGCTTATTGGAAATCTTGGAGACAATTTGAAATTTGGGTGTTTTCTAGCCTAGCAGTGGACTGGAAGAAGAAAAACAAGTTAGCCTGAGGCTAGTCCTACTAGCCCCTGAGTTTCTCTTAACAGAGAATATATGTGTTGAGGACAAGCTGACCAGCTGCAAAGCAGAGAAATCTCATGTCATTAAAGACTACAGGTTCTCCTAAGGATAAATTCACTGTACTCCTGGAAGCTTGGCACACACTTGTAATCCCAGTATCCAACAAGCTAAAACAGGAGGATCACCGGTTCGTGGCCAGTCTCAGCTACTTAGTGAGGCCCTCTGCAAATTAGTGAGATTCTGTTTCAAAATAAATAATATTAAATAAGGCTGGGGGTATAGTACAGGCAGGGTATTCCATGACACAGGCAAATCTCTCTGTATTAGTGAAGGACTGTGCAGTGTCTTCTCTCCTCCTGCCCATTTGCCATACAACAAACACTAGAAGTTGATCTGATGCTTCCCTTTCAGTTAAGCCTAACAGAAATGAATTCTTTAATATGAATTAATATGTTTGTCCTAGAGTTTAGGGTCAAAGCAGAGATAAAGAGACCAAGATGCATAGGTAGCTAGCTACCATTCTGAAAGAGAAAGGAAAGCTGTATATGTTTCTCGGGACCTGAGAGGATGCTGGCCTGGAACTCAGCAACATTTTAGAGGTGTCTGTGACATATAAAGAGATGTACAATTGGATCCCCAGGGGCCTGAAGAGGAAATGTAAATGTTCATCCAGCTGGAAGAACATGCATCATTCATTTCCAAAGAAAGCACAGTTCAAAATTCCTCAATAAGAGTATACAAAAATCCCATGAGATTGTTTATAACACCATCCAGCTTTCAAGAATCTGTTCAAGACAGAGATTTATCTTTCCACATCCAAGAAGAAATGAGGCTGGATTCCTTGAATGCTTCTCACCTAAGATATTCCCTGTCCCCCTTTGGTCTCTCCTCCCATTTCCTCCTATTCTTAATTATAGAGTGCCCAGATACATTCCTGTAAATGAGTCAAGAGTAAGCATCAACTGGGGAAATTGAGAGGAAACCCATTGAACAAAAACACTGTCACCTACAACACTAAGAGGAGGGGAACGTTTCTAAGAGATTTTATTTTAAATGAAGCTCAGAAGCCGGGCGTGATGGCGCACGCTTGTAATCCCCGCACTTGGGAGGCTGGGACAGGAGGATCGCACAGGTTCGAAGCCAGCCTCAGCTACTTAGTGAGGCTCTCGGCAACTTAGTGAGACCCTGTTTCCAAATAATATATTAAAAAGGTCTGGGAGTATAGCCCGGAGGTAGAAAGCCTCTGGGTTCCACCCCCAGTACCACCAAAATAAATAAATAAATAAATAAATAAATAAAGCTCAGAAATCTAGAAATTTTACTGTCATATGGAACTGTAAATTGCATTTCAAATATTGAAGTATTTTTATAATAAAAGTAATGTTTGTGGGGCAATGGGGCAGGTGGAAAGGCACAAGGACAGGTACAGCATGTGGTATGGCTAGAAAAAAGTTGTTTCATGACTGGAATTCAAAATCCTTCTAAAAAAGTGCTTGTTTATAATCTAGTTGGGTATTTTAGTGTAGCTGAATGTTGAACCACGCCTCTCAGAGGTGCTATTTTAGAGATCCTGTTTGGATCACTTTCCCACAGGCATCAAATTGCTAAAAAGGTAAAATTCTAATATTTTTCAAAGCTACTAAGATTTAAAAAAAATTTTTTTTTAGAATAGCTCTGTATGTATGGAGGGGTACAATAGAGAGCTACTAACAGATAACAGCTATTAATAGCCAAACATACCTCAGATATTTCTTTTGTCCAAAGAAAACTATAAAAAAAAGTTCATTTTGTTTATTCTTAAGGCCAAAATTTTATAATTGAAACCAGTCTCATTCAGTAAGAAACATGAGAAATATTTAGGAAACTACAAACATTCCTACATAAATAACTGCTCCTTTAGTTTATCCTGACTAAAATTGCTAGGTTCTGCATCATTATTTAAATATTTGGACTGTTTAGGGTCAAACTAACAAACATATAATAGTGTGTGTCCCCTAAACATAAAAACAGAAACCAAAAAACAATTAAGAAAAACATTACATAGTAGGCTTCTGCTGGTTATGTGAATCTCACAGCCTCACAATTTTACTAGTTTTCCAGAACTCTTCCTTGTATGTGTCTATGGGGCTATATACACAGAACTCTCTCTGCTCAGTAAATGTAACATGTTTTCCCACACTTGATTCAGCACCAGATTCAAAATAATCTTGCTTGAAATTCCATTATTTGTTCCAGTTTCTGCTAGTGACCTTAGCGGCTTTATTTGTTGCCTCAGCAGTGTGAAATTATTCTAACCACAAATAAAGGGAATCTTAGATCAAAAGTCTGACCTTCTAAAGCCAGCACTACTAAAGTATCTGCCAGCATCACTACCGCTTCTGCATGTGACTTTGGCAGTAAGTGACTATCACAATAATATCTGAAGGCTTAGCTTTCTAGTGCGCTCAGTTTAACTTAAGTAGCTTTTTCTCTGAGGGCTCTGAAATGTTCTGAATCACATATAAAATAAGGAAGAGGTAGGGCTTTATGTTCTACATGCCGATATTTATTGAGGTTCATGAAAGGCCTTTTGCATTGATAAAACTAGGAAGTCCCTCTCCTTTTTCTGATCTAGAACTTGAATTCAATGGGGAAATTGTTATTTAGAGAAGTTATCTTTAGAGGCCAATTTTAATATATTCTTCCAATTCACTAATAAATCCTAAGACAAGGCAATCAATAGTGTGATTGAACTTATTTCAAAAGAAGATATAAAGGAATTATTATCAGGTTTCTAAAGTAAAGATTTTTAGCTTGGTGTACTGGCACACAACTGTAATCCATACTTGGGAGACTGAGACAGGAGAATCACAGAGACAGGTTCGAGGCCAGAGACAGCAACTTTGTGAGACTGTCATCAACTTAGTGACAAAATTTTATCTATCTATATATTTGTACATATGAAATATATTTATATATAATATATTTAATATTAATATATAATAACATTTAATATATATATATATTTCAATATACATATACAAGACATGGGTATAGCTCAGAGGCAGAATGCCCCTGGGTTCAATCCCCAGTGTCAAAAAAGTAAAGACTTTTACTAAGTCATTGAATTTTCAAGGATAAACTTCATTGTATAGTTTGTTTCAATATAACCATGATATATACTCTCTTCCTCTTAAATGGTACAGATTATTTTCAAGTTTGTTTTATTATGTTTTTGGGGTTCTTGGGGTAAAATCCAAGACCTTATGCATGCTAAGCTCAACACTGAGCTATATCCCCAGTCCATTTTTATGACTTTTATATACTCTATCAATGTTTGTATGAGACCTCTTTCTTTTTACTCTTTTTACTCCCAAAGCTAGACAGAGTAATCAATGTTGATCAAACCACAGGGAGGATTTCAATACAGGATTTCATTCCAAACACCTTTTGGAACATAATTACAATATCCTTTTAAAAAATCGGTCTTTTCTAAAACTATATTAGACAAAAATCAATGTTTATGAAGCAATGCTTATATGATTTTTCTCTTCAAACTGCGCCCTCATGCTGGCAGTAAGCTCTTATGACTTTTATTGCCAATAATGAATTGCTGCCTTGAAGTTACAAACTACCAAATTTCCTATTAGGACTAAATGAATATATTTGTAAACTTTGGTTAAATGTTTAAGAAAAAATTATTTCATGTGTGTGTGTGGTGTGTTCATGAATACTTCTAACAAAAGAAATATCCACTTGTCTCTGCTTCTCTAAGGATATAAAGTATAATTTTGGAGAATGAATGACACTTGCACGTGTATAGAAGAATGTTTCCCTGTTGGGAATGTATATATCTATATTACTGCATTCGGGGTATCATGCTCATCATGAAATACCAAAATGGAAAAGGACCATCATGGTCACTGGTTCAACTGGCATCTGTTAGAGAAAGGCCACATTTTATTTCATCAGTAAAACTGACCTGCCAGCCTGGTTTCAGAAATCCAAGTACTGTGCTCTTCTACCAATACCACTGTTGCTATCCCTTAGTGGCGCCCTAAGTTCAATTGCCAGAGTGAGTGCGTATGCCCCCCCACACACACACACAATTAAAAATTGAGTCAAGCCAGCTGAAATACCATACCAGTCTCTGTTTATGGCTCTGCCTCAGTCAACTTCTGTGGTGTAGACTGTATTTTGAGTGACCACATCTTCATGCCAGTACTTCTTCGAATACGATCTTGTCATAGAGAAATAAGCTTGTTCTGTTTTCTCTGTGACTTTTCCACTTTTAAAACTAACAGACCTGCACCACATTAATCCCCTAATCCTAGGAAAACCAGGAAGGTTGGTTATCCTATCTTTGATGGCCATTTCTCCATCAAAAGGAAAAGCTTGATTCCCTCTCCTTGAATTTCTCCTGTCTTTAGTGACCACCTCACACCTGTAGGATATTGCCCAAGACATGCTATATGACTTGTAGAACTAAAACAAAAATACTGTGTAACTTTTACTGCTCACCTGGAACATCTTCTGTCCTAAAGCTTTAGTTTGGGACATTACCTTTCAGAATGTAGAATGTATTGGGAGAAAAGTCATTCCCACTTGCAAAAGCCACAGGTAAGTGTCCTGGTTGTCAGTACCATTAGTCCAGCCTTCAAGCAATCATGTTCCAGCCATGTATGTGAAGAAGTTTCCACATGATTTTACCCCATTCACTCAAGTCATCTCCAGTCATTGTCTTCTCAGCTGAGGCCATAGACATGGCAGAGCAAAAGCCAACCAACCCCACTGAACCCTGAAGGAATCACTGGCCCCAGAATTCATGAACTGAATATAATGATAGTTTATCTTACTAAGTCTGGGGTAGCCCAGCGTCTTGTCCCAGCACTTGGAAAGCTGAGACAGGAGGATCACAGGTTCAAGGACAACCCCAGACATTTAGCAAGCTCCTCAGCAACTATGTTTCAAAACAAAAAAATAAAAAGATCTGGGAGTTTAACTTGGAAGGATAATGCCTCTGAATTCAATTCCCAATTTAAAAAAGAAAGCATCAACTTATCTAGGGTAATTATGCAACAACAGATAATTACTAATCTATCTAATCCAAAAGGTAACATCTTTGTTTCTATTTTGATTTGGCTCTATGAAGACTGTGCTTAGTCATGCTGTTTCTCTGTTGTATTTAATATTCCTACCCTTTGACTCTTTGATTTAATGCAACCCTATAATCCAGTCTTTCAGAATTCTTTTTCTAAATTACCACTTATCAGCAATAACCAGTTATCAGGCATTAGACTAAATTGATAACCTACATTATTTTAATCTTCATATCATCTCATGAAATTGTCTCCATTTCTCATGAATTGTCTCCATTTCTCAGATGTCCAAATTCACAGCTTAAAAACACTGGATTCTAAATTCACTGATTCTATAAGTCCTTACAACCATTCTCCAACACATACATAGTCCTGGCTCTGAGCTACATATATCCCAACCCTTTTAATTTTTTTTCTTAATTTTGAAATAGGGTTTCACTAAATTGCTGAGGATAGCCTTAAAATTACACTCTTCCTATCTCAGCCTTCCAAGTCCTGGGATTAAAGATCTATGCCACTGAACAACTAGGCTCTACTTTTGTATGTGTGTGTGTGTGTGTGTGTGTGTGTGTGTGTGTGTGTGTGTGTACTGGGGATTGAACATAAAAGCATTCTATCTCTGAGCTACACCTTCACTCCTATGTTTATTTTTATTTTGAAACAGGGTCTCACTAAGAAGCTGAGGCTGGTCATGAACCTGGGAACCTCCTGTCTCAGTCTCCCAAGTGCTGGGATTACAAGCCTGCTACACCATGCCTGTATCCTATATATTTTAAATCATTTCCAGATTACTTATAAAACCTAACAGAATGCAAATGTTATGGAAACAAGTGTTCTACTGAACTGGTTAGTGAATAAGGACAACAAAAATGTTTGTACATATTCAGTACTATTCTCTCCTTTTCCCACATTTCCTGGTCCTTCTCTGGTTATCCCAATGACTTTTCTAGAACTCTGTTTTTGAAAAGAAGAGGACATGCTTGCCTGGCCATACCTACCTTATTTTAAAATTGTATCTTCTGGCACAAAGCAACGCATACTATAACAGGAAAGAAATTTTAGTAGTGCATATGCAGAAATATTTTTGAGATTGACCCAACATGATGGGTGATTTAACACAGGAAATTTGGCAGGGTGGCTCAGGCATGTAAGCAAAGCATTATAGCAAACAAAGTTAGCATCCTGGCTCTATCACTTTCTGTTGTTGGCTCTTACTTTATAGTCACTGAGACTCAGTTTTCTTATTTGTCATAGAAGGATGATGATGATAGCTATGTCATAATATTATACTGATCATTAAATGAGAAGGTATAAAGTACCCAGAAGAGTAATTGCCACATGACAAGCCCTCTCCTGGCAGCTCTTAATGACATGAAGGGGCTCTGAGAGCACTGAGCTGGAATGGGGCATTTCAGAGGCAACCCTTAGCCGTGGCACTCCGGGAGTGGCCACAGATGGAGTGGAGTGGGTGAGAAGATTTGTGTGATTCTAGTCTTGGCATTGGCATGCTGTATCCATGCCAGCATCATAAAAGTCTCCTACTCCACCCAGATCCAAAGAGATAAAAGGATTATTGGCAGCTGCTGCTACCCTGTTCTCTGCTTGTGGGCAAATTCACTCATTTTGAGATCAGCAATGCAAAGAATTCCACATTTCATTCCAACTCTGATAATTCAGTTTTAGACAATGCTACTAAGTAAAGGGCTTTTGTTTACCTCCATATTGTTAAGAAAAGAAAGATTTAAAAAGGGGTGGGAGGTTTGTACTGTTCTTCATGTTCATTATCTTAAGCCAGATGCAATAAGAAAACAAAATAATGCATGCACACACAAGTAACACAACTGCTCCTTCATTTTGAGCTGCATATTAGAAAGCACCTGGAGAGCTTTTAAGGATGCCTAACCAACCCAAATCTACTAAATCAAAACTCTCAATAAGTAATTTCAGAGAGTAGCTTGTAATTAGAAGCTTTGCTACCAAATAATGAACATAAACACATACCTTTATTTCTACTTTTTCAGCTAAGTATATAGAATATTTGTTTTGAAAATATCCATTACTTCATAGTATAGTGTCATTTTAGTAACCTAAAAGTTGTTAAGACCATATTTTTCTAAGTCAGACAAGTATCAGAAAATATGTCAATTATCATTTATGTTTTAAATTAATAATCAGAGACTGGCTTTCTTCTTTTAAAATAGGCTTCCCTGAAGAGATAACTGACTTGGTTTAGCAATTTCCTTTTTAGAAAGAATAATGACACTTTAACACTAAATACTGCAGAAATAGATCATTGTTACAAATCTATATTCACTTTTATTTCCCAGCATTTAATCAGAACTAAATTATAAATATGTTCTAATAGCACTTATAAATTTATTGACACTTGAATCTCTTCTCCTTCTTACAGAACTGCATGAAATTAATGTTATTTCTGATTTCTGTCATACTTTTTTGACAATTTACAAGTCAAGAAAAGAAATATATTGAGGAAATCTCTAGTTCAGTAAAATTGGTCTAATGATTAGGGGCCTTATTAATGAATATGTTTTTAAATAGCCACTATTTAATATCAAGAATCAGGGAAAACAAAAACATACAAAAAAAGAAAATTTAATTTAGCTGCTAATTGGCCATATTGGTATTACAAATAATTTTATTCTAGCTTGGTTTGAAAATTACTTCAAATATTCTACTTCATTTAGTTTCTTTTCTGTTTATCTAAACTAATACATAAATTATACAAAACAGCCAACACTTCAGGTGTTAAACACTTCTAAATATAAGGGTATTTAAAATTTTTCTACCCATACATTCCTTAGACATATTTTGTATATTTCATCACTCTTCCAGATGGTGCACAAAACACTAAGACACACCGAAAACAATGAGATGAATTCAGAAGCACTTGCCATACGGTATATATAAGCATATATTTTGCACAATTAATATATATAAAATAGTCATTGGGCTTATTCATTATAGTATAGAAATACAAAAAAATATTATAATACAAAATACAGAACTACAATATAAAATTTGTAATGACTCCTGTCCTTTAAGTTCTGGTTATCTCCTGGACATATCTTAGCTATTCTCTTCTCCATTAAATCAAAGTGGTGATTGCATTCACAACCACCATTTTAGACATCTCAGGATGTGCTGATGTTAAAAAATATTCCTATCTGCAGGCCAGATGATATCTAAATTAAGGGTCAGCAAATGAAGAACCTTAGACCAAATCAGACTCATCGACTGTTTTTTGTTTTTTGTTTTTGTGGTACTGGGGATGAAACCCAGAGGTCTTCAACCTTTGGGCTTCATTCCCAGACCTATTTTATATTTCATTTGGAAACAGGATCTCACTAAGTTGCTGAGGCTGGCTTCAGACCTCTGCAATCCTCCTGTCTCAGCTTCCCAAGCACTGGGATTACATGCGTATGCCACCACACCCAGCTACTGGTCTTTTACAACACCTGAGTAGAGAATGTTTTTTGCAACTTTGCAATAATTGGAAAAATTAAAGAATATGTTACTTCACAGCATGTGAAAATTATATAAATTCAAATTTCAGTGTTCACAAAGTTTTATTGGAACATGGTCATACTCATTTGTTTAGGTATCATCACTGGCTGCTTAAAAACTACACCCATGAAACCTTAGCCTGTAAGACTGAATGGTTTACTATCTGGTCCTTTACAGCCAGTCCAGCTCCACATCATTTTATTTACTGCCATTTGGGCATGCTACCTCTATGTTCCAAAGATATCTCAAACTAATGTGCCAAAACTTAATATCTTTTCTCCAAAGCCAACTTTGGTTCCTCTTACCTATGAAAAGTTATATATAATTTATTTATTCCTACCACTCAGTGGTCAAGGCCAACATAATTATGCCTAATCAAAGTTTCTGACATATGTTCTTGTCCTTACCATTATTTATTCCTAAACTTTAATGAAAATCTGTCACAGGGACTATTAAGAGAGTGGTCCAATACTTTTTCCTGCTGTCTATAATCAGATACTTCTTCAAAGCTTTTCTCAGTTTTCTGCCCCATCACAAGTAAGGACCGTTTTAAGCCCACTCTTAGGTTCTTGTTTATCATAGTGGAGGAAATTAGCAGTGGTCGGTGGGCAGGATGTTAAAGCTCCTAAGATATTCTGATAAGCAAGCGAATCTCATTTTTCTTTATAGATAGCTGCTAGAAAAAAATGTGGGATCTAATGAGAAACTGGAAAATAAAAGAGAATTCAGATGAAGGATGAAAACTCCAGGGGAGTGGCAGAGAAGGTCTTGGGGAGGAATAGGGTGGGAGACTTGAGGTAGGAAACAGACAAATAATGCTATGCACATATACAAATTTATCATTGTCAATCTCAGTAACATGTATAGGGAAGGGGAGGGAGCAAAGTGACATCCAAAAGGAAACATACTAAGTGCTGTGTGCATATATCGTCTAACACTGAATCTCTTCATGATATATAGTTATAATGAGCTAATAAAAATGAGAATGTAGCCGGGTGTGGTGCGCACACTTGTAATCCCCGCACTTGGGAGGAGGAGACAGGAGGATTGCACAGATTCAAAGCCAGCCGTGCTGGTTTAAGAGACCCTGTTTCCAAATAAAAATTATAAAATAGGTCTGGGAGTATAGCCCGAAGGTAGAAGGGTTTCCAGGAACCCCAGTACCACCAAAAAAGAGAGAGAGAGAGAGAGCGAGAGAGAGAGCAAGAGAGGCAGAATGTATTTAAAATACATTCTCATCATATTATAAAAATACAATCTCATCATATTATTTTCTCCCTTAAAACTATAGTCTGGTTTATAAAGTACCAACACTTGGGCATACCTGATTTCCAGGCATATATAGATATATAGATACATTCCAGGCATATATATCTCCTCTCCTTCTATTAGTTCTCTACTCCTAACATTATTAAGAAATTCTCAGAGGCCAGGTGTGGTGGTACACACCTATAGTCAGTACTTGGAAGGCTGAGACAGGAAGGTCACAGTTTCAAGGCCAGCTTCAGCAATGTGATAAGAACTGTTTTAAACAAACAAAAAACAGAACAAAAGGACTGGGGGTATAACTCATAACTCAGAGGTAGAATACTGCTGGGCTCAATTCTCAGTATCACAAAAAGAAAGAGAAGGAAGGAAAGGAGGGAGGAAGGAAGAAGGAAGGAAGGAAGGGGAAACTCTCAGACACTAAAAGTTTTCTGTAATTGGCTGACTGCTTCCTGACTTTCTATACCTTTGATTTTGCCCTCTGTGTTGACATGAGAAATATGGTTAAGCTCTGGAATCACTTGGTTTACAAAGTTTTTTTTTCTTCTAACTACACCCTAAATTCTGAAATGAATGCCTCTTTCTTTTCAATGCTTTTTTTTTTTTTTTTTTTTTTTGGTGGTACTGGGGTTCCTGGAAGCCCTTCTACCTCTGGGCTATACTCCCAGACCTAGTTTTATATTTTTATTTGGAAACAGGGTCTCTTAAGCCAGCGCGGCTGGCTTCGAACCTGCGTGATCCTCCTGTCTCCGCCTCCCAAGCCTGGGGATTACAAGCGTGCGCCCCCACGCCTGGCCTTTTCAATGCTTTTAATGGTCCAAGAGAGTTTACTTAATTGCCCGCATTAATTATATATCCATTGCCCTCCTCTGTAACTTCTTTAAGCCTAAATTAGAATCTTCAGAGTCTAGAGATCAATAGGCATTTAATAAATATTAGCTGAAAATAAAAGAAAGTATATCTGTTTTTTTTTCAGTGACTCAAATGTATTCTTTTTAAATTGATAGTTCATAAACTTTATATTACTTTAAATGTTTTAAATGATTTGCTAAAGTTCTCACATAGGCCAACTGAGGTTTTTAATGGTAACAAGATGTTAATATTAAAAAAATTAAATTATGCACAATATCTTCACTAGTCTTCATTAGTTTTTATAAGCAAAAAAATATTTTTATACATGCCTTTTAATATGCTAATATCTTTATTGATAGTCAATTTACGCATTAAACAATGTGAAGCAAATAAATGCCTAACACTCCTCAAAGTTTTTACTGAATTTTACTGCTCTCCAGAAATACTCTTCAATACAAAAGTAGGTCAGTTCTTTGGTCTTGAGACTTTTGGTCTTGTTGATTTCCTTTTCTTTCTTTTCAATTAAATTTGTATTTTATAATGAAGAAACATAGTTTCTAGTTTATTATATGAACATTGAAAAATAATACATAATTTTTATATGTCTACACCTAGTTTCTCTATTTTTAAATCCTATGTTACCATAGTATACTTGTCATAACTAAAAAAAAAATCATTTGACTCCACAATTTCTTTGGATTTCATTAATTTTCCCTCACATCTCTTATTTATTCCAGAATCTCACCACATTTTGCTTAATAGTCTTACCTCCTTAATTGCTCTTACCTGTGACACTTTTCTACATTTACCTTGTTTTTAATGATCTTGACAATTTTAAAGAGTGCTCGGTAGCCACCTTGTAGAATGTCTTTCAATTTGCATTTGTTTTTCTTTTTTTCTCTGTTCTACTGAGATTGTGGATTTTAGAAAGGACCACAGAAGTGGCAGTTCCTTTTTCTGTTTCTTTTGGAATTAGGATTGAACCCAGTGGCATTCTACCTCTGAATTACATGCCCACTTTTTTTTTTTTTAATTTTTTAATTTTTTTTTTTTGTGTGTGTGTGTGGGTATGGGGATGGAACCCAGGGACATTCGACCTTGGAGCTACACCCCCTGCCCTATTTTTTATTACTTATTTTGAAACAGGGTCTCACTGAGTTGCAGAGGGCCTCAATAAGTAGCTGAGGCTGTCCGCGAACCGCAATCCTCCGGTCTCAGCCTCCCAAATGCTGGGATTACAAGCGTGCGCCACCACGCCCGGCTCCACATTTTTTATTTTTTAAACAAGGACTTGCTAAGTTGCTGAGACTGGCCTTTTCTCCAAAAGCTTACTTTTTCTTATTTTGCTTATCATACTGAATTTTTTGGTAGCAAATGACAGTGTAATCTGTACTGAAGGGGAAAAATTAGACTCCATCTCATTGAGAAATGAGTAGCTAAAAAAATTGTTTGGAATTATTTTCTATAAAAGATTTGTCATATCTTCATTCATTTATGTATTCAATTATTTATTTGTATGAGTCTGAAATCATGCATATTTACTTTCTATTCTAGGTTATAATCCATTACATTATTTGTTTGTTACAAAAGTTGTTTCAGTTTTGACCATGGGAGCCCTTTTGGTTGGCTGCTTTTGTCTCTCTTTGACAATATTCTCGTCATTTTTTTTATTTTGAGCACTTCCTTTACTATGTGGTGGTAGAATGTTCTCTAGGCTCAATTTTCTACATTCCCCTACCATGGCCCTATGTTCAGCCATTTCTCCAAGGAGCCTAAATTCTTTTATTAGAGAAGCATATTAGAAACCAAGACTTGCATGCTGAAAGGTTTCTTTTCTTTTTTATTGTGGCTTCAATTTGGTCAGGAAGATATTGTCCAGAAATTTCTCTGGATACCCCCCCTTTTATAATTTCATCACTCCTGCCAATGAGTATGAATAGAAGCACGTCCACACACAAATACGTTTCTACCAATGAGGAGGCAATAAATTTCCAGGGCTTTGTTAAAAAGATGGAGAATGTCAGAAAGTATACTATGCTATTTTTGCAAATGATAACAGTAATGTATCAACATCTATATTTACCCCTAAAAGACAGATAATCTTTCAATGTCAAATAAGAGATCTCTTAAGTACAGGGTAGGGAAAAGAGACTATAAATACAAACATTTAAGTTTACAAATCATTATAGCACATATGTTCCAAATCTAGATTTCTTTTCTTGAGCTTTACAAATGAAATATGTCCTTTGTAACTATGACTGGGAAACATGGAAAGTAAGACTAAGTCTCCAATACTCAAAATAATATATAAACAACAACCTAAGAAATACAAGTGATGAAGTCAAAGGGAAACTGCCTTAGCAAGTGGTTTGTAGGTAATAGCAGTAAAGGAGTGAGGCACACACATTCATTGGCCTGTTGAGTGTCGCTGGGAAAAAATGCTCTTCAACTTAATTTGAGCATTAATGACACTGTTTAGATAGAAATTACTTTCTAGCATTTCCAAGAATTTTAATGGCCATTATACTAAAGTTCTGCAGCCCAGGGTGAAATTAAGGAGTAACAACAGAAAATAACTAGCAAACAATGGGACAGCAAATGCTCTGTGAAATTTTACTGATGGCTGGGGAGAAGGGAATCTCAGTGATAATTTCCCTCAGACATCAAACTGTGGTCTACTAAAGAGTATAGTTGATAGGTATGGTAGTGCTCACCCAGCAATCCCAATACTTGGAAGGCTTTAACAGGAGGATCTCAGGTTTGTGGCCAGCCTCAGCAATTTAAAAAGAGCCCATTTCAAGACAAAAAATAAAAAGAGCCAGGGGTACAGCTCCAAAATAGGATACCTCCAGATTCAATCCCAAGTGCAATATATACAACTATACAATCCCCAATACAACACACACACACACACACACACACACACACACACACACACACACACACACTCTCTCTCTCTCTCTCTCTCTCTCTCTCTCTCTCTCTTCCTGGAACAGAGCTCCCTTGCAATTTCTCAGAAGATAAGACTATCTTTTGTTCTTCATCACAGTCTTTTCTTTCAACAACAAATGCTTATGCTAAGGAGATGACCCAGGATAGAACCCTGAAGAGTTTCTGGATGAGGGCTAGTCCCCATAAAGACCAGAAAAAGGCTTAGAATGTAGAAACTTATGGTTTCAATCCAACTTTCTGAGAGAGATAAAAGAGGGATGGGGGTTTGGTTATGAGATATCATGATTTGGAGAACTTTCTGGTTGGCCAGGTATTCAAGAAAGGTGGGCACAAAGTTGTCATGGAAGCTCTGTGCGTTCCCTTCCTTCTTGCCTCACCTTGCGTATCTTCTCTACTTGGCCATTCCTACGTTGTATCTTTTATAATAAAATGGTAATAGGTCCAAGTGCTTCGGTGGCTGAGACAGAAGAATGGCTGGGTCAACGCCAGACTTAGCAACTTAGTAAGACCTTGTATTGAAATATAAAAATTAAAAGAAAGGGGAAGGTTCAAAGGTAGAATGCCCCTGGTTTCAATTCCCAGTACCAACAAGAACAACAAAATGTGACAGTAAAAGAAGTACTTTTCCAAGTTATGTAAGTCATTTTACCAAATTACTGAACTGAAGGGGTGGCCATGGAAATTTCTATGTTTACAGTCTGCTTGGTAGAAGGACAGGAGGTCGGGGCACCTTGCTCATGTTTGGTGTCTGAAGTGTGGTAGGTTTGTGGGACTGAACCCTTCACTTCCAGACTCTGCACTAAGTCTAAGAGTTAATGCCAGGATTAAAATGAGTAATAGGGTACCCAGCTGGTTGAGAATTGGTTAATACCAGGAAAGAAAACACACATTTAGTGTCACAAGCAGTGTTCAAAAACAGCCACACACAAAAACAATATGGAAGCATACCTTAAAGAAATGACAATACATATAAAAGACACAAATTTGATCTCTAAATAGCACTTAATTTCAAATTCCCTTCTCTTAACATCTTCATTTATTTGATACTAGGAAAATCAAATAAATTAAAAACAATAAAGATTGCTCATATTTTGACATCACAGTTGAGAAATACTTCTTTAAATATACTCCTGGGCACTGAGGCTATATCATTCTAAGCATATTTATTTGACAAAGGAAATAGCAAACTGAAAAAGAAACATAAGGAATACATTTTTAGAGAACTTGAAAAGAAAACACTCTGTGGGCTACAGATTGCTTGCCAGTTAGAAAGGAAATGATGTGGCTATAATGCCATGAAATTCTAAACTTTGAATAGAACATTAAAATACGTCATTCCTCCAAATTCATCGACAATGTGAATGGGGGCATTATATGACAAGTATAAAAGCAGGGGAAAAGTCATTATGAATCTCAAGAAAGACAGAAAGAAACAGAAAAAGAATTGGCTAACACAGGGATTCCTAAACACAAGTTCTTGAACTTGTACTGATTTATTACAGTTTTTATTAGAACAGGTAACAATGTCCTTTATTCTGAACTTATAACCTTGATTCTACATTGAAGAGGGATCTAAAATAATAAAATTTGTAAATATATAAAATTAACATTTTAGCAAAAAAAATGTAGTGTCAATAAAAAATAAAGCATGTGTTCAACGAACAAAAGGCCTTGGGTTCAATCCTGGCACCCAGAAAACAAACAAAAATATTTTTCAAAATGTTACAAAGGAAGAAAGAAAAAATTGTCAAATCTGTGTTTCTGGTAGTTTTACTAGTACCAAAATGTCCCTTAGGGCAAGTGATTTCAATTACCAAGATGGGTAGGCTATGCTTAAGGATATTAAGAGGTGTGGCTTAAATCTGGGTTAAAAAGAAAAAAAATCAGGCATTATTTATCATTGAAAAGTAATAATTTTGTCCCTTTTTTGGAGGTAGCTAAAGAACAGGTAGGTTTCCAATTAATAATTTTAATATTAGTACATTAAAGCCTACTTTCATTCTCATTCAGAAAAATTAATTCATTATTTAATAGATATGAAATTCCCTGTGCATATTTACCTTGAGTATATTGGTTTGATCTGGATTATTGCTTTTTTTTCTTCACTCATCTTGTCAAAATGCTTTGAAGCATTATACATTGGTAAATAAATGTTAAGTATTTTAAGGTGAGGAATTTCCATAAATGTATTAGTTAGCTTTGTTTTCTAAATTGAGTTGGCACATTCTCTGGGCTTCAGTTAGCTCTTCTGTAAAATGGGGAGAAATAGTGCCTTTTGCATAGTGTTAGAAAGATATAAAAGCAATAAAAAGTGGCACCGAACAGTTAAATAAATATTAGTAATAATAACATCAATGAAAATAGTAGTGTTAGGGTCATAATCAAACGAATATATGAGTCATAATTATCAAAAATTTTTAAAATGCTTCTTAAAAATGCAAAGTGTTTCATGGTTGTAAAACTAAAAACTCAGAATCAGCTGGGTGTGGTGGCACACACTTGTAATCCTGGTACTTGGGAGGCTGGGACAGGAGGATGGTGCAGGTCTGAAATCAGCCTTAGCCACTTAGTGAGGCTCTCAGCAACACAGTGAGACACTGTTTCCAAATAAAATATAAAATAGGTCTGGGAGTGTAGCTCAGAGGTAGAAAGTCCCTGGGTTCTACCCCCATCACCCAGCACCACAATAAATATATAAATAAATAAATAAATAAATAAATAAATAAAAAGTAAATAAACTCAGAATCTCTGAGATGGATCCTGGAATCTATATCTCAGATAATTCTTAGACATATTAAAATACGAAAACTATCAGGTAAGCCACATAAAGGTCTTTAATAAATACTGGTTTACATATATTATCTACTTTTACATTTAAAAAATATAATTGCTTGCCAGGCGTGGTGGCGCACGCTTGTAATCCCAGCATTCGGGAGGCTGAGACTGGAGGATCACGGTTTGCGTACAGCCTCAGCTATTATAGCCAGGCCTTCCGCAACTCAGTGAGACCCGGTTTCAAAATAAAGAATAAAAAATAGGGCAGGGGGTGTAGCTCGGAGGTCAAATGCCCCTGGGTTCCATCCCCAAACCCGCAAAAAAAAAAAAAAAAAAGATAAAAAATATAATTGCTTAAGGTGATCAGTGAAGAATAGACTATTAGATCTTGTGAGAGTTGAAAATACAGCCCTGTGCTATTATAGACAGAAATGTTAAGAATGAGCTTCTGAAGGGGATACCTCTATGGCACAAAAGTCATTATTCTCCGGCCAATAGTTGGTGATATCAATAGAAGAGAGCTACATGCATTTTTATTGTTGTTGTTAAATGTATTAAAAAAAAAAAATAAGACACTGCCAGGCGTGGTGGTGCATGCCTATAAATTACAGCTACTTGGGAGGCTGAGGTAGGAAGAGTTCAAGTTTGAGGCCATTGTGGGCAATTTAAGAAAACCCTGACCTAAAAAAAGCTGAAGATTAGCTCAGTGGCAAAGCACTTCGCACTTCTCTTCATATGCTTAAGGTTGTTCATTCCACCCCAAAACCACACACAAAAAAGAAAACAAGATGGAAGGAAGGAAGGGAGGGAGGGAGGGATAGCGGGTGTGGTAGTGCGCATCTGTCATGCTAGCACTTGGAAGGTTGAAACAGGAAGATGGCAGGTTCAAAGCAGCTTCAGCAGCATGGAAAGACTCAGCAATTTAACAAGACCATGTTCCAAAATAAAATAGGGCTTGACACCCTGGGTTCAATCTCCAGCACAAGAAAGAAAGAAAAAGAAAGGCATGCTGAGTTAAGGATCCTTCTATGGACAAAATTACCTATTTGTAATATAATTCTGTACATTTGAGACATGCTTCATAAACATTTTTCATATTTAAGTTTATGCATTCTAACTAAATGTACTAAGAAAACTAAGTAAATGAATGGTGGCATCCATATTCCAAAAACCTTATTTATTGTACTAAATATTTAAATGTACCAATGTAATGTCAATGTCAACTAAGTGGAGTTTAGAGAAAATAAACTTTTAAAAAGCATTTCTAAAACAATAATAAAGCTGCACTAATTTTGTTATTTTCCATCCTGGAGAACTCTCAACATATAAACTTTGAGATCTAAATTTTGAATTGCTTTGGAAAAACTTAAACACCAACAACATACGTTTTTAGCTATGGTACTTTTGTCTTCATAAACACGTATAAAAGTATATAATCAATTCCGGACAATCTAAAAATTATGCCAATCTTCTTTCTAGATGTGTGGCAAAACAAGTCTTTATCATTGCATGTTGGCAGTGCCTTTCAGGATTTCTGAGAGGCTTGTTCAACATATTTAAAAAAAAAATCTTTAAAATATAACTTTATGACACACAAATATAAAGTGAAATTCTTAACAAAATATCTACTAATGTTATTCTATAGTTAATCTTCATAGAAATGACACAGAATCAAGAACTTCAATTTGTTATTAAGGTTATAAGTACATAATAAATGCTTTCTGAGCTATATATCTTTGCTCATTTAAGATACTACTAGAGATCTTCAAAATTTCTCTACCATTTAGGTAAATTACTATGTTCATAAAGAAACAGAGACAAGACATGGATATTAAAGTATGCAATAAAAAATAGTAGATAAAGTGGATAAAAATTACACCTGTTTTAAAATAGTACATATGAGGCATTTAATTCCAATTTTGACTTCTGAATGATTAAAATGCCATTTGGGGCACTTTTTCATTTTTATTATTAGAAAATGTACTTTTTATCTCAATAAAGTAATGCCATTGAGAAAGTGATTTCCATTTGGGGACTGAATTTCCAACAGCAATTTGGATGATAGTGATTTATTACTTAAAGTTATTTTTTCTTTTCTTTTTCTTTTTTCTTTCTTTCTTTTTTCTTTTCTTTTCTTTTTTTTTTGATTGTTGATCCACAGGTGAAACTTCTAAATAGTACATTGACAAAATTTTAGAGTTTTCTTTTATTTTTAAATTTCCACTTACCTCCCATCCTTATATAACAGAGAAGATATTTAAAGGTGTTATAAAGAAGTAATAGTCGCTCCCAAATAGAATATCTATTTTTAAGATTAAATGTTACCAAAAAAAAAATGCTGTCTAGAGAGATTCCAGAGAACTGATGTGTTTATACTGTCATTTTATGTGTCATTAGCAATGAAATTTTCCTGCATAGTTTTTAACTCTTTGGCCTAGGACAAAATTAGAGGAACTAAAAGCCATCTGGACTATTCACTCAGTTATTCAAGTTAAATTTATCATTTCACTAAGAAGGGTAAGAGATTTGTATCAGGGATACTGCATATCTTTTAGGAGTGAAGATTCTGATATTCACAATAGGCAGAAGTAGGAACATTACATCCTTTAGAAAATGTCAGCACGGCAAAAATCATCAGCAAGGCTTGGTTCATGCTGTAATCCCACTGATGTGGGTGGTTGAAGGCAGAGGACCGCAAGCTGGAGGCCAGTCTGGGCATATTAGTGAGACCTTGTCTCAAAATAAAAATGGTTGAGGGTATAGCTCAGTGATAGATTTGCTTGCCTAGCACATGTGATTCCTTAGTACTGCAAAACAAAACAAAAAAAAAATCTGCCTGAATATGCTATATATTATGTTAAAATTCAAGTGAATGCTCTTCAAGTCAATCTGCTTTGCAAAAGCATTCTGTTTACATGTAATGTGTTTATACCTAAAATACCTACAACAGTGTTTACTGGAATATGAAAATATTTTAAGCAGTCCTCAAATTAGGAATAAACTACATGTGTTTGATTATGTTGATTGCATTTTTTCTTTGTTTGTAAGAAGCAAAATCACAGCTGGCATTTAGATATTAAATGAGTATAATATTTATAAGAAAAAATTGGGAATTTAATCTAAAAACAATTAAAAGCAGACATTAGAAGCACAAGATGCAGAACTCTTTCTAAATTCTACACATAACTTCTATATAAAGTTAATAAAAAAATCCCTCCAAAAGTGCTTTAGAGAGAATATTTAAAAGGATTCCATAAGACAGGAGTGGTGCGCACGCTTCTAATCCCAGCTTTCGGGAGGCTGAGACCTGGAGGATCGCAGTTCGCGGACAGTCTTGGCTACTTAGGGAGGCCCTCTGCAACTCAGTGAGACCCGGTTTCAAAATAAAGGATATAAAAAAAAATAGGGCAGGGGTGTGGCTTGGAGGTCAAATGCCCCTGGGTTTCATCCCCAGACCCACAAAAAAAAAAAAAAAAAGGATTCCATAGGAAGAGTCAAAATATGACTGTTTTTGCCCAACCAGAAAACTGGGATCCAGTCTTTTAAGTATGCTCCATACACACACACACAGAAAACCAATATAAAATATTCCTTTTTTCAAAGATAAGCAACACACACACACACTGGAATTCATCTAATGATACTGAGAGCTTCAGTGCTAAACGACTTGGAGAGTAAAGAAAGCAGACAGCATTTAGAAGTTTCAGCCCAAAGGGAGCAGTCCTTCATTGGTAATGCACTGCTGAAAACCACTGGACTTAAAGTGAAATCCGAGCATCTCTATAAGCAGACTGGAGCTTTACAAATAGTAATAAGAATCCTAATAAAAGAAAGTGACATTACAAAGGAGCTATATTGGGAGGGAAGAACAATTTCAAACAGAAAAGGATCGATAGAACTTAGACAAAGCAGAAGGGGGGACACAGACAAGTTTAAAGAGAATAATTCTTTTATAGTCGTGGCTGAGAGGGTTCATTAGAAGAAAACTGGCTATTACTATCATAGCTACTGTCTATAACTTTTAACCTGTTAAATTTGTGTGCTTCCTCTTTATGGTAACTGGTTGAGTTAGGAATGATTGAGGCAGCTTCATAAAGTACCTGTCTGAATATTCTTATGTCCCAGTGCTGAGGGTGAATGGAGCTTTTTCCACTGCCACCAAATAATCTAGACATCCATGAGAGTGTTAGTATATTTCAGAAAACACTCAGTCTTTACTTGTATAGAGTAGGCGTACTAGAATAGATAGTAGTCGTAAGATGCTGAACAAAGTCTTTAGAAAATCTAACAATTGCTCCTTGCATGAGATAATGTAAAATTATTGACTAAAGAATTATTAAGAATTATAACCTCATTATCAAAACTAAGCAATAATTTGTTTGTTTATTTATTTATTTATTTATTTATTTATTTATTTATTTATTTATTTATTTATTTGGTGGGACTGGGGTTCCTGGAAGTCCTTCTAACTCCGGGCTACATTCCCATACCTATTTTATACTTTTTTAAAATTTGGAAACAGGGTCTCTTAAGCCAGCATGGCTGGCTTCTAACCTGCGTGATCCTCCTGTCTCTGCCTCCCAAGTGCAGGGATTACAAGCATGTGCCACCACACCCAGCCAAAGCAATAATTTATAAGATAAAATTTAAAATATATGGTGGTACGGGTTAAATTGTGTCCTCTCAAAAGATGTGTTGAAGGTGCTAACCCCTGGTAACTGTGAATGTAAAATGATTTGAAAATAGCATGTTTGCACATATAATCGCATTAACATATACTAGAATAGTTGGGTCCTCAATCCAATATGGTTGATAACCTTTTAAAAAGAGAAGAGCCGAGCATGGTTGTGCACACTTGTAATCCCAGCATTTAGGAGGCTGAGACAGAAGGACCACAGTTTGCTGATAGCCTCAGCTACTTGGTGAGGCCCTCTGCAACTCAGATCCTGTTTGAAAATAAAGAACAAAAAATAGGGGTGAGGATAGGATATAGAATGCCCCTGGTTTCCATCCCCAGTACCAAAAGAAAAAAAGAAGGAGGAGGAGGAGGAGGAGGAGGAGGAGGAGGAGGAGGAGGAGGAGGAGAGGAGGAGAGGAAGAAGAGGAGGAGAAGAAGAAATAGAGAGAAAGAGACACAGAAGAGTGGATATGGGAAGACAGAGGCAAAGATTGGAGTTATGTTTCCACAAGCCAGGGAACCCTCTGGCAGGCTTTGAAGAGGCACAAAATGATGCTTCTCTAGAGGCTCTGAGATCATAGAGCACAGAGCTAAGATGGACCAACACCTTTATTCTGGACTTCTAGCCTGCAGAATGGTGGACTTCTACCCTCCAGAACAGTGAGGGAATGAATTTCTGTTGCTTTAAGTGATGAAAAATTGTGGGAATGTGTTGCAGAAAACCGAGGTAACCAATACAAGGGCCTTCTAAATTGGAGTTAATGTATCTACGCCAAAAATGAAACTCACTTATAAATTGTTGTTTTCAGTACTGAGGATTGAACTCAGGGACACTGTAATACTGAGCTACATCCCCAGCATCTTATATATTTTTTATTGTAATACAGCAAAATAGGTTGGCTTGGACATTGCATTCCTCTTGCCTCAATCTCTGGAGTTAGTGGGACTACAGGTATGTGTCACTGCAGCCAGCTAAGATAATTTTTTAAGTACATGATTTAGAAAACATTCTGGGACTTTGGATATAACTCAGTAATAGAGCATTTGGCTAATATGTGCATACGTACATATATATATATATTCATATATATGTGCATATGTACATATATACATATATACGCATAAATATACACACATGCATACTGAAGAGAGAATCCAGGGGGGGGAAATATATATATATATATATATATATATATATATATATATATATATATATATATTCATATGTGATACTGAGGATTTAACCCAGAAGCATTCTACCTCTGAGCTACACCCCCAGCCCAATTTCATTTCTTATTTGAAAATAATGTCTTGCAAGATTGGTAAAAGTCTTACTACTTGCTAAGGCTGTCCGCGAACCTGCAGTCCTCCAAGTACAGGAATTACAGGCATGTACAATCACATTATTCAAATAGATAAATTTTTAAAATTCAAGAAATCTATACTTTTAATACTATATTTATTTAATATATTTCCCATTTGGAACTTTTAAGCAAAAGCTTTCTTTTTTTTTTTCCCTTGGTGGTACTGGGGTTCCTGGAAACCCTTCTACCTCCAGGCTACACTCCCAGACCTATTTTATATTTTTTTATTTGGAAACAGGATCTCTTAAGCCAATGAAGCTGGCTTTGAAACTGCGCAATCCTCCTGACTCTGCCTCCCAAGCACGGGGATTACAAGCGTGTGCCACCACGCCCAGCTAAGCAACAGATTTCTATAATAGAAGTTTAGTAATTATTTGTAGAAAAAGTACATCGACATTTATGTAATATAATACATCTCTCCCTTTAAGGAAAATATTTTTTCAAGGCATTTCAGAACTGGTGAGATTTTGATGAAATACCTCCTTCTCCATACACTGTTACTTCAGTTTTAACTTGGTATAATATTTCTCATGCAGATAAATTGTTAATGAATATTTTTAAATGTTAGCAGTTTGCTTATCCTTTACTTTAAAGTTTTTATTATTTAGTCTTAAGAGCACATTCATGAATAAGCAACAAAAGTATAATTACATGTCTTATAGTAATAATTACTTAAGTGAACTAAATAAAATTATACTAAATATCTCATAATATAATATTATTGAATATATTGCCAAATATTGGTAAGAACAAAATATTATCTAAACAATACTATTATAGGAAAACATTTACTGATATGGAAGACATTTTATCTTGAGATTAGTAAAAAACGGCTGCCAGGCATGGTGGCACACATTTGTAATCCCAGTACTTGGGAGGCTGAGACAGGAAAATTAAAGATTCAAAACCAGCCTGGGCAACTTAGCAAGACCCTCTGCAACTTAGTGAGACCCTGTTTTCAAAGAAAAAATAAAATCGGGTAGAGGGTATAGCTCAGAGGTAGAATGTCTCTGGATTCAATACCCAGTGCCACAATAAATAAGTAAATAGGCTTCAAACCAAAATACAGAAGGATCTCCTGTACAAACAAAATAGATGACTAGATGCTATAAACTGAGATGATAATATTGATATGCTCTGGGAAGTAGATATACAGATTTTTTATTTTATCATTTTTGTGAACTTTTTAATAAAAAGAACTTTATATAAAAATCTGTAACCAATAAATAAAGAATGGCTGATAAATGTTATGTTAATAAATCCTATAAAACACACTGAACATTACCCATTAATAATAAAAGTACTCCTCGGCATGGTGGTGTGTGCTTGTAATCCCAGAATTTTGGAGGCTGAGACAGCAGGATAGCAATTTGTGGACAGCCTCAGCCACTTAGTGAGGCCCTTTTTAACTCAGTGAGACATTGTTTCAAAATAAAGAGTAAAAATTAGAGCTGGGGGTGTAGCTCAGAGGTAGAATATCCCTGGGTTCCATCCCCATTACTGCAAAATAAATAAAGTAAGAGGAGTACTGGTATAAACAATTGCTGGCAGGAATTGGCTTATATCAAGTGATGTAAATGTTATGGTTTGGATATGGAATATCTCCCCAAAAGCTCATAGATTGAAAGCACATTCCTAATAGAGGAAGGTTCAGAGATGGGTTATTGCTG
The DNA here is from genome assembly GCF_963383645.1 of Muscardinus avellanarius. Taxonomy (NCBI): domain Eukaryota; kingdom Metazoa; phylum Chordata; class Mammalia; order Rodentia; family Gliridae; genus Muscardinus; species Muscardinus avellanarius. The sequence goes on from NC_137791.1 coordinate 88,756,330, forward strand.
ACTATGGACTGAATCTCTGAACCCATAAGCCAAAATAAACTTTTCCTCTAAGTTGTTCTTTCCAGGTATTTTTGTCACAGCAACAAAATAGTTGACTAATACAGGAAACATCTATATTATCTCAATTCTTCTCCCTTTTCATTTCTTATTTTACCCAAATTGTGTTCCTCCCACTAATGGCATTTATTTCAGTCATTATGGGTTAGTAATAATGCTGAGAAAATTCTGGAGCATTAAATGGGACACAGTAAAAATAATAATGTCAAAAAAGAGGTTTAAAAAAAAAAGGTGAGGGGGAATTTCAAGACATTTTGTACATCTACAAAAATTAAAGTGTAAAACCACAAACTATCAAAGCATAATATTAAAATAAGAACTCTTCTTGAACAAGCCAGTAATGTATCTAATGACTATACTTCTCCACATAAAAACTTAAAAATGAATATAAACAGGAAATATTCATACTTTAAGAAAAGTTCCTTCCATTTTTTTCTAGTCTCCCTTCCATTGTTCTTTTTAATATTTAATGAATAGCTATTATATACCCATTGGTTCTGTGAGAAATCACAGTTCAGTTGTTTTTGACTGGTGTGTGCTAGGATTGGGGTATAATTTGAGTGTCCCCAAATAAAATAAAGATTTGATCTCCCGGGTGGCATATTGATGTGCTTCAGATCTTTAGGAGGTGAGGCCTAATGAGAGGTCCCTAAGCTACTGCAGGTGTGTCCTTGAGGGACTGTAGAACACCACCCACCCTCACCTACCATTGCATTCACTGCCCTCAGCTGGAGCAGAACCAATGACCCCCTCCCAGTCTTGGACTTAGAACCTCTAAAACTGGGAGATAAACAAAACTTTTCTTTTTATGCAGCTAATTGTTTCAGATATTTTGTTGTTGCAGCACAAAGGTATCTAATTCTACATGCAAAGAGTAACTTCAGGCTAGGTTTGATAGTGCATGCCTATAATTCCAGCACTTGGGAGGCTGAGACTGATAGGTTGGGTCCTTCCCTTCCCTCATGGGACCCTGCAACAGAGGCAGAAGGCAGAACCCTGGAAGCCAGAGCAGAGATGCCGTGAGAGTCCAGGTGCCTCGAGACTCCAAACATCGTGAGACAGACTCCAGGCATCGTGAGACTCCCTACACTGCTAGCCCCACCCCAAACCCTGCTTTAAACATCAGTACTTCCACTTTGCCATGTGACTCTGCCAACCAACCTGGACTACTGGCCGACTCTGCTGACCACGTGGTTCATCAGTTCCTTCCCCCACAGCTGGCATACTCCCCGAAGGCACCAGTTTATTAGGCTGATTAGAGCCGTTTTTAATAACCTGGTTGGTGTGTTTGCCTCCTTTGCGACTCCCCAGCTCAATTTCAACATTACAGAGATGAGGATCAGACTTGAAGCCCATCTCAGCAATTTATCAAGGAGGCTCTCATCAATTTAGTGAGATCCTGTTTCAAAATAAAATAGGATCAGGGATCTAGCTCAGAGATAGAAAGCTCATGGTTTCAATTCCCAGTATCAAAAAAAAAAAGAAAGAAAATTTTTGCACAGTATTTTCTTAAGTGTTAAAGAAATATAAATAAATGATAGCTTGAGGAGTACAGAATCTGGTGGGGAAAGGAGGAAAGCAGTCCAAAGCAATGAAAATAGTCTATCAGAACAACACAGAAACAAAATGAAGGTCCACATAAGACAAAGCATGGTTGTGATGAATTGAAAGTCTACTAACCAGGATCCGTGGTGTTTAACCTATGAAATAATAAGCCTATTGCTATTATTCAGAAGTACTGCTATTGCTAGAATTTTCCCACTTTAGAAAGGGAAAAAAATAAATATATAGGGTTTTTATTAAAAATTTATTTTTTTAACTATGGGTTTTTTTCACTGCAACTATTACTATTAGTAGCTCCTGAATTCTGGGAAAAACTAGTAAAAAAAACAAATAAGAAGCAAATATGGAAATACAGAAATATAATTTCCAAAATGTTTATGCATTTTTGAGAGGGAGAGGCCTTCATGAATGTGATAAAGACCTAGTCTACTGGTGAAAAATGTATTGGCTTTTGTATAGATTATAATAGGATTAGAATTGGATGTTAGTGATTTAAAAAAAAATCCAGAAAAGCAACAGCTTATTCAAGGAACATTTTATTTCTCTCTCACTGAAAAGCAGGGTTTTGGAGCTGGAGTGGAAGCAGGCATCTCTTATTGTGTTTCGCTTTCACAGACTCTGCTTTGTGATCTACAAAGTTTCCTATAGCACACCATATCAACCAGTGGGGAAAAAACTAAAAAAGGAAGGAGATAGGAGCACAAATCACCTTGATTTATAATACTCTTGGCCAAGACACACCTAGTTGCAATGAGAAGCTGGAAAGTGTCTGTATTCCCAGTAGCTAAATGCCCAGCTTAAAAGAAGGGGTGCAAAAACTGCCAAAGGAAGAGAAAACATATCTGTAGACATCTAGCAGTCTCTGCTATATGGATTTTTCATCTCTAAAGTTTTATCTGTAAATTTAGAAATGATATCAATGTCATTCAATGTCTTACAGTGAAGGAAATTAAACAAGTATCACAGTGTGGCCAGGTGTGGCGGTACAGATTTGTAATCCCTGCATTTGGGAGGCTGAGAGAGGAGGATTGTGGTTTGCTGACAGCCTCAGCTACTTGGTGAGGCCTTCCTTCTACAAGTTAGTGAGACCTTGTTTCAAGATAAAGAATAAAAAAAACAGGGCTGGCGGTGTAGCTCTGAGGTAGAATGCCCCTGGGTTCCATACCCAATACTGTAAAAAGCAAGCAAACAAAAAAACGAAGTATTATAGTATAGAAAGTGAATCTCTCTTGCTCTCACTCTCTGAGCTATCACAACTCTCTGGCCTAGACTCATTTTGGGAAAGACTTAATGCCCTGGTGCTCTTCATTCCTCCTCCAATTGACTCTATACCAGTATAGAGGAGGAAAAAACTTGGAAAAATTACAAGTTGCTCTTTTTTCTTTTTTTTAACACATATTTTCTTATAGCCTGCTACTAAAAGCAATTTGTAATGGTCCTTAGAGAGCCAGTGCTGGAACACCTGTTTCCAATCTCCAATACATAAACCATCATGTTCTGCGTAAACCATATGCATTCATGACTAGGAGCCTCCCTTTTGCTGATCTTTTCAATGCCATTATATGAAACCCATCAGCCACTGGAAACAGCAAATCATTCAGCTATACACAAAACACAAATTACTTTCAAGTAAATTCATCTTCAAGCCTGAGGGTTATCACAAACCTGTGGACTTTATTCATCTGGAGTCAATATATTAAGAAGATTTTGGTTTTCTAAATAAAATAGTTGTTTATTTTGTTTTTTTTTGTTTTTTTAAGCAAAAACACCTGAGAGGATGGCTCTTAAGCCAGATGTTTTTCTCCTGGGGCATCAGCTGTCTTTACTGTCGGTCCCCAAATGGAGAAGAAAACTGAGCTCACTGCTCTTTTCAGTCAGCCAGATCCTTGAATATAAACTCTGAAACAGAATCTCTTGATTCGCTCTAAAAGCAGTAAAAATATATATATATATATATCATTTAGATTAAAAAAAAATGCATTAGACAAGAACAAATGTGACCTCGATTGTACACTTACCTTCACTGGAAAATAGAAAGGGAGAAATGAAATAGGGTGTAAAAAATTCCTCCTACCTAAAATATGATTGTGTCGGCCAAATAAAAATATTTACCTCAGTTCTCTCATTAATAATACTTTAAGTTACATAATTTATTTTTATATTTCTCTGTAATTTATTGCTTTTGGTATTAAAAGGTTTTGACTATCTAGAATTTATTCACTTGTTCCTTTTTAAAGTCTCTCTGCTTTATGAAATTCTGTCATACATAGAAAAAGAATTTAAATTAGGCTTCGAGAGTTTGCCATTTCATAAATTTTTCCCTTAGGAGTTTCAGCTAATTAAACAAATGATTGCAAAATACCCCTGGTGTCAACCCTGCTGGCTCTTAGAAAGGACAACTGAAGCCAATTTTCAGTCATCTATCTGGATGCTGGCCTCTTCCCATGCCCTCACCCTATCCCCAGGACAAGTTCTTATTATAATAACAATGTGTGCAAACAGCACAGTAAGGTCTAGGCAGCAAGGAACTCAGAACTTTCAAGAAAACACTAGGCAGGTAAGAAGAATTTCACTGTTTATATAGATTTTCAACAATGAAAATTATTTTTCCCCAGGATAAATAATTTATTTTACTTTATCCAATAATAAAACATTTTCCTGGGGCTGATAATATAGCTCAGTGGTAGAGTACTTGCTTAGTATGCATGAGTCTGTGGGCTCTAGTCCTAAAACTGCAAAATAAATAAATAAATAAATAAATAAATAAAAGCAAGATTTTTCATTCTACAGTTCTGAAATTGCCTCCTGTGATAGATTATTTCTTGGCTATATTTTTTCCTTTTTCTCAAAGAGAATTTGCCCTTAAATACAAAATATTCTTTTTATCAAATCTCTTTGCATTGCTTAGCCCCCCCCCCTTTCTGCTTATCTTTCATTATTAAAAAAAATCTCTATTAGCTATACAGTACTTACATAGAATTTTGGGTCAGTTCCAAGGAATGGAAGATGAAAAGTGAGGAGGGTACAAAATTCAAAAAAGCACTTCCCTCAGGGCACAGACTACTGTGATTCTGACTTGAAAATCACCTGAGACTATTTGTACAGCTCGAGAATGTATGTGCAAACTTTTAAAACTACATAATATATATGCAAATGCAAAAGAGAGCCTCCAGCTCCCTGGAATGGCCTAGTAGAAAAATCCATAACTTTGGGTTGTGCCTAAGGATTTCCATACTTTGAGTTTTCAAATGTTTAAGATTTGAGCTAGAATTTTCATTGTTTTTATGATTGTGTTTATTTAAGCAAAATAGAAAAGGGAGTTGGGAAAGGGAGTGGACCTAGAAGAAGAAAGGCAAGACATGAAGAAAAAGAGTTGGGGGAAACTGATATGCTTTTTATAAGAATTTAAAGCAGGTAACATTAAGAGTCTATTCAAGCCAGGAACATGGTACACACCACTGTTATCCCAGTACTTGAGAGGCTGAGACAGGATGTTCACAGTTTCAAAGCCAGCTCCAGCAACTTAGTGAGAGCTGGCTTCAAAATAAAAAGTAAAAAGGATTAAAGGTATAGGTCAGAGGTATAATGGCCCTGCATTCAATCCCCAGTACCACAAAATAAGTAAATAAATATATAGCTATTTGATGTAAACTTTTAGTTTTCAATGATAAGATACTTCTGGAATTTAGTTACAATTTCTCTAGAGATTAAAGAAAGTTGGAGGTGAAAATCTCAGACTTGGAATAGAAAAAGAGGATATTTTAGTCATTTTTATTACTATAATTAAATCCCCAAGGCAGGCAACTTTATAAGAAAAAGGGATTTTATTTGGCTCAGGATTCTGGAGGCTTAAAGTCTAAGACTGAGTGGGCTCCTCTGATAATGGCCTTCTTGCTGGCACAGTCCTAAGGCATCATATGGCGAGGCAGTGGGAATATACATGTCTGCATCTGTCTCTCTGTCAGCTCCTCTCTCTCCCTCTTCTTATGAAGCCACAAAAATTATATTGGGGGCTGTGCTCTCCCCCTCAATTCCCTCCCATTATGACCTCATCCTCACATCATTCTCCAATGGCCCCAACTATAAACAAACATCACATTTGGATTAAGTTTCTACTCTCTTTCCTTCTCACTTTCTTTTCTTCCTTCCTTTCTCTTTCCTTCTTTCCTTTCTTCCTCCCCTTTTTATTAAATGTGTTACTGGGAATTGAGCCCTGGGTACTCTACCACTGAACTAGATACCCTCAGATCTTTTTAGCTAAGTTGCCTAGGCTGGACTCCAAACTTGCTATTCTTTTTCCTCAGCCTCCCAAGTGCCGCTGTGCCAGCTAAATTTCCACTTTCTTAATTCCACTGACATAGGGCTTTGAGAACTAAGCTTCTGTAGGAGTTTGAGAATATACATCTTATTCAGACTGAGGTAGGATACAAAAAAAAATTACAAAGAATAGTTTTAAAAAGAGGCAAACTGGAAAAGAATGAGAAAAATAGTTTTAAAGTCCATAAACTTCATTAACCTCACCCTACAGATTCTCCTCTTTCTTAGGCAAAACCCCTTAGTAGGCCACGGTTTTAATCATAATGGCCTGTATTGGCACCTGGAATTCCTAAGATGCTTGGTAAACAAAGGATACCTTCTCAAAAATTTTATTTTGAAACAAGGTCTCACAAAGTTGCAGAGCAATGTTGCTGAGGCTGGCCTTGAACCTGCAAACCTCCTGTATCAGACTCCCAAGTGCTGGTATTAAAAGCCTGCACTGCCATGCCCAGCTGCATCCTGACGCAGGAACTCTTCATTCCTGTTTCTTCTGTTTTCTCGCTCTTTCTGTCACAGAAAAACATGACAATTCTGTAGGATTCATGGCATATGTGGCAAAAAAGAATTTCAGCACACACCAGACAGAGAAAAAGACACAGGCTTCATTTAAGAAAGTAAAGGATAAGAGGTGAAGAGCTTCCAGGAAAGAAAGTCTTGGTGGCTTTTTCAGTTCTTTTATAGAGCCCCCAGGAGGGGTGGGTGGAATCACAATGTGGAGGTCAGGACTTCTTATCTTCAGGGTGGTGGATAGCAGGTGTCTCATCTTTGTCCTCCTCCTGGGTCTTTTGTTTACTAAGTATCTCAGGCATCTTAGGTGCACAGAGAGGGGCCATTGTGATTAAGAATGTGGGCTCCTAGAGGCTTCAGCTTAGACAGAATACACACTATAGTGTGGATGGAATTAGAGGTTATGAACTTTCCAGATTTTAAAACTATTTTTTCTCCTCAATTTGTCTTCTTTTTGCCTAATGTTTTATTTCTTCTATGCTACCTCAATTATCTTAGGGATAAAAAATTATCCTTTCAAGAAGAATATCAGGAACACTAGCCATATGCATTTATTATAGCTTCTCAGTGGCCCCAGCACAATAACTAGTAAAACAGTCACCAAAAAGAGAAAGAGAAGTCAGGTAGTAATTCCTCTCCAGATAAAGGCAATAAGTGGAGATGCTCCTCTTTTAAAAGAATGAGTTCAGTCTTAGACTCAAAATGATGCACAGTCAAAATGTGTTACCTGGGATCCTCCTGTCTCAGCCCCCAAACACTGGGATCATTTTTACTTTTAGCCAGAGAAGCTATAAGGGTTTTGTGGGGTTTTATTTTGTGATAAACCTTCATTCATTGAAGCTGGGTGTGGTGGCACACACTTTTAATCCCAGTACTTGGGAGGCTAAGACAGGAGGATCATAGTTTTACAGCCAGCCTCAGCTATTTAGTGAGGCCTTCACAACTTAATGAGACCCTGTTTCAAAATTAGAAATAAAAATTAGGGCTGGGAGTGTGGCTCAGAGGAAGAATGCCTCTCAGTTCAACCCCCAGTAAAACTTCATTGATATAACAAAACTGGTGGTCTTCAATTCTCTTTTTTTTTTTTTTTTTGAGGAACTGGGAATGGGACCCTGACCCATTCTTATCCCTGAGCTACACCTCCAGCCCTATTTTTTGTTGCAAAGGGCCTCACTAAATTGTAGCTGAGGTTGTCTGTGAACCGTCATCCTCCTGTCAGTCTCCCAAATGCTGGGATTACAAGTATCCACCACCACGCTTGGCCAGTGATATTTAATTTTTCTACTTAAATATGTTAGATATTTATATGTATGCATTAAATATCTATGTATTTACTAAACTATTGTACATGTCCAAACGCAGTTTTGGCTTCATATAAATAAAAATTGAAATTCTGAAATATAAAACAATAAACGAGTTTACCTGCTTAACAAATTTTTATTAAATATAATACTAAATAATATCAGTGCCTAACTGCATAAAAAATTATAAACATTTCCTGTGTTTGCTTTTAAGTTCCCATTTTATATAGCCAGCTTCATATCGTATCTGGTAAATAATTTTAAACCAATCTAAACACAGTCCTAAAATAACTTTGTGTTTTCAAAAGAACATTTGCAAGGTTTCTTGATTTTTAAACTATCTTTCTATAAAATGAGATGGTCAGAATGATGTAGGATAGAAGAAAACAAGTAGGTAAAAAGGAGACAGACAGGAAGGAAAAGTAAAAGTATAACTTTAATATAAGAACCTGGAGTTGAAATGCTTCAGCCTCTAGTCCACAAAGCAGTTCTCTTTCCCAGGCCTGACTCTCCCATAAATTCTTGGGAAACCTGTAGATCCTAGAGTTAACAATATTTCCGAGAAAATTTAGGATATCCTAGTTTATCTGTCAATCAACTAATGAGGACCCCAATCCACCCAAGATCATCTACCCTAAGTCTAACCAGACCACCAGACCATCAGGAAGCACCTCAGGACTACTGGACTGAGATCATCCACACTAAGGCTGACCAGAGCACCTGCCCACCATAAACCGCCTTGGGACTACCGGACCGAACTCATCCTCGCATACCTTCTCTAGCCACCCCTCATGAAAGTCCCCTATAAGAAGAGAACCCTGAACTCCCCAAAATGCCTTCCTCATCTTGAGGTGGGCCGCATTCTCTCCTGAATGTGTATTTCCTCCCCTTTTCCCCAAATAAACCTTTATGTCTCTAACTGGCACGTGCTGAAATTCTTTTCTGTCACATTAGCCAAGGATCCTGCAGACCCTGAGTTCCTGAGCTGAGAGCTCACCCCAACAAGAGTAGACCATCACCTTTTCTTTTGCTTGGCCCTGTGATAAAATCCAGCAAGAGCAATTATTAGTAACCGTCTTCATGATGTGGTTTCCACTCAGCTACAGCTTGGTTCTAGGTAATGTGACTTGTGGTAATGAGAATTTGATGAGAAACAAACAAACTTTGTGAATAACAACAAATAAGACAGGACTTGGAGTGTTCCATCAAAGGAGCTCTCACTTGTTAACTTTAGAATGAAAATACAACCCCATCCCGCCCCTCTCCCACCCCTGGGAATTCAAGCTGTTTACTGACCTCAGTGTAAGAGCTTTTCTTCCTAGGAGACTATCCAGATTGTTATCTCTGAGTTGTTTCATAAGAGATATGGTGGATGGTGAGGGCAGGACACACAGAACCCCAGCATAGGTATGAGGATTATTTTAAACTGAAAACTTTTGATATCTAAGAGGTGTAGAGAGAAATCTTCTCAGGGCTTCCATAAAAGCAGCAGCTTCTGGGAAAAGTGGCTGCCATAATTTTTTTTTTTTTTCCTAAGAGTGGGACTATTTCCAAGGAGATGAAAGAAAACTGACCACAAATTTCCTCTCTGAACAGTTTTATGGCCCTGAAGAAGTCATAAACACCAATCATATCTGTATAGACAAACATCACAAACTTTCTCACTTCCCATTTGTTCTCCTAAAAACCTATTTGTCTTTCCTAACGAAACCACAAAAGGCTCTCTCTCTTTCCTCTGCTAAATTAGGTCTATAAGCACCAAATTTTAACCACTCCCTTGAGTTACTCAGTCCTAGCAGGGTGTGCATGTGCATTACACTTATAAATAATCTTTTTTATTCTATCAATCTGTATTTTGTCAGTGTAATTTACAGGCTTCCCGTAGTTAAACCTAGGTGGATAGAGAATCTTTCATCCCCAGACTATTTTATATTTCCATCATCTGAGGCAGGAAGATCACTAGATGCCAGCCTGGGCAACATACCAGACCTGTCTCAAAACAAAAAAAATAAAAAGTAGCTAAGGATATAACTCAGCAGTGGAGCAACTCAGGTTCAACTCCCAGTATCCACCCCTCCCCAAAGTTACCATTTAGAATCTTTTTTGAGTCCTGGTCCTAGCTGGATAAAATATTACTTCTTACTAAACCTAGCAGGATAAAATACTACATCTTTCTAAGCCTATGTATCTTATTTCTATAATAAGAATTTAATATACCCATCTTACCAAGGTTTCATAAGAATTAGAAATAATCTATATAAAGCACCAAACAGTATAGCAGGTTTAGAAATGCCAGTCAGTGGGAACCTTTCTATCTTATACTCTATTTGCTAATGGAGGTTCTAATAGTATTGTTGACATCTTAGATTTCAAATTTTCTTCTATCACTCAGAATTACTCTTCTAGCTACAGTTCAATAGAAGTTGAGTAAAAGCCACATATATATATATATATATATATATATATATATATATATATATATATATATATTTTTTTTTTTTTATGGTACTGGGGTGGAATCCAGAGGCCTTCTACCTCTGGGCTATACTCTCAGACCTATTTTATATTTTTATTTGGAGATAGGGTCTCACTAAGCTGCTGAGAGCCTCACTAAGTAGCTGAGGCTGGCTTCAAACCTGTGCAATCCTCCTGTCTCAGCCTCCCAAGTGCGGGGATTACAAGCGTGCGCTACCATGCCCAGCTAAAAGCCATATTTTAAATTATATGCTTATAAACACAAAGATTTTACATGACAGAATAAAGACAAATCACTTACGAATGTTTTCTAATCAAGAATATATACAAAGTTTTATAAATTTGTTCATTAATAAATACATTTTATTATTTGAGGTTGAGACCAGAGAATAGCGGTTCGCAGACAGCCTCAGCTACTTAGCGAGGCCCTTCGCAACTCATAAGATCCTGTTTCAAAAAAAAAAATCTAAAAAATAGGGCCAGGTGTACCTCGGAGGTACAATGCTGCTGGGTTTTATCCCAAGTACTGCTAATAATTATAATAATAATAATAATAATAATAATAATAATAATACAATGAGAGTATAAAATCTAATATTAATCATTTAGTCTGATCAATTTTGAATGACAAGGAAAAGGAAAAAAAAACCCTCTTATTTTATTCTATTTTATTTTGTGGTACTGGGGATTGAGCCCAAGAGAATTCTACATTTGAGCTACACCCCCAGCGCTTTTTTTTTTTTTTAAATGAATAAATGAATTTATTTATTTTGTTGTTATGGGGATCAAACCCAGTGGTATTTTGCCTCTGAGCTATTAACACCACCACTATTTTAACTTTTATTGTGAAACAGAATATCACCAATTTGCTGAGGGCCTTGCTAAGTTGCAGAGGTTGTCCTCGAACCGGAAATCCTCTTGTCTCAGACTCCCAAGTACAGGGATTACAGGTTTTGCCACCATGCTCAGCTCCAGTAGATTTTATAAAGGAAACACTACACTTAAGTTGTTTCCAGTGGCTTTTAAAACTTAATGATACTAAGATTTTAGTGATTTTCACTGCAAATGTTATTCCACAGTATATACAATGAGTAGTACATAGCTTGAGAGGAACATAGTTATACAATTTTTTTTGTTCCTCAAAGATCATAGAATTTTGGAGCTTCAATGTAATAAACAGTTTTTCTGGGTGGCACAATTAGAGATTAATCTATATGAAACATGAGAAATGGACAAAATCAATAAAAACATGAATTCTCAAACATTTATATAATTTATCTTTAGATTATTCATCTGATTTCTACAAATAAAATTAATTTTTATCTTAAAAATTTCTATTTTTATGGATTTGGCCAAATAACAATTCTAGTTATAGCCTACAGTGAAAAAAGACTAGCTTTTAGTTTGGTATTATTCTGTTTCTTGAAGAACTGAAAGCAATTTGTTAGGTTGCCTTATTGCTTAAAATAGATGCTATATCTTAAAGTTTATTTTCTAAATTCAACAAACATATTGAATAATTACTAGTCATGGTGAGATTTATAAATACCAATATCTGAAGTCCTTTCATCGTGAATGTTCATGTCCTGGAAAAGTTGCTGTGAGACTGCATGCTCAATCTACATTTCTATTAAAAATTACTATTATTCTCTAACATCTTATTTCCTTTTAAGAATGCTTTATTTTAGCTTTTATTATTAATTCTTTTATTTAAAAATTAGTTTTGAAATAATTTTCTTGATTTTGATTTGTTCCACAGCAAGTGGTAAATCCAATTTCAGTATATTATAATGAAAGGCTACTTACTAATATGGTTTTTAAAGACTGGAAACAGCTGGAAATGAGCTGAAAACAAAAAGGCAAAATTTTCACCCTAGCACATTTCTTTTAATGCAAAGCAAACCAAGTGCTCTTGCAAGAATTATGCTAGTATTTTTTTAAAATATATATATATACAATTTCATTGTAGCTCATATTTTTCCAATCCCTTATAAGATATGATATATACTTTTACTGGTAATTTAGTCTTGTCATAAGTAGCAAAAATCAAATAACTTTGAGGACAAGATGTAAATATATTTTTTTCTTTTAATTTCCAGATGGGAATATTATTCAACCGGTTTTATTTTTCACACAAGCCCCTCAAGTTCTTGTTTGTAGGCACTTTAAGGACTACAAATAGCTCTATATGAACCTGATAGAAAGGAAAGGAAAACAACGGTTTTGGACCAGTCACATGTTTGTATAACAGGGTTTCCAGTGAGTTTTCGGATAATCAAGGTAGATTTTGATGTGGAAGATCCATTGAAGCTATGAGAAAAATAGATTTAAGATGATGGAGAAAAGAGAAGAAATTATCAGCAGTCCCTGCCAAGTACCAGGCTGGTATTTAGAACAGGCACCAAGCTCTATTCAGCTGTCTGGTGCTTGAACTGGCTCGGGGCTCTCCTCCATGAAGCTTACTCTGTAGGTTTTAGATTCTTTGCCAGGCGGCTGAAACTTGCTGCCAGTTTCCCCTTACACTGGTTATACTTGCCAAGAGTTGCAATCTGTAAAACAGAGTTGTCTTGATCTGTTATTTGGGGATGCTTGCACTTTTGAGGAGAGTCTCAGCCATAGCCATCCTAAGTCATCTTAGCCTGAGTGTTCACCAAATAAATCTTACCAATATTACTTGGGTTGGTTATGAAAAGATCTCCTGTACCCTGGATACCTTTACGAGCTTTCCAGTCATTCAAGTCAAAGGGTGATCTGTGTGATCGGTGTGTCTATAGACCACAGGGTAAATAGAAGAGCTCAGAGGCAGCTCTGCCTATCCTGATAAGAAATATCACAGAGCAAGGCTTTGTATTTGCAGTCTTTCACAGTAGCAGAAGTTTTTAAGTCTTTAAAATATTAGAAATAAACTCCTATTATGACCTACCCAGCATCTTTTCCTTATTTCTCTTTGATGTCATTTTCATGCTAAGGAAGACACCTTCTCTGAAATGCATGATTTCTTTTCGAAAGCCCGAACAAAGGACTTAGTGATCTTCTGTCTCTTTGCATCACATTGAAAACTAGAACTAAGTGGAAGACACCCAGGTCAAAAATACTATAAGACAGACAGAATCAATCAATCAATCAATCTCTCTCTCTCTCTCTCTCTCTCTCTCTCTCTCTCTCTCTCTCTCTTCAGCTCTAGTCTTTCAAACAGCATAAGAAAATATAATCTGGTGTTAGCATTTAAGGTAAATCTATTCTCATGCCATTCATCTTTATCATCAGTTTGTTAATATTTTCCTCTTCCATAACATTCCATTTTTTTCTAGAATGGCTGGTCCAATAGTTATATTGATTTCTAAACAGCCTTTGAAATTATATTTTCTTATATAATTAGTTTTACTGTCCCAGTATTAAGGTACTCAATGGAGAGAAGCTTAGACAACTTTGCATGTATCTTTTCCATAGACAGCAATTTAAATTGGGAGTCTTCACAAGCACTGAAGATCTCTGTAATGGTGATGCTAGATAAAGACATGGCACAGTTTAGATTGTATGCTCTTTTTTATTATTATTATTCTTTATTTTGAAACCAGGTCTCACTGAGTTGCAGAGAACCTAAGTAGCTGAAGCTGTCCTCCAACTGCGACCCTTAGGTCTCAGCCTCCCAAATGCTGGGATTACAAGCGTGCACCACCACGCCCGGCTCTATATGCTCTTAATTTAAAGAAAAGGACATGAAGTGACTGCAGATGCCAGTAGGGGACATTAATTCTTAAAGCCTCCAAAGCACAGGTCCCTTCTTATTTTTATTCCCCTCAACTCCTCACTAACAAACCCAAGCTTCTCCTTTCATTGTCTTTTGTACATACCTTCTGATAGTGCCACATTTAGCCATCTACTTGCTTATGTTGTTCAATCTAGAACTTCTTTTCTAAAATTGTGTTAAAAAACATGAAATTTAAACATGAAATTGCCAGGCGTGGTGGCTCACGCATGTAATCCCCGTGCTTGGGAGGCAGAGACAGGAGGATCGCGCAGGTTCGAAGCCAGCCGCGCGCGCTGGCTTAGGAGACCCTGTTTCCAAATAAAAATGTAAAAATAGGTCTGGGAGTGTAGCCTGAAGGTAGAAGGGCTTCCAGGAACCCCAGTACCACCAATAAATAAATAAATAAATAAAAACCATGAAATTTACCCTCAACTAGATTTTGACTGTGTGTTATAGTACTGCTAACTATATGCACAGTGGTGGATAGCAGATCCCTAAGGAGACATTTTGCTTTATTTTTCCCAAGTGCATTGTAAACTAAAGAATTATACTTATTATTTTAAGCAGATATGCATATTAGCATAGTTGAGTGTGGAATGTTACATCATATCTGATTCACATTTTGCCCTCCTCTCAAATGCTACTAATATAAAACAAAACATCTTAAGTTCTAGAGTCCCAAAGGATATAAAATCAATTCCATATGCATAAAAAAGGGGTTGGTTTTGAGAGAAAGGAATTTACAGTAAAAGTGACATGAACGGACTATTCATTTGTATGGCCACTAATTCCATAGAGCAACCGATCGTAAATTAAGTGCCTGACATTCAGTAATAGATGATTATATCTGACATAATGAAGTTATAATGGAAGGTGTTCGCACACTGCTTGACTATTAAGTGCCCATTTATTGTCCCTGCACCAGGTGTGATAGTGATAGGCTATACAAATCATCCCGAGGAAATGTCAAAATAGGCTCCTGTGCTGATAAAGCACCACACATGTTTATTAATATAGCAGCTTGTCTTAGTTCTGGCCCATCTGCTCACTCAAAACAAATCTTTTTCCTATAAATATTTCAGTTAAGAGTATGGCCACTGGTAATAGTTTTCAGAGCAATGGGAATGGAAAGGAAAGAAGGGAGAGAGAAAAGTAGGTGAGCTTAAATAAAATATTATGCATTTACTTTTACCTTAGATGCGTTGCACAAAAGAAGGGACAGAAAGGTAGCTTTTAATATGGCATTTGCTTTAGATTAGTGCTGCCTGAGTATAGGCCATCACAAATGGTCCAAGCCCCAGCTGCTGCCGATGCCAGGTGGGAAATGGCAAATTTCACTGATGTTTTCAAAGTACACATTTCAATAAAGTGCAAAATGAGGTACTCAATTAAGAAATCCTCTAGAGCAGTAGTGCATATGCATTTAAACTCATCAAAAAATTAGCTGGATAAGTTTTATAAAGAAAAATAATACCACGGATTCTGTTGGGGGTGGGTGGGGTAATTCTGAAACTATCAGGCTTTGCTTTTAAAAACCCATTTTTCTATAAGATCCCAACATTAGATTTTTATATAACAGGGGAAAACAACAGAATCAAAATTTGAATGCTTACTCATTTTTTTTTTTAAGTTGAGGAAATCAGACGTACAAGGGTAAGACATTTTCCATCTGGTATTGGGGGTTTGTGTGCTTGGAGTACAGCCTAGACACACTGTGTTCTGTCTTCAAGAAAGTTTTATAGAACAAACAAACAAGTATGCCCTGAGGTGCTTCTATCAAATGAGCACACATATTTGAAATAAAAATGTACAATTGTTCAAAATGCTTAAACAAACAACAATTAAAAAAAAAGAAGCCTGGGCCATTTGGTGACCAGAGGTGGTTCCCACACTATAGCTTGGGTTTCTTCATTTATTTCTTCATTAAAACCTAAATAAAGCCTGGCAGGCATGTCTTTCAAGTTCCAGGAAAGATCTTTATCAGGTTCTATATCACATAAATCCACTAGTCATACTTTTCTAAATAAATCACATCTCTGGATAACTAACCAGCTGATGACCATGGGGCCAATTCAATTACTTAAGAAAGGGTAAAGGCCTCAAACACTCCTCAAACTTTTTCTACATCTCTCACGGACTGAAAGGCAACGCTTTCCAAACATATTTCTTGTTACCTGCATTTTCAAACAATTAATAGTGGGTGATCTTTTATCTGAACATGAGTTGCCCGTGTCTTCAGGAACAGTACCCACACCTACTCAAATAATCCAAATTAAAATTCAAAGAATCTTATTTGTCTCGCAGGGATCCAAAGAATCACCAAAGCTATTATGCACAAGTGTAGTGTCTATGAATCCATCATAGCTTCTTAATTTTCATTGCTCCTGTCTCAGTTTGTCCTCTCAATATCCTTTTATGGAATAACCTAATTGTCTCCCAATTCATCCCCATTTCTAATGAGGACAATTTTCAGCCCAAGCAATGCAACGTCTTTAATGGAAAAGAGTTGCATTAATGCTTTGTATGCAAGAAGTCCTCTGTGGTTATCCAGTAATGTAAAATACACTTAGAATAGCTAAGCTTCGTACATAAAGACTTAACGTAATCTAGGCTAAAATTCCTTCTGTCGATCGTCTTCTTCGCTGTTCACACCACTCCAATTGTTCACGTTTGATTCCCTACCAAATTCTAAGGGCAGGACCCTTAAAGTCCGCAATCCTAGAGTCTACAGCTATTCTTGTTCTAACAGAATCAATATTCCATATCCTTGCCTGGCATGAGAATCTGACCCTTCTGAGGTCAGCAAATGCAGTCTCATCACTGGTTAGCTGTTTGAAGTCTATGCTATTATTCTCCGCAGGAACTGTAACCCTAGGGCATTATTGGAATCTAGGCATGTCTCCTCTTAGGCACTGTTTCTAACAGGCTCAGCACTTAGTCTCACAATTTAAATTTGCCCATTTCCAAACTCTTCTGCTATAACGGGATCAGAGGAGAGAAGTCACACATTACCCAGAGGCCAGTAGCTAATGTGGAAAATGGAGGAGAAAGAAGGAAAGAGAATCTTCAGAGAACTGAAGTGGCAGGAGGGAATTCTGTAAATGAAATTTTAAGGAAAGGCCACAGCAATATGATTAGATTTACTTTCCTTCAGGCCATTTTCCACCCTGTAGCTAGAGTCATCTTTTAAAAATCGAAATCAGATTATGTAGTACTCTTTGTAACAGCCCTTCAGGGATACTCACAGCTCTTAACATAAAACCCAGATGCCTTTCATGTCCTAGAAGGCTTGGCAGGATTGGCTATGATTTAGGTCCCTCCACTCATCATGTTCCAGATTATCTTATCCATTTATTATTATTATTTTTAATTATACTTTCTCTCCTCTGTGTAGAGTGAATGCTCCATGACAAAAAAATCTTGATAGGCTTGTAAAGTGCCCAGTCCCAGGTTAATATGAGACCCCCCAATTCATATTTACTTTGTTTAATTAATGAAGTAGCACACCATGAATTTCCTACTTCAGG
This sequence comes from Muscardinus avellanarius, assembly GCF_963383645.1. Taxonomy (NCBI): domain Eukaryota; kingdom Metazoa; phylum Chordata; class Mammalia; order Rodentia; family Gliridae; genus Muscardinus; species Muscardinus avellanarius. Next base: position 88,773,828 of record NC_137791.1, read on the forward strand.
GCCTTTGCACATACTATGCTTGAACTCTAATTGGGGCCAACTCACTTTCATTATTTTTATTTCAGTTCAACTGTCACCTTCCCAGACTGGCTCTTCTTGACCACTGTGGACAGCAGGCTGTGCTCTTCTCTGAGCTACCCCCTGATGAACAGAATAATAACTTTCTAGCTGTACCTGGCCCGGAGCTACTCCATTTTTACAAATCTTAGCTTTCCAGGAGTTACTACATTTTTCAGATGAATTCTAAGGCAGGATGACTTGGTAATTTGTCTGAAAAACAAATAACCAACAGATGTTGGACATACTGAAATTATTAAAAGCAATAACCCCCAGATGCACAGGATAATCATAAGAGAATCTGATAAATAAATTAATTGTGTTAATGAAAAATGACCACCTGTGAGCTTATTGAGTTAAATCGGAAGCACATGGTAGACACAGGCATATCAAATCCCTGTCAGAAAAACAAGGCCTAGAAGTTTATTAAGCTCGTCAGATATAATACCCTCAACTTGACACTCATAAAAAATAGAAGCAGAGCCGGGGATGGTGGTACATGCCTGGAATCCTAGTACTTGGGAGGCTAAGACAAGAGGATTGCAGGTTCGAGGACAGTCTCAGCATAAAAGGAGGTAGGCTCTCATCAACCTGGTGAGACCCTGTTTCAAAATAAAAATTAAAAAATAGGGCTGGGTGTGTAGCTCAGAGATAGGCTGTCTCTGGTTTCAGTCTCCAGTGCCACAACAACAACAACAAAAAGAAGTATCTAAAACTGGTTAAGGTGGCACCCATCTACCCATCATCAGCCTATCTGGTAACTTTGTCATGAGGGTGACAAGCAACACACTTCCAACTCTCTGTCCCCTTGCTTGAGCTCAGCTTGACCTCCCTGCTCTGATGTGGCCCACTTCATTTTTATTTTATTTTATTTTATTGGTGATACTTTTTTTTTTTTTTCGGTACTGGAGATGGAAACCAGGTGCATTCTACCTCTGAACTATACCCCCAGTGCTAGTTTTTTATTCTTTATTTTGAAACAGGGCCTCACTGAGTTGCAAGGGGCCTCACTAAGTAGCTAAGGCTGTCCCTGAAACTTGATCCTCCTGTCTCAGCCTCCCAAATGCTGGGATTACAAGCATGTGCCACCATGCCTGGCTTTCTGAACTCTTAAGAAACAGAAATAATCGCTGAACTAACAAAGGAAAATATGTTTTCTGGTATTGAGAGAGCCAAGTGAGGAGTTAGGTATTGGGTAGGCAGTAAGGGAACAGGACATCCTGGATGTAAGGGTTAAGGGGAAAAAAACCAGAAACCCCACCTCCCACAAAGGAAGGTGTTTCTGTGTAGTTCATGGACCTGAACACAAGCAATTAAACATGGACAAGCGGAGCCAAGATGTCAGGAACCAAAGATCTATGTGCATCAGCCTTAGACTCGTGGACCATTTCTACATATAGACCAGGAAACAAATATGCTGAACAAAGTCTCATGATTTTGAGGAATTAAAGGCCATAGATGACAGATAAATAAATCAAGAAAAACAAGAAGAAAACAGAAGACTTTCTTCAAACATAGATAAGCCCTATGCTCAGCATCAACGTTGGGTCCCCTCTCAGGACCCTTCCCTGAGTGGAGACTTTTACCTGGCTTTTGATGATTCGAGTGAATGTTGCGAAAAGGTAGTGAGCAATTCATTGTGTGTGGCCGGGGCTACACTTTCAGCAGTGCCAGATGGCCCCATTGGACTCTGAAGTTTGCTAAGGCCCCTAAGTGACCTGTCCCTCTGCTTGCTTCTCTTTGGTGGCTCAAGTGGACACCGGGGAATGGTGGCATGCAGCTGATGGTGTGTGGCCCAGGCTCCACTTGGGCTGTGCCAGACAGCCCCACTGGACTCTGGGGTCTGCCAAGGCCCCTAGGGGTGATCTGCCTCTCCACTTGCTTTCCTCTTTAAAATAAATCTCCTACTTTTATCTTTCTGGTGTCTACAGATTTCATTCTTCGACTTGACAAGGACCTGGTAAGAGACTTGGTATCACAAGTGCCTGTTAGTGGGAAGGTAATGCTTTCTGGAGTGTCCAAGGGACAAATAATAGCTAAAGTCCCACAAAGAAGCACATGCCTGTAGCAGTTGTGAAGAAGAGATCCTTCTAAATGTTTGCCACCCACATCTCCTGCACCTATTGTTAAGCAGGAATTGTTATACTGAGGAAGCTGTCCTGAGTGGTGCGTGTGCATGTGCACGTATGTATTTTGTGACAGTGTCAAAATAATTTCAAACTTTGCAGCTGTGAGTATTCAGCAGGTGGGGATAGGGGTGACTGCTATATTTGGAAGACCTTCTTCACTCCCTCCAGCTCTGATGGTAGCAGCCAACACCACTACCAGCCAGCTGTCTGCTCCAGGCAGTAAGGTAATTAATTTTTATTATACAGGTATAAAATTATTTTCTGGTGATTATATAAACATTAGCCATTATGAGGAAAGAATATTTAAATAAAGTAGGATATTTATCACAAATGAAAGATAATAATAAAATGTATTAACATAGATATGATTTGTAATATATTATCAGAATGTCTGACTTATTTTTTACACTATGATTTAGATCCCAATTTGGGGAATCAATAAGACCTTTCATGAAACTGGTATAAGATAACAGAGCAGCAAGTAGATCAAAGATACTCCGTTGTATAGAAGAAGACAACAACCACGCAAAAAAAAAAAAAAAAAAAAAAAAAAAAAAAAAAAAACTACCACTGGGTAGTAAATAAAACAGGAGTGTTCAAACTACTTATGTTGTATGTTGTATATAGCATTCTTAAGGTCAAAAAAGTTGATAGTGAAAGGTTTTTTTGAGGGAAAGAAAAAAAACTATCCTAGGGATAGTTAAATTTCCTTACATTTTGCTGGTAATATGTTTTATTAGAATTACTTGTTTTAGTGTACATTACTGGAATTAAGTCACAGTTCCTTTGGAAAGATAACAAAAGGAAATAGCAGATTTTTATAGAAGCCTAAGTTTGAATCCTAGCTCCAATCCTGTCTTATGCTTATGAAATTAACAACAACAAAAAATTCTCTATGTCTCACTTTTCTCATTCACAGTAATAGCATGACCAGATTCATGGGATTTGGAGAATTAATGAAATATTAATCCATGCCAAATAGTAAGAATAGAATTAGTAACAAATGATAAGTATTCACATCAGATTCACTGAGAGGGTGGTATCTATGGGAAGTCCTACAGAATATCGAGATTGGCTGTCTTTAAGAAATGAGAGTGAGAAGAATATATGGATTAGTTTTATTCTGAACATACAATTTAAAGTTAATTTACATAAAGGCTGGGGATGTGGCTCAGCGGTACAGTATATGCTTAGCATGTCTGAGGCCCTAGGTTCGATCCCATCATGATGGAAAAAGAAAAAAGAACTGAAAGAGAAGAAAAGGTTAATTTAAATGTTAGCTGTTTTTATTTCTACTGCCTAGCAAAACCTCAGGGTAAAAACTTGTGATATTTAGAAAATATTAAATATTTCCTCTTAGGACAATTTAAGGCAACTATACTTCTACTTTTCTGAATGAACATAAAACAGAAAGAGAGAGAGAGAGAGAGAGAGAGAGAGAGAGAGAGAGAAGAAGAAGAAGAAGAAGAAGAAGAAGAAGAAGAAGAAGAAGAAGAAGAAGAGGAGGAGGAGGAGGAGGAGGAGGAGGAGGAGGAGGAGGAGGAGGAGGAGGAGGAGGAGGAGGAGAAAAGAAAAGAGAAGAGGAGAGAAAGAAAGAGAGAGAGAAGAGAGAAAGTCCTGTCAATCTTAGGAGAGTTGGGCCAGGTAGTAATCTTAGGAGAAAAGCCAGAGGGAGCTGTTGGTGGGATGTGGGGAGAGCTATATTTCAGAAAACTGGATCTGCTCATAGCTGAGTAGAGACATCCTAAGTGCGGTGACTGCTCCTTCTTTCCATAAGCAGTAACTTCATCAGGGAATGACCATACTCAAGCCAAGGGTCATGTTCACTGTCAGTGCCATAAATCACTTGGAACCGTAGGGAGAAAGTTCAGCAAACAACGCTAGCGCACCTTTATTTAGAGTCCTTTGAGAGCTAAGGATATCATTCTATCAGCCAATGGAGAAGGATAATTTGACGTGCTCCTCTTCCCTTTTGTGTTCATTTAAGAGACAACCAGAATAAGTTGTTTAAAATGTAATATGAAAAGTTACCAAAGTTACCAAATCATTCTAATCTCTGGAATAATTATTCTCAGCATATGAGTTATAATCCACAAGGGGCCAGTAAAAGCATGCTAAATTATTTTAAATTACAAATATTAACTTTTAAACAATTATGCTTAAAAAGTATGTTACAGGTTTACAAAATCTCACTGAGTTGCAAAGGGGCTCACTAAGTAGTTGAGGGCCTCACCAAGTAGCAAACCAGGATCCTCCTGTCTCAGCCTCCCAAATGCTGGGATCGCAAGCCTGAGCCACCATGCCCAGCTCATACTGTAGTTTAAATGATAACCATGCCCCCCCTCCGAAAACAAATCTTGCAGCATTTACAAGTGTAGAGAAAGTATTAACATGACCAGAGCACTCTCTTATATGCAAATTTTATTTTTATTCTCTTGGGATAAGAGTCAGTAAAACTAGGATATTTATGTTTTATCATATACTGTCTGCTAACCAGATAAGTTAGAAAAGCACCACCACAGATTATGAGAATAGGCCTGGAAACTCTTGAATAGAATGCCAGATGTCACATTCCTATTTTACTTTAATCAATTTGAAATGTTTTTATATTTCACTAGATGATACTGTGTGTTAATGTCTCTAATTTGTGATGCTAAATCTTGGCTACCGCCTATTTTTAATGTAGATGCACTAGGCAGGACCATCTGCTTATTTTGAACTTTAAAAAATATTTTCAGTGTGTGGATTTGCTGACTGCATTTCAATTCACACTTGAAACTTAATGCCTGGCATTATTCTAGTTCATTGATTATGTGCCAATTGAACCATGTTTACATTACTGGGTTTATGATAGAAAAAAATTTAAAAATAGATGTGATTTTCTCAAATGTGAGCCAATATTTTATCTTTTTCTCAGAGTATAAATCGAAACTGTCAGATATAGCAAATGTACAACCTGATAGTCAATATTAGATTTCTTATTGAGACCCAACCTAAAGAAAGACTATACAAAATAAGTGCAATTGTGTTTTCACCACCTTTATTATCAGTGGTTTACCATGTTGGAAAGAGAAATGTATCCAATAATGATCAAAAAATTGATCTAGGAAAAATTCAAAACTTCATCCTTGGTAATAAACATAGAAGACGTTTTAGAAGTTAACCTGTTTTCTTGTAATTCACATGTGTTTATCTAACTTCAATTGCCCATGATGGGAGAATTCATAGATTGTGCGCTCTAATTCACCGCTAAGGCTGTCACCATATTGTACAGGAAAACAATCCAGCAGGCAAACAAAAAAGTGCAAATAACAAAGTTCCAACTGAGAGGGCTGCCCTGACTGGTATACTCTAATCTCTAGTAACATCTGCCTCTGCTCAGAATCCTAATTTATCTTCTTCACTAATTTCCAGATGCCACCTTTCTTGAGTTATTTTGCTTGTAATATTGACAACATTTTAGGGAAGAATATTTTATACACGAATAGTTAGGAGACAAAATGAAGAATGCAAGAATGGAGAACCACCATATGATCCAGGAATACCACTTCTAGGTATCTTTTCAAAGGAATTTAAGTCAGAATATTATAGTGATACATGTATATCTATGTTGATATCAGCACAATTCACAAGAGTCAAATTACGAAGACAACTGAGGTGTCCATTAACAATTAGATTACAAAAATTTTATATAATCTGGGTACAGTGACACATGTTTGTAATCCCAGTACTTGGAAGGCTGAGACAGGATCTCAGGTTCACAGCCAGCTGCAATAATTAGTAAGATTTTATTTCAAAATAAAGAAGAAAATAGTAGGGCTGGGGTATAGCTGGGAGGTAGAATGCTTCAATCTCCAGTATGGCAAAGCAAACAAACTTTGATATATACACCAAATAGAATGTTACCTAGTTTTAATGAAGAACAAAATTATATCATTTGCAGGAAAGTATCTGGAACTAATGAATATTACGCGAAGCGGAATTAGCCTGTCTCAGAAAGCAAATAGTTTTATGCTTTCTCTCATATGTGAAAGCTAGGGAGAGCAACAAAAGAGACCTCAGATAAAGAAGTAGACTCTGGTGGAGCAATGGAGGAGGTGTAGGGGCAGGAGGAGTGATGAAGGAGACATAATGAAAATAAAAGTTTAAATAACTCAACGTACATATATGAAATTATCAATACCGATCTCAATGACGTGTATAGAAGAAGGTAGAAAGTGGGGTAAGATGTGAAGGAAAATATACCAAGTTCTGTGTGCATGTATGTTGCTATTACTCTATACCTCTTTATTATGTATAATTTAAACATCAATAAATGTATATATAAAAAGAAGAACTGGCAGGGACACATGACTCTGAGAACTACAACTATTGATGAGCCCTGCTAAGAACTGAAATGTATTTATTCACAAATTTGCCACACAACTACTAAAGCAATATTTGCATCATTTCCACTTATTGGAAATTGAGAAATGTGTCTCAAAGGCATACAGAATTTATTTGCATACAGAAATACATAATCAATCCCATTAAATGAACTACAAAGTTGTAACGAATTTGCTTTAATAATGAATGGTTTAAAAATAATAGTGCTTCTAGATGGAGCTATTTTTTTTAAAGTCCTGACTAATGGGACATATGTCAAGAAAAATTACTATAATGGTGAATGCTGATTCAGGACCTTATTTTTATTAAGTACTTTATAGTGAAGGCTGTGACTATTTTTCTATTTATAGTGGCAGCCCTTGTTAATTACCTTGTAATGTATCGTGACATTAATGCACTAGTAAACTATTGGAATTTATACCCCTATTCAGTAATAAAAACCTGTAAATTGAAGAATGCACATAAAGTCATCACAATCATAAATTATGTGACCAAACACCATGCATGAAGGCATTCGATTTAAGAGCAGCATCTCTCAAATTTGCTCATGAATAAGTGCTACTGAATTTATGTAAACAGCTACTTAACAACTATAGAGAATACAACATTTTATTCAGGAGTATTTTCTAAACTGCTATTATACTACGTTTTTCTTGTTACTAGAGCATGTTGGACATAATTTAAATTAACCAGGCTGGTGGCACACTCTTGTAATCCCAGCATTTGGGAGGCTGAGACAGGAGGATCCAGATTTGCGGATAGTGTCAGCTACTTAGTGAGGCCCTTTGCAACTCAATGAGAATTTGTTTTAAAATAAAGAGGTAGGCCAGGCGTGGTGGCGCACGCTTGTAATCCCTGAGCTTGGGAGGCAGAGACAGGAGGATCGCGCATGTTTGAAGCCAGCCGCGAGCGCTGGTTTAAGAGACCCTGTTTTCAAAAAAAAAAAAAAAAAAAAAAAATTTAAAAATAGGTCTGGGAGTGTACCTGGAGGTAGAAGGGCTTCCAGAAACCCCAGTACCACCAAAAATTAAAAAAATAATAATAATAATAATAAAGAGGTAAAAATAGGGATGAGGATATAAAATGCCACTGCATTCCACCCCAGTACTGTAATAATAATAATAATAATAATAATAATAATAATTATTATTATTATTATTATTATTTAAATGCACAATATCAAAAAAGAAACGATGTAAAAAATGCATTGGTATCATATAGTTTTCCAATGTACAAAAACTTTTAAAATGATAGAAGGTAGATGGTGACACATGGATTAATCCCAACATAATTTGTGGTTGAGAGAACATGAAAAGGGAGAAGGGATTTTTTTTTTCTCGGATCTGGGGATGGAACCCATTGGCATTTGACCTCCAAGCTACACCCCCTGCCCTATTTTTTTTATTCTTTATTTTTTTGAAACGGGGTCTCATTGAGTTGCAGAGGGCCTCACTAAGTAGCTGAGGGTCCACGAACCACGATCCTCTAGTCTCAGCCTCCTGAATGCTGGGATTACAAGCATGCACCACCACGCCTGGCTAGCAGGGAATATTTTAAAATAGAGTTTGTAGTTGTTGTTGTTTTTGTGGTATTGATGGCTGAACTCATGGTCACTCTACTTCTGAGCTATATTCCTAGCCCGTTTTTAATTATTATTTATTTATTTATTTTGAGACAGGTTCTCACTAAATTGCCCAGGCTGGCCTTGACTTTGCAGTCATCCTGTCTCAGCTTCCAAAATCACTGGGATTATAGGCATGTGCCACTGTCCACTGTGCTTGGCTATTGTTAAAGTTTATATGGCATCAATTTATATATGCTAACTATACCTGTATCTATCTACTTACCTATGAGAGAGAAAGAGAAAGAGAAAGGAGAGAAGAGAAAAGAGAAGAAAAGATAAGAGGACAGGACAATTTCTCTTCATGTTTGCAAAATAGAAAAAGGACTAGGGGTATCACTGAGTGACAGAGCTCCCCTGGGTTCAATCTTTCTGACCAATAATTATTTAACTAATTAAATAAAATAAATATCAATAGTAGTGAGCAGTATACTTAAAATAGTTAACAAATATGAGGTTTCAGAGTCAAAAGAAAATATTTAGTAGTTCCAAATTAATAATATCATTATGCAAATTCTATGACTTTCCAATATTTTCCTTCAAATGAAGTATTAGAAGCCTGGCGTGGTGGCACACTCTTGTAATCCCAGCATTTGGGAAGCTGAGACAGGAGGATCATGGTTCTCAGCCAGCCTTAGCTACTTAGTGAGGCCCTTTGCAACTCAGTGAGACTCTGTTTCAAAATAAAGAATTAAAAAAAAAATAGGGCTAGGGGTGTCTCTCAGAGATAGAATGTCCCTGGGTTCCACCCCCAGTACCACACACACACACACACAAATGAAGTATTAGTCTTACAAAAAATGCACATTTTTTGCAATGATATTTTGGTCATTTGTAAACACTTCATCTAATTAAATGTTTTTTTAAAATCTGTAGGATTATGTAACATGAGCTAGTGATTATAACTACATTTATATTAATCATAGAACAAATATTTTAGGGTTTCTCTGTCAACATATACTGAAGAATGATTTGAAAATGAGAAGTTATTGAGACAGTCATTCTAAGGTAGAAAAGGCAGCTTGAGATACATACAGCAGAGATGACTGTGGGTTATTGCCATTCATTCTTAACCACATCAATCCCATTGCTACAAAGGTAATGCCATTTTAAAGTCCAGTTCTTAGTAATGCCTACCTACCTACTACCTCAAAATCTTGTACCTGTCAGATATTTGTCAGGAACTCAACATGTATTATTGCATTTAATCATTTTAATAAACCTGCCAGACAGGAGGTGGCATTATTCTTGTTTTACAGAGGATGGATAGAAACTGACTAAGGTCATACAGTTCTGCCTGGTTTCAAAGCCCATTTTCTTTCCATATACCATAGCAATGAACTTAAAAGTCTAGTAATGGCCATATCTTATTTACAGTCTGCCAAATATGAGACTATGTGCTAAATGATACCCAGTCCTCACAAAGACAGAATGAACTTTATATTTCTGATGTATACAGTGGCTGAAGACAAGGAGAGAAAGAAAGAAAGAAAGAAAGAAAGAAAGAAAGAAAGAAAGAAAGAAAGAAAGAAAGAAAAGTCAAGTCTATGATGCCCAACTTTGTTTATTAGCTTCTAACCTCCTTCATGTTTTCCATCCTTTTGAGAGATCATAGTTCATTCTAAATTTATTTTACTTTTTATGAGCCTACTTATGATAGTTTGCAAATGGCTCAAATTCTCTCCTTCCTATATCCATATTCTTTTGAACTGTGGCTTTTCCTTAAAGAGATAATCTATTTTTGCTCTCTTAGGCTTGAGGTAGGCTGTATGTCTTCTCTTGGCTAATCCAACATTAGCAAACACAAGAAAAGTCTTGAAAGGCACCTAAACCTCAGGACTTGCCTTCCTATTTTTGGGGATCCTTCTGCCACAATAGGAATGCTGTTGAGCTAGTCTGCTGAATGTTGGGAAAGACGTATGACTATTTCCTCCATGATGTGAAGGCAACTGTCACAAATGTGAATGAGTCCCTTCCCCTGCAAAACCAACCAACCTGCCGAACATCCATCCCTGGACAAGTTAGCACACGTTCAACTCAACTGTCAGAGTTTCTTACTGTAATCTAACAAATTTCCAAGCAGATTATTATTCCACTTTACCCATGACCTTAGTACACTTTTTAAAAATCTGGTACCATGTTTTGTGATTGTATTAAAGTTACCAACTTACATACACAGAACTTTATCTTTAGTGTTAAAGATAGTAAGTATAGGCCGGGCATGGTGGCGCATGCTTGTAATCCCTGTGCTTGGGAGGCAGAGACAGGAGGATCACACAGGTTCCAAGCCAGCTTCAGCTACTTAGTGATGCTCTCAGCAACTTAGTGAGACCCTACTTTCAAATAAAGTATAAAATATGTCTGGGAGTATAGCCCAGAGGTAGAAATGCCCATGGGTTCCACCCCTCGTGCCACAAAATAAAAATAAAAATACATAATTTAAATTTACATTTCTAAACTAAGTGACTATGTTAATACTATAATGCCCTTTAAATAAAATAACAATAGAAAAACAATTTCCAAAGAGAAAAATTTGTCAGTAAAGTTTTTTTTTTTTTTAATGAGTTTTGTTTTGTTTTGTAATACTAAGGATGGAACCCAGGGACATTTGACCTCTGAGCAACACCCCCATCCGTATTTTTTTATTCTTTATTTTGAAGCAGGGTATCACTGAGTTGCAAAGGGCCTCACTAAGTAGTAGCTGAGGCTGTCCATGAACCACGATCCTTCCTGTCTCAGCCTCACAAATGCTGAGATTACAAGCATGTGCCATCCTGCCCAGCTTTTCAGTATAGTTTTGATTAAGATGTCTTAATATAAAAAATAAAATAATGGAAGGTTTAAGCAAAATGTAATGGTTATCTGGTAATCTCTCAATCTCAATTGCTATTCAACCATTCTACCACTAGTTGAATAACTTTGGATTTCTGCTTCTTGAAGCCACTTTATTTTGGTTTAAAACCTTGCTCAGGACTGAATTTCACACTTTAGTTTACATGTAAGACAACTTTGTCCCCAGATTATTCACACATTTCATATTTTTATCATTGCTTTTTCTTTTTTTCTTTTTTTTCTTTTTGCAGTACTAGGGATGGAACCCAGGGGCATTCTACCTCCGAGCTACACCCCCAGCCCTATTTTTTATTCTTTTTTTGGAAACAGGGTCTCACTGAGTTGCAGAGGGCCTCAGCTACTACTACTATGTAGTCGAGGCCGTCTGCAAACCACGATCCTCCTGTCTCAGCCTCCCAAATGCTGGGATTACAAACTTGTGCCTCTATACCCGACTTTTTCATTGCTTTTAAACAGACACTGCATTAAATAATATATGTTTACAGCCATCTTTAATTACATTAATCACCCTCATCAAGGAATAAATTAATTTTTCTCTAATAACTCACCTCTAACAGGGGGTCTTTCTAGCTCAGAGTCAAGGTGAATTGGTGGAGAGATGTATGAAACCTGTCCATGATGTGCCTGCCCTGTGGACATAAAAAGAAATGTTAAGACATTGTAGTCATGTCTTTTTATTCTTATGATACCATTTTATCTCACTCTACACTGAATTAATAGCAATTTTAGGATGTGAACAGAGCTGCCCAGAAATGAACACAAATGTATCATCCAAGCATTACCCAATTATATTAGCACTTCTCCAACCAGGCATTTCTTCCCTTTTTGGTTAAATTATAAATTTATTATGCAGTGATACATTTAAAATAAGTTATAAGAATAATGAAATAAAAAAACTTTAAATAAACAAAAAATTCAAGTCCCCATTTTTAGTGTCAAACAGACATTAAGTGCTCTATCAACTTTCTTTCAGCATCTATTATCATTTTATTTGCAGATCAGGAAAAAAACAATGTGCACACTGGGAGCAACATATAGATCATACTTCTGGCAACATTTATTTAGATCACTTTGCAATCCTGAATAACATATTTCACCTTGAGGATTGTCTTTCATTAAATTTTAGATAGAAAAACATTGCTCCCTGCTTATTGTGTTTGACAGAAAAAAAAAACAAGAAGTAACCACAATTTAAAAATCAGGTAGATGGATTTATTTCCCATCCCTTGTATCTTATCTGTTGACACTTACTTGCAATACAATTTTTGTTTATGAGTTAAAAGTACTCAAGTTGATTAGAAAGCCCAAATAGTGATTTAAAAATCGTTATCTTCTTGAAAACCAGTCCAGGCAACACAGCAAGGCCTTGTCTTAAAAAAAAAAAAAATGCTCAAAGTAGCGATAGCTTGTACTGATGATCCAGCAAGCAATTAGGATTTTGAGGCAAGAAAGCATCATTACAGATTCAGTTCATTTTCTAAAGCTACTTTATATAAAGAAGGGTTGGTTGGAAGTAGAGAATCCACCACTTTCTTTCTACATGGGAATATGCTGTTATATTTTACACATTTACTATAGCAATTTACAGGGTTGTTAATCTCTTTTCCTAAACAAGGAAAGTTAATGATACATAGATTATGATAACAGTTAGAGTAACCTTCCCGTTTCAAGTAATATTCGACTTGCAATAAACTCTGCTGACTCCTCTTATGAGGCGCATTTCAAATAATTAATATGGCTCCCTGTTGATAGTCGCTGCTGTTGCTCCCAGCATTTTTTTAGCTAATAACAGAGACAGTAGAAGGGCTATAATATACACAGTCCCTCATAATGGTAACTAAGAATATTGCACATCCACTGGCCACGTTTCAGTGCAATACTAAAAGCACTATTATAAAAGGAATACGTTACCAATGTGCACTGTTAGCAGTCCATGTTGAATGCGGTTTATTAAAAACTTCAGATTATCTTAATTATAAAACCACCTGTTTAGCTATACTTACACACTTGGCTGCAAAAACATTTCTATTTTTAAGATTATGAATCATTATGTATGAATTTATTTGAAACTCCGTGGTTCCTATAAATGAAAATAATATATCTTTCATTTTACATTGGCTCAAAATAACCTCAGCATATAAAATAGTATAGATTTCATGTCTATTTATAGAAACAGCTTTCATCATATATGACAATAACTGCAAAACATCTACTTTTATTCAAACGCCATCACTATGAAGATTGTGTACTATGGTAATATGAATGTATTTTTAAACTAAAGAAGCAAGCAGAGAAGATTTAAAAAAAACTTGCTCAAGCACATGTAACTAGTGACTAGCAAGGCCGGCAGTGTTTTGTCTTTAAATCTGATGTTTTAATTTGTTTTATAATACTTTCCTCATAGAATTTCTCATTATAAATAAACCTTGGGAAATCATGTCTATATATTGTAGATGGAACTCTGACAAGTAACAGCTTTTGGAATTGTCATCCTTAGATTCAAGATGAAACAAACAGCCCAGTTAAATGCCAAATTTGCTTCTCTTGGAGGTAAGTAACTTGAGAGGTGCTCAACACAATGTTTTAGGTGGCACAGGGATAACTGCATCTATCTCTAAGGGTCATGAAACTATGAAACAGGCACAGGATAAAGATTATGAATAGTTGAGTTCTGAATTTGGTTCGACATCATTTACATCCTCTTTCTCTCTTTGCTTTTTTGGTACTTTTAAGAGAACCCCGAGACATTCTACTCTGAACTACATCCCAAGCCCTTTATAGTTGGTATCTTGAAACAGGATCAGTTTCTAAGGGTCTTACTAAATTGTTCAGGCTGGCCTCAAACCTGTGATCCACCAGCTTCCCAAGTATTGGGATTATAGCTGTATGCTAATATACCTGTTGAAATCATCTATTAATTAGTTGGAATAAAATATTTTTGAAGTTTTCTATATATAGATTATAAGAATTTTTCTATTAGGTTTATTTTTAGGTATTCTAATTTCTTCATTATAAATAGAATTTTAAAATCTTCATTATAATTTACAATGTTTTTCTTGAGGCCTGAAGGCTTCATATTTTTGGTCTATAGGATGGTTGGTAGGTCCATTCCCTAAACTCCTTTGGTAGTTATTGCTAGAATTACTGAATCTGCCTTTCCAGCTATTTGGAACTAATATTATACAGTGAAAATAACTATAATATTAATAATACTTAGCTATTTTCTACTGCAATTTTCTTACATAACATATCCCTTCAAATTAAGATTCATCTAGCTTGGCATGATGGCCTGCAATCCCAGCTACTCTGTAAACTGAGCCAGAAGGATTGCAAGTTCTAGGCCAGCCTGGGCCACTTAGTGACACCTTTTCTCAAAATAAAATAAAAAGAGCTAGATGAATTTCAATGGACATAATTTATAGGACAGAGTTTCCTGGGGCTGCTGATTCAGCTGCCACTTTAACTAAAGTTCCTATAAAGTATATAAAATTAAACAATGTTTAATGACAGATTTTATTAAAGAATTAACAAAGGAGAGAAAAAAATAAAGCTTTATGCTTATGCTTACAGCTCGAGTCAAGAAGATATAGGGGAGCTGAATCTGCTACACTAAACTGTGCCACTTTAGCATAGAGTGCCAAAGGCAACTGAGAATCAACAGATGCAGAAAAGTGCTCTGCTATCTGCAGATCTGTCTAAAGTCAAGATGCGGATTTGCCTTTGAGGAAGACCTCTCGCCATCACTCCACCTTAGTACCAGGAGAGAGGAGTGACCTTGTTATTGAAGATGGAGACTTAGGGCAAGACAGATCTGGAAAAACAGATCTCACTGAACTAGTCCTTTCCTTCTATTAGGTCTCCCATATATTTCCTAGTCAATTCCACAGAAATTATCACCCCTCCAAACCCAAATTCTTCTCTTTGATAAAGGAGCCTATAAATCCCTGAATGTGAATGTTTCCTTGAATTTCACTTCTTTCCATCAATACCATGCATACTAATGTTAGTCAAATTACATTTCTTTTCTCCTGTTAATCTGTCTTTTTTTGTTTCTCAAATTTCTACATACTTAAGCTAAGAGAGTCAAGGGACATTTTCTATAGAAAACAAAGAACAGTAGCATCAATGAAATAGAAGGGTAGCCTCTGAGTTAGTTTTTAATGATATTTACTCTAGAAAAAATAGTATATGCATATATAGATTGATATAGACAGACTCGTACATATACACATATCTATTTCAAGATATAATTCATATGCTAGAAAATTCACTCATTCAATGTATATAATTCACACCAAGTGATGTACAGACATATGTTATTATCACTTTGGATTTCACAACAATGTGTGAATATATATTTATATATAAAAATATATTTATGTTTTGGGCAGCCATTCATCTACTTCCTGTTTCTACAGATTGGCCTGTTTTTACAGATAATAGGCATGTAAATGGAATGACATAATATGAAAATTTTCATGAACATCTTTTTTCACTCAAAATAATTTTTCAAAATTCATCTAAGTTGCAGGATGAATGAGGAATTTATTTCTCTTTCTTGACCAATAATATTTCACTATACAAACATCACACATTTTATTTATCCAATCATCATTTTCACTTTTTGGCTATTATAATCATTGCTCCTAAGACCCTTCATATTCACAGTTCTGTATACATTTTTCTTGGATGTACACTAAGAAATGGCCTTACTGAATTATAATGTAATTGTACATGCATGCTTTTGAAGAACTATCAATGTGATTTCAGATAAAGCTGTACCTTTTTACTTTTCCCAGCAGTATATAAAAGTGTCAAATGCCATGCGAGCTTTTTTAAAAAATATTTTTAAGATGACAGAATTGTAAAGTCAGGATTGACCAGATTTTGAAATAATGAATATTAAGGTGACTGATACCTGTGAAAGAAACTATCCAATTGCATCTAGACAGATAAAAGCAGAGAATTTAGGCTTAGAGTTGTGCATTTCAACCACATTGAGAGTGGAGAGAATGAGCTAGCAAACAGAAAAAAATCTAAAATGATTTAAAAAAAAAACAAGAGTAATTGATTTCTGAAATGAAAATGTGAACTATACAGTGTCAGCTATGCAAGAAATGTAGAAATTTTAAGGGTCTGGCCAACAGAGCCCAGTACTGTAGCAAAAATCCAAATGCTATTATGGATTCTGAAAAAGCCATTATTCTTCTATCTTCAATCTCTTTTTCAACTTCCATTTAATTTCGATTTCATTGAAGAACCCTGTGCAATTTCTACTGAAGTTCAAATAAAGAAGGGATTTGACCAGTTTTAGGTGGTGGAAAAGGCTTTTCTCTCTTTCTGCCTTCAATACTCCACTGGCACATGGGAACACAGAAGTACATTTATAGGAACCGTTGAATTTGGAAGGAGAAAGACATTTGATAGCTTCTAGTCCCAAGCCCACATTTTAGGATGGGGAGACTGACATCTTGAGAAGTTGGAAATTTTTCAAAAGTGCAATCATGGTGGCAGTTATCAAGAGTGATGTCAGGGGCAGAGAGAAAGAGGAAGCTTTAGTGCTAGCCTGTGGGAGACTGCCCACCAGCTGCAGGCTCTATTTACAAAGCCTCCAGAAGAAAGGCAGTACTTTCTAGGTATGTGGGGTATAATTTTTCTGGTCTGTTGAAAGAATACAAAGGTTGGGATTCATTCATTCATTCATTCATTCATTCATTCATTCATTCATGTGTTACCAGAGATTGAAACCAGGGACACTTTAGCTAGAAACTATACCTCAGCCCTTTCTATTTTTTATTTTTACTTTGAAACAGGGTCTTGCTAGGTTGTTGAGGGTGTCGCTAAATTGCTGAGGCTACCAAGTACTGGGATTACAGGTATGTACCAGTGAATCCACCTGAGAGGTATGTATTTATGAAAGCATGTGTTCATTTTTTCCAGAAAGCCATATCTACAAACTAGAGGTAATTTAACCTTATAGGTAAAAGGTCACAGAGCTGGAACCCTGACTTCCCGTGTTGGTGAGCAGATTCTGCCACTTTTTACCCATTTGATCCAACAAATTCAGTAACTATCAAGTGTAACTTCTATGTGACTCAGTTTCCTCACATATATGATGGGATTATAAAAGCACTGACCTCATAGTGAGGTTATGAGCATTAAATGCATATATATATATATATACACACACACACACACACACACACACATTCAGCAATTAGAATAGTGTCTGATACACAGTAAAACCCTCAGTCATTTTTAGCTATTTTAATTTCAGTCACTTCTTCAGTCACAAGTGCTTTTCTTGGTATTTTGCATCCATTACACACCAAAAAAGAAATGGCAATCTGTATACCTTATGTAGAGGAAGACAGAGAGCAAGCAAAGAACATAAATCCACCAACTATATTGTATGTTTGAGAAGCTAAGGGGTAAGGAAGGAACTGAGAATGAGCTAGAAAGGAACTAGAGTCTGAGGGGCAGGTTGTAGTTTTGGTTCCTGTACTTGGGGAGGAACTAAATTCATTAAATAGCATTTGGAGGGGTCAAGAGAGGGCAAGAGATAGTCTTTGATTTGACCAGGTAACTTAAGAAGATAAAAGGAAAGATAAGGGCTCAATTCTAATTCTATTTTATTCATTTATTTTTTTAATTGTTATTTTGTGGTGTGGAACTCAATGCCTTTTGCATGCTTGGTATGTTAGCTGGCTTTCCATCACTGTGATAAACGCCTAAGGTAAATCAATTTGCAAAGATAAAAGGTGCTGGAATGTACCTCAGGGGTAGAGTGCTTGCCTAGCATGCATGAAGCCTTGGGCTTGATTCCCAGTACTGAACAAAAATAAATAAATAAAAAAAAGTAGAAAAAGTTTATGTTGACTCATAGTTTCAGAGGTTTCAGCCCATGGTCACATGGTCCTACTTCTTTTGGTCTGTTGTAAGATGATATATCATGGCAGAGAGCAAACGGTGAAGGAAATTGTGTACTTCATGACAGATAATGGTAAGCTAAAGGGGTAGAGGAAGGAGCTAAGCTTCCAGTATCCCCTCCCAAGTGCACACCCAGAGACCTTCCTTCCACTAAGACACACTCCCTGAAGTTTCTACCACCTCCCAATTACTCCACAGTCTGCCCATTAAGTCTTTCTTATAGAGGCCTTGGGAGAATATATTTTTGTTTTACTTTGTTTTGTGGTACTGGGGATTGAACCCAGTGGCATTCTACCTCTGAACTGCACCCCCAGACCAGTTTAATTTTTAAAATTTTATTTATTTAATTAATTAATTTTTTCTTGAAACTGTTTCTTACTAAGTTAATGAGATCCTCACTAAAGTTGCTGAGGATAGCTTCAAACCTGCAATCCTCCTTTTTCAGCCTCCTAAGGACTGGGAATATAGGTGTGTGCCACCACAGATTTTAATAATTAAGACTAAAAGGTTAAATATGCTGGTAAATATTAAAGGTTAAATATGCTGGTATCAGGCACTTTTACCTAGTCCATTCATTTAAAATTTTATACAAATTTATAAAAATATTCATGACAAATAGATAGAAAAGATATAAGTAAAATATGTAGATATAAAATTAGGAAATGAACCTAACTTTCTTGTTAAAGAAAAACAAATTTATAAGCAGGATGTGGTGGTGGTGCTCACATGTAATACCAGTACTTAGGAGGCTGAGACAAGAGGATCACAGGTTCTCAGCCAGCTACTTAGTGAGGCCCTTCTCAACTTAGTGAGACACTATTTCAAAATAAAGAATGAAAAATAGGGATGGAGGTATAATTCAGAGGTATAATGCCCCTGGGTTCAATCCCCAGTACCACAAAATGAAACAAAAAAATAAAAAATAAGAAAAAAAAACCAACAAAAATAAACTAAATTTATTACCATAAAATCCTATTTGGTTTTTCTAGTTATACCATCCTTCAACTCAGTTTTTCTTCATTTTCTATACACTGTTGTAAACAAGTTTAATAGTTTATGACCCTCCAGGCAGATTGTATGGCTCTTTGTTTGTTTGCCTTAAAATTTTCACCTGCAAATCTTGGTTATTTTACTCTAAAGATATGACATTTTTCCCCTTTAAAGACAATGAAATAGTCACCACATTTTTGTTCCTGGAGTTTTCAATAATGTTATCATTTCAGTTTTACAAACTTCCGGATGTTGTTTTATTTCTCTGTTCTACTACAATAATGATACCATGTGGGAATACAGGAACTTATACTAAGATACATTTAAGAATGACATATGGAATTTTCCTGTTCCTAAAGCACTCTAAAAATAGATAAACCTCCTAAAAAAAAGTTAAGTTCTTGTTAAAGATAATCTTTGCTGCTGACAACAAAGCAAAACAAACAAATCGCGAAGTCACTGTATTGTTTGTACTGTTACAAAAGTGAGAAGGCCTCACATTATGACTGCTTGCCTTTTCTGTCTCCAAATCCCACTCTAACTATAACCATCTGGCATTTATAAAGTCAGCTTTCATGTTATGATGTAAACACCAGTGAAGAGTAATCATCAAAGATAAGATGCGTAAAGTTGCCAAATTGATACCTATCTTTTTGTACTGTTGTCTTTTCTCTCTCTCATCTTATTAATCAAACAGATTTTCGGTGAATTTAGAAAAAAATATAAGGAAGCACAAAAATAACTACATGCTTGGTTTATCCAGGATATAAGTCACTGATGGAGCTGCAAAGGTCACTGATAGACTTCACCCTAGTGAGTATCTCTCAAGCTTTTGCCACACAGAAATCAAATGGCTTAATTTAGAGAAAAGATAACTTAGTGTATGCATGATGCATGGTGTGTGTGTGTGTGTGTGTGTGCATTTCATTCAGCAAGTATTTGTCAGCACTCACTGTACCAGTATTGGGAAATGGCTTCAAAATGCTTTTGAAAATAGTTTTGGTATTAATGTGCAGGTATTGGGAAATGGTTTCAAAATGTATTTGAAAATAGCTTTGGTATTAGAAAGCCAGAGTTTGGAGACAGGGTAGGCAGGAAGAAACCCTGCAGAGTGACAGGAACCAAGGGTGATTAGCAAGAGAATAGAGGAAGCCCAGCATCTTTTACATTTCTAAAATAACTAAGATTTCCTAAGGATGGGGGGGGGGATCCATAAGCCTTCAAGAGATCTCAGACTAAGATAGTCAATTAACACATTTTGGAGTATAACAAAAGCTTGGGGTCTATACTGGAGACAGGACAGGCCTACAGGAAGGAATCACCACATGAAAAGACCTGCTCAGAGAAGGGGCAGATCTTCTTTGATCTTGGTATAAAATGTTCAGTATGCAGAAGACTTCAGTGACTCTCCTTTCTTCTTTTTCCTCCTCCTCCTCCTTCTTCTTCTTTCTGGTGGTACTGGGGTTCCTGGAAACCCTTCTACCTCTGGGCTACACTCCCAGACTTATTTTATATTTTTATTTGGAGACAGGGTCTCTTAAACCAGCAACGCTAGCTTCAAACCTGCACAATCCTCCTGTCTCTGCCTCCCAAGCGCGGGGATTACAAGTGTGCACCACTGTGCCCTGGAGTGATTTATTTTCAAGTCACTCACCTATACCTCCCCTCTGGGGTGTAGGGCTTTACTACTATCTGTTTCTATCTTTCTATTTTTGTAATAATAAAATTGCTTAAGCTTACAGCAAAGGAGTTTGGGCTATTGTTTTATACATAGCTCAGAACAAGAACCCGAGGCTACATCTCACTGTAACCATTCAGGAGCCCAACAGGGTCCCCATAACAGTTTTCATTGTAACACCCACTTCTATTTTGTGGCCAGTGTTAAGGATTCCATGTGAACAAGTTAACATCATCCCTCCATGGACAGATGTCCAGGTCTAGTTGCAGGATTAAGGAACTACGGTAAAGTGTGACATGTACATTTTGTTAGAGTTGAGAGAAGAGGACAACAGTGGCACCTAAGAGGTACAGGAATGGAGGGAAAGACTGAGACAGAGGCAGACTGTGGCAGGACATGGTGGGGCTGAAGGAGCATTACTAGTGGAGGCCTGCAGAAGAGTGGAGAAAGAGGAATAGAGGAAAGGGCATCACAAACAGCGCAGGCAGAGGAGATGGTTCCAAATTAAGAAAATAGTACAATCGTGCTGAAAGAAGAGCAAATTAAGAATGCTTTTTCTATTACCCAGTTTCAACAATGGTGAACTCAAGGTTTATCATTGTGTGTGTCTGTGTGGTACAGGGGATTAAGCCAAGGAGTATTCTACCTCTAAGCTATACCTCCAGCCCAATTTATTTTTTTTAGTCTGAAACAGAGTTTCACTATGTTGTTGAGGGCTCACTAAGCTGTTGAAGCTGGCCTTGAACTTGCGATCCTTCTGCCTCACATCCCCAAGTATTAGGATTACAGCTGTGAACCACAATATCTGGATTTCAAAGCCTATTCTGTTTCATCTCCTTCTTTCCATGTCCCCCTTTTCCTATTCCAGAATATTTTGAAGCAAATCTTAGACATCATATGATTTTATCTGTAAATTATTTTAGTATGTACCTATAAAATGGGCTCTTTTGAAATAACCATAATAACATCATGACACTTTTAAAATGATACCTGATGAAAATTGAATGTGATGTGAAACATAATAAAGTAATTATCAGGTAAAAAATCAACAAATCAGAAAGGCATGAAAATCTTCTAGCTTGCAAAATATCACCTTAGTCCTAGTGTTAAATTGTACTGGATTAAGGAATATTTTGTATTTATGCTAAATTTTAGGTGCTCACAGATGTGGAGAAGAGTCTATTTTGTAAAACTATAAAATGCTTTTCTTTCTTTCACTAGTGTAAAAAATAGACTAGGTGGTTAAATGATATATGTTGAATTTTAGAAATACCATTTAAAAAAATTCCATGAATTTTTTTGGTACTGAGATTGTAACCCAGGGGCATTGTACCTCTGAGCTTCACCCCTAGCCCTGTTTTTAGTCTTTTTTATTGTTAAAATAGGGTCTCACTGAGTTGCAAATGGCCTAAGTAGCTGAGGCTGCCTGTGAACTGTGATCATCCAGTCTCTGCCTCCTGAATGCTGGGATTACAAATGTGAGCTACCATGCCCAGAAAATTTTATAATTAAAAAAAATTCCATATTTTTTTAAGCTAAAGATCAGTTTAAAAAGTTTAGCAAATATTACAAAAATAAACTGAAAAAAGAAAAATGATAAGGAAAGCAGACACTTATCTTTCCTGAATGTTTAATTTGTAATGGGGATTAATAGGAATACATTAGATAACAACATCATATGAATAAAAATCAATATTTTAAGAGCCTCTTACTAAGAAGCAATATGTAAAGTGATTTTTTCCCCCATTTTAAGAGATCACTAACTACAGCTGTTGAAGGTTAAGGATATCCTCAAAGGTTTCACAATAATCTGTAGGACAATCAGGTTCCAAATTCAGGGACCACAGACTTTATAGTCAATTGCCACATCTTACAATATTGAGGGTTGGGTATGGAGAGAAGTATACTATGATATTTGAAACATTCAAAATTTTTAGATCTCCATTTCTAGGCTACCTAAAATTAAACATTTACAATACTATAAGAATAAATATTAGACTAATTAGGATTCTGTCTTTTAGACTGAGCAAGAAAATATTTTCTACTTAATAAGAGGTCAGATTTAGGGTGCCATGTCCTGTAACTACTGATTTCTAAGAGCTGGATGAAAGATCCTTGCAATGAACTTTATCCCTACTACATCTAATCTGTTTTTAGTCAATTGCACTTAGTCCATACTTTGCATCCAGGATAGTAAGAAGAAACTGTGGGTGTGGTTAATATACAGGATTTTCCCACTGATTGCATGCATGTACCATTGTGAGGACCTGTGAAAAACTGCTTAGAAATGTTAAAATTTGCATAACATGGGCAAATCTAACCGGCACCACCATGGTGCTGCCACCGAAGATAGGAGCCAATGATTCCAGTTGTGCAAATAATACAGGAAATACAAGAGGCTGCTCACAAGCCTTTTTCCTTACTGAAACAACTCTGAATTAAGAATTAAAGTTACTTCAAATATTTTGTTTATAGCTTGTAGTTGGCAGATAATGGTTTTCCAAAGGGGCCCATTTTGTAATCCCTGGAACCTGTACATGTGTTAAGTTATATGAGAGAAGGGGTTTTCAAGATGTGGCTCAGATTGAGACCTAGAGATTATTCTTTAACATCGCATGAGCCCTTAATAGTGCAAATGGGAAGCAAAAGAGGATGTCAGAGTGATGTAACACAAGAATGACTCGACTGCCATTGCTGTCGAATTGGGGGCTCTTCCCTCTCGGGACCCCCTCCCCTTTTGGGGATCTGTTCTCTCTCGCAGGTCGTGTTGGTCTTGAGAGAAGGCAGAGTGCATCTGAGGACACGTGGTCAGGCTACTCTCGAGTAGTGACCTAAAGGCCTCTGCTGGACATCAAGGCTGACCAGGGCCCCTAGTGGTGACCTGCACCTCTTTTCTGGCAGATCGCGTGGACTCTGGGAGAAAGTAGTTTGTGATTGACGGCACTTGGCTCAGGCGACACTCCGGTAGTGACCTGAAGACTATTACTGGACACCAGGAGACCCGACAGCCCAAGTGGTGTTCTGCCTCTTTTCCTATTCTCTTCTGGCAGATCGTGTGGACTCTGGAAGAAAGCAGCCTGCAACTAAAGGCAATTCGGCTTGGGCTACTCTCAAGTATTGTCCTGAAGGCAGCTGCTGGACCCCAGAGTTTCAGCCCCTTTGGGGTGTTCAGCCACCCTTCCTGCATTCCCTGCTGCTTCCAATAAACCTTTTACTCCCCTTCCTGAGGTCTGCGGGTGTCATTCTTCGCTCACCGTAGACAAGAACCCTGTACGGAGATGCTGAGTTTCTTCTCAAGAAACTCCGTTTCATCTATGATGAAACCACAGGTTTCTTCTCAAGAAGCCCCCTGTTTCATCTTGGGGGCTCAGAAGAAACCCCCGTTTCATCTTGGTAAACATGAAGGGACCACCACACCCAACTCTTTTTGGTTTTTTTGTTTTTTGGTAGTGTAGAAAATCGCTTGTATAAAAAATGGACAAGGAATGCAGTTAATATATATGAATAAAGTTTTGTATAAAATATGTAGAGCCAATCTACCTTTTAAAAATTATCTAGGTCACAGACTTACTGTGAGGATAAATTTGTAGTGAATATAAAGAACATTAGTATCTAAGAATAAAGATTCAACAAATGTGAGTTTCTTAACCTTGTTATCTCTTTAACAAATACCTCATTTTGGCTCATATCATTCCACTGTTTGTAAAGGTTTTACACTAGTAAGCACATCATTAAACAAAATAAGCAAAAAGTAAAAACTAAGTAATGTATACTAACTTAATTTAAAATAATTAATGTTAATTTGGAGGAAAAATTGAGATGAAAATTTTGGATTGACCTATAATCAATCTTTCTTCCTTTATTCCCTCCTTCCTCCTTGCCTCCTTTCTTCCCCTTGTGCATAAAGATAGACCTTTATTCCTTTTTAACATTTTTTGGTTGAGACAAGGCTCCACTAAGTCGCCTACACTAGCTTCAGACCTGTGATCTCTCTGCCTCAGCTTTTAGATTTCTTGGGATTACAGGTGCCTCATTATGCCTGGGGACCTGGAATCTTTGTCATATTCTTCTGTAAGGCGTGATATTACAATCTAGGCAAGATTAGCCGCTGGTTCAAATTTTATGTTATGTATCATTTGTATTTCTAGTTAAGTTTAGGAACTTAAGAGTGTTTTAAGAATAATATAACACATTCTGCATAGGATTGTGATAATAAAGTATATTTTTATCTATTCACTGAGATATCTTTAAGAATGAATCACTTTCCAACTGTAAACAATTTGTGTAAATTATTTAATGTTATTTTTATACTATGCTATTGATCCTGCAGCTTGCAAAGATTGAGCAAAATAATACAAGACAAATAATGGTAAGAGAGATGAAAAGAAACCATGAATGAGGTTTTCTTAATTTTATCGATTGCTCCTTCATTCATCTGGATGATATTACTGAGTGCTTCCTGTGTGGTTGATTAACAAGTACAGAGATCAACTGGTGAACTCTTGACTCTTGGAACTTCCAATCAGAGATATAAAATTATAGATTTTTTATTGGGAAATGCATTTGCTACATAGAGGGTGCATAACAAATAGGGATGTGACTCAAAGTAGATGGTCAATAAATGCTTATTTTTATTATTATTTCTTGTCTATAAAAAAGTAAAATATTACTGATAACTGAGAAGACAAGTCTACTTAGGTTGACTCAGCACAGGCCTATAGAGGAACAAACACAGGTGAGTATTGTGACTTTACAAGTCAAGTCATTTTTCACATATGCTCTCCTAAAGCTCTTGTGATTTTTAGAAATATGATTCATCATGTTACATAGATAAAAAGATGACTCATTTTCTATGGTATTTCATTTATGGCACATATTATATAAAGAACATATTTTATGGGTTCATATTTTATAATAATATAATTTTGTCATATTACATAGTTATATTAAATGTACTTTATTATTAAATCTATTATTAACCATAATATATTCCTAGTTATAACTCAATTTACCTATCAAAAGTTCACATTAAAAGAAAATACCAGCTAGGCATGGTGGTACATGCTTGTAATCCCAGCATTTGGGAGGTTGAGACAGGAGGATCTAGGATAGCAGTTCAAGGACAGCCTCAGCTGCTTAGTGAGGCCTTCTGTAACTTAGTGAGACCCTGTTTCAAAATAAAGACTACATTGGCTGGGCATGGTGACACGTTTGTAATACCAACATTTGGGAGGCTGAGACAGAAGGACTGCGGTTCATAGACAGCCTCAGCTACTTAGTGAGGCCTTCTGCAATTTAATGAGACCTTGTTTCAAAATAAAGAATTAGCCAGGCATGGTGGCTCAGGCTTGTAATCCCCGTGCTTGGGAAGCGGAGACAGGAGAATAGCACAGGTTCAAAGTCAGCCGCGCTGGCTTAAGAGACCCTGTTTCCAAATACAAAGTATAAAATAGATCTGGGAGTGTAGCCCGGAGGTAGAAGGGCTTCCAGGAACCCCAGTACTACCAAAAATATAATAATAATAAATAAAATAAAAAATAAGGAATTAAAAAAATATAGGACTGGGGGTAGCTTGAATATCGAATGCCCCAGTACTGCAAAATAAATAAATAAATAAGCCGGGCGTGGTGTTGTACACTTGTTATCCCCGCGCTTGGGAGGGGGAGACAGGAGGATCACGCAGGTTTGAAGTCAGAGACCCTGTTTCCAAATAAAAATATAAAATAGGTCTGGGAGTGTAGCCCGGAGGTAGAAGGGCTTCCAGGAACCCCAGTACCGCAAAAATAAATAAATAAATAAATAAATAAATAAATAAATAAATAAATAAATAAAACAGCTGGGGAGGATGTAGCTTGGAGGTAGAATGCCCTTGGGTTCTATTCCCAGTACAGAAAGAAAGAAAGAAAGAAAGAAAGAAAGAAAGAAAGAAAGAAAGAAAGAACCACATTAGCTCTTTGCAACATACATCCTAGATGACAAACACTAAGAAAACCAAAAGGGTGGAATAGTTTTTGTGTTTTTTTCTGTTATGTAAATTTATGTACTTTTTAAAATTTTGTATTCTCCAGAAATTATAAATTACATAGAAAAATGTAAATACCCGGTACATGTGAGTATTTATATAAATATACATATATTCACATCAAACACATCTCAACTACCTACAAATTATTCTAGAACTTCTTAAGCTTATTTTAACATTTGCTCTTATTTTATATGTAACAAAACCAAACCATCCTTTCACTTCTCTAAAATGCATTTGTTGGGAGAACAAACAAAATAGAAACATCAAGGAAGATTTAACTTTAGATAGAAAATGCCAAGAGAGTTGGAAGCACATCAGTTACCATTTATATAGTTTCTAGTATCCTAGAACCAAATGAATGTCTTAGGGATTGTGAAAATTCAGTTCATTACTGGTGAAAACACATATAAGTGATATAAAAGAAATTAAAACAAGTGGTAAAACTGCTGTACTTCAAATCATAAACAAGGGACATATTAAAACTCTGAGAAATTTGTTTCAAAAATGGACCAAATTCGAGCTGGACGTCGTGGTGCACGCTTGTAATCCCAGTGCTTGGGAGGCTGAGACAGGGCGATCACACAGGTTCGAAGCCAGTCTCAGCTACTTAGTGAGGCTCTCCGCAACTTACTGAGACCCTGTTTTCAAATAAAATAGAAAATAGGTCTGGGAGAATAGCCTGCAGGTAGAAAGCCTCTGGGTTCTATCCCCAGTACCACAAAAAAAAAAAAAAAAAAAAAAAAAGACCAAATTCATTGTGCACCTAAGTGTATTTAACTGAATAATGTTAAAAATTGGATAATTATGTCAACTCAGCCTGTGTGTATCATAGCAGAGAACATTCATGGGGTTCTTAAAAAGGTCTGTACAAATAAAAAATCACAATTCACCAAATACAGATTTTTCTCTAAAACAACACAATTGTTAACTAGATGGAAATGTCATCATTATGATAAACTGAAAAACTTGGAATATATTTGCACCATACTTCTTTGACTTATACTTAATTGAAAATAGTTAAGGCCATAAAGAAAAAAAAATTGAAATGGTGTGTTTAAGAAGGTTATAATACTTGGAAAAGTGATATTAGACTTATTTCAAAGAACTAGCAAGAGAAAATTTACTTCTCGAATCACAGAAGCTAACAAGCAAGAGAAAAACTATAGACCTGAGACCCAGAACAAAGAGCTTTCTCCCAGGAGTACACATACAGAAAGCTGACCTGCTGTTCAAATGCTTTTAAAGTTCTTCTTTAAAGGCTACCCTAGCACACTAAGACATCCATATTAAATTTTATTTTCCCTCCTGCTGATAGATCAGAAAATACCTGTCACACTAAGTCAAAAAGTAGAATAAGAAAGCATGTTAAAGGCACTTGAAACAAGGTTTATAAGTAAATAGCAACAAAATGCTACTCCTCCCCTATTTTTTTTTTTTTTTTGAGGTTCTGGGGATGGAACCCAGGGGCATTCGACCTCTGAGCTACACCCCCTGCCCTATTTTTTATTATTATTATTATTATTCTTTATTTTGAAACAAGGTCTCACTAAGTTGCGGAAGGCCTCACTAAGTAGCTGAGGCTGTCCGCGAACCGCGATCCTTCGGTCTCAGCCTCCCAAATGCTGGGATTACAAGCGTGTGCCACCATGCCTGGCTCCTCCCCTAATTTCAATCCCAAGGGAGGGTCTGAGATATGAAAAGCAGCGCTGGATTTGATTGTATGGCTGTTATCAATGACACAGTGTGACAGTATAGATCTTAAAATTAAAGTAGAAAAATGCTTTGGGTTGTGCTCAAATAACACCATCAGGTATTCTTTCCATCAGCTTGAGTCAGTAAGTCTGAGCAAAACAGATAGAATGAAAGTATTTATTTATTTATTTATTTATTTATTTATTTATTTATTTATGGTATTAGAGATTAAACACAAGGGCATTCTACTTCTGAACTACACCCCCAGCTCTATTTCATTTCCTTTTATTTACTTTATTTAATTTTGTTTTTTTTTTTGTTTTGTTTTTGTGGTACTGAGGGTGGAACCCAGAGGCTTTCTACCTCCAGGCTATACTCCCAGACCTATTTTTGGAAACAGAGTCTCACTAAGTTACTGAGAGCCTCACTAAGTAGCTGAGGCTGGCTTCAAACCTGTGTGATCCTCCTGTCTCAGCCTCCCAAGTGCAGGGATTACAAGCGTGCGCCACCACCCCGGCTTTACTTTATTTAATTTTGAAACAGGGTCTCATTAAGTTGCAAATGGCCTTATTAAGTTGCTGAGGCTGGCCTCGACCTGTGATTCTCTTGTGTCAGCCTCCCAAGCACTAGGAGTATAGCCCTGTGCCACTACTCCTGCCTAAATGGGATCCTTAGATACTAGAGTGACAGTAAATGAAATGTATCCAACTTAGTTCAGAGAAAAGTGGAAATTTTTTATATATCCCACTATAGATCCAGTGTTTAAAGTCATTCTTTACATGTACATTGGGATAGTTAGGCAAGACAATGAAAGGTCAGAGGAAGAGAATTTTAGATGATAGAAAGTGCATAGATAATTAATAGATGATTGATTTATATGAATAAATTCTTCTTCTAAAGAAAAGAGACTTTTGTTACCTACAATTAGGTCAGAATCCCTTCTTCCTTTTTCTCCTGTCAATCCATGTGATCGGTGATAGGCTTTGTCAGGGACACAGCCCAGCAGAACCTAACAGCTTGTTACTTGATAGAGATCAATTTGTCCCATAAAGACCTGAATAGAGAAGATTCCATGCAAAGATACTGCATGCATAGACTTCAAGAAATGGGATCAGAATGGCCCAAGTGTAAGCCCACATTGGCACACAGAGAAATAAAAGAATACTTATATTTTCCCAGGATGATGACAGTCAATTTTATCACCTTATTCTTTTCAAGATACTTTAAAATATATCATTGTATAGAATGAAACTGCCTGTAGTGAAATTTTGACAACTCCCCTCTGCGTGCTAAAATGCTGTCAGCTGAAAAATCTGAACTCTTTGTGCAAATTGTTCATTTTTGACAGTTTTATCCTACTTTTATGCTTGCAGTCTTAATCAAAGGAACTTGGAAAAAGAATTTAACTTTATACTCAGAGAACAAGAAGCATTATTAGCGTAATATGGAGGTACTGGGTATTATAGTTATAATAAAAGTGAAAATTGTCATAGAAGTAAAAATATTTATAAAGTAATAGTATGGAGTTTCATTGATTTCAAGATTCTACTTATAAGATTTTATTAAGAGTACAACTTATGTTTTCCTTTTTTGAAAGAGATATTTTCATATTTCTATAAAGGCATTCATTGTAAGTTTGTAAGTTAATATAAAATTAAATGAATCACTTAGGATTTTTTTTTTTTGTCGAGCTGGGTTCAAACCCAGGGCCCTGTACATGGTAAGACAAATGTCCCACTCACCTATACACCTAACCCTTGGTTTTTTTCTAGAAGAAAAATTACCACATTTCAAAGTAATTATGAGAGAGAAAGAGAAAGAGAGATGACACACAAATGAGATATCTTAGTAAAAGAATAAATGAGTGTAACTTGCTCTCATATGATAGATTCAAGTGAAATCAGAAGAATTCACCTAGTAACATGCACCAATTGGTCTTCATAAAAATTCTAGAGAGTATCTAACATAGGGATAAGTAAAAGTGGAGAAAATAGATATGAATTTCATAGTTTGGAATCCCATTATTGGTCCCAAAGAATACCTTTACCTCTTCCATCATTCTAGGCTTGTATAATTCTTAAAATAAAAAACTCCTGCATGAATCAATCAAGCATAACTAGTGTCAAATAATTATTTCATGCTTTCATCAAATTATCTATTGAGGAATACATTTTAGTTAAGTATCAATACTGGGGAATATTCATAGTATTTTTTTTTGTGTGTGTGTGTGTGGTACTGGGGATGAAACTCAGGGGGATTTTGTCTCCGAGTATACCCCCAGCCCTATTTTTTATTCTTTATTTTGAAACAGGGTCTTATTGAGTTAAAAAAGGTGTCACTACATAGCTGAGGCTATCCACAAACCGGTATCCTCCTGTCTCAGCCCTCAAATGTTGGGATTACAAGGATGCATCACCACGCCCGGGTTATTCATAGTTTTTGTTTAATTTGAATGTTTTAAAGATTATTACTGATACCAACAGTAGTAGAAATAGGAATGCAAGTGAGAAAATTCCACATAGTATGGTGGAATTATTCTTTTCCTTTAGACTTTAAACAGTTTCTGAATATATATATATATATATATATATATATATATATATATATGCATTAGCTTGAAGCAAGTAGGATGAAAAATAGTAATTCTTGGTAGGACATGGTGGTACACACCTTTTATGCTTTTTTTCCAAGGATGTGGGAGGCTGAGACAAGAGGATTGCAGGTTCATCATGAGTTTCAGCAACTTAGCAAGGCCTTCATAAACTTAATGAGAACTTGTTTCAAAATAAAAAAGGGCTAGGGATGTAGCTCAGAGGTATAATAGTCCTGGGTTAAATCCCCACATACAAAGTAGTAATTAGTACTTGTCATGGATTTTTAAGAATCATATTCAGGAACCAATCAAAGAAGAAATAGAAACAACTCCAAGGATATTTTCACTAAAAACAAAACAAAACATTTCTTCTAGAATAAGCTTAATTTTTTTTAATTACATAGCAGAATTGCATGTTTAAAGCATTCTTCTGGTTCAGGACGCATAAAGCTTTCATTAATGGTC
The DNA here is from genome assembly GCF_963383645.1 of Muscardinus avellanarius. Classification (NCBI taxonomy): domain Eukaryota; kingdom Metazoa; phylum Chordata; class Mammalia; order Rodentia; family Gliridae; genus Muscardinus; species Muscardinus avellanarius. Next base: position 88,805,247 of record NC_137791.1, read on the forward strand.
TTGCTCATTTGGTTTGGGAAGAGCCGAGGATGCAGCTTAGTGAGAGAGCCACCTGCCCAGCATGTGTGAGGTTCTGGTTTCAACTATTATTTCCACACTAAGTAAAATATAAAAATTTAGCCAGGCATGGTGGCGCACGCTTGTAATCCCCACGCTTGGGAGGCGGAGACAGGAGGATCGCGCAAGTTCGAAGCCAGCTGCGCTGACTTAAGAGACCCTGTTTCCAAATAAAAATATAAAAAAAAATAGGTCTGGGAGTGTAGCCCGGAGGTAGAAGGGCTTCCAGGAACCCCAGTACCACAAAAAAAAAAAAAAAAAAAAAGAAAGAAAAAATTAAAAGAGGGTTTGGGTTATAGTTCAGTGGAGGAGCACTTACCAAACATACATACCAAAAATATATCCAGCCCCCAGTTAAATCATCGGTTAACTCCAAAAACTAAGTTTGCAGAGGCTTCTCCTCTTTAGTTTCCCCTAAAATCTGATTGGGATGCCCATCCCTTGGTTTAGTGTTTGAGCATGAACAGATTGCTCCCTAGAACCCACCATTGCACACAGGGAGGAGGATTTTCATATCCATGGAGATAGGACATAGAAAATTGAAGATGTCACTGAGAATTCTACCTGAAAAAAGCAGCCCATGAGAAGCAAGCAGAGTTTAGAGATGAAATGAGACAGAACTTTGATAACACAATATGAACTTCTTATTCTGAAGCTAGTACCACACTATGGAAGTGAAATTATCTGAGAGATTAATTAGCTCTAGGTAATTGGAGTTGGGCTTGTCTCACGTTAAAACAAAAGCAACTTGACTAATGCTGTTTGTGCACGTTGTATCCATGTGTGTCTGGGAAATTGAAGTATATTTCCTACTTTTAATCTATGCACATGGTAAAAGCAAGTTTATCACTTTGGTTTGGTTTTTTACTTTGCTATTCAGAAGTTTGCAAACATGCTTGCAATTCATTTCATTCAGTCACATATAATTAAACTATTAATGTATCTTAATATATTTTAGTGGAAATATTTTGAGTACTATCATAGGATCCCTTAAAAATATTTATTAATCAATGCTCCTAAAGTGTATTTTAATTAGTAATAAATAGGTGGTAACTTAGACATTTTAGAACTATTTACAAAAAATAAACTCAGTAGATCACCTCACACAATAGTGAAACATATATATCATATATATTACATATATATATATATTATATATATATTACATATATTCAGAGACCATAAAGTTAAGTGCCCATTCATTTTTGAAAAGTTAATTATGTTAAATCCAAAATGTGTGATGACTGTTTTGTCTTTTTACTTCATTTCAGAGGCAATTGAGTATCAGTTCAAACCTCCAAAAATCCTACTAAGAACTAATTATATAGCAATGCTTAATTTGTTAAGAACCTTCATGGGTACACAAGGACCAGTAGTACCTCTCACCATGGGGCATAGTTTTCATTTTTTCTTTTTGTTTCTGCTATAGCGACTTAGAATATCATAGTTCAAAATTCCATCTGCAATAAAAAGCTTAGCTGCTTTTTGCATAGTTGAGAGGTTAAGGCAGGAAAATTGCAGGTTTGAGACCAGCCAGAGCAATGTAGAAAGATTCTCAGCAATGTAGTAAGACCCTGTTTCAAAACCAAAACAAAACAAAAGCTGGGAAGGTAGTTCAGAGGTAGAATGTCTTTGGATTCAATCTTTAGTATTACACACACACACAAACACACACACAGACACACACACACACACACACACACACAGGGAAAAAAGAAAGAAAAAGAAAAAATGAAAAGAAGAAAAGGCTGAACATGAAGAGAGTTTAATTGTTCTTAATTTAAATAAAAATATGTTCCATGTCATAAATCATTGATTCTTTTCTTTCTTTTTTCTTTTTTATTGGTACTAGAAATTAAACCTAGGAGCATTCTACTTCCAAACTATATTCTACCTCCTACATTCTAGTCCTATTTTTATTTATTTATTTATTTTAATTTTGAAACAGGGTCATAAGTTACTGAGGCTGGCCTTGAACATGTGATCCTCCTATCTAACCTTCTCTAATATTGGTGTTGCAGGTAAGTGTCACCACACTTGCTATTAATCATTGTTTCTTATCATTAACATTTTATGAAAGGTACTGAAGCTGTCCTCGAATAGGCCTGATATTCTAAACATTGTATATTTATAGGAATGTTATCTTGCTGGGCTTGGCAGAACGTGCTTGTAATCCCAGCATTTGCGAGGTTGAAACAGGAGGATCATGGTTTGCAGATAGCTTCTGCTACTTAGTGAGGCCTTTTTCAACTCAGTGAAACCATGTTTCAAAATAAAGAATAAAAAATATGTCTGGAGGTGTAGCTCAGAGGCAGAATGCCCCTGGGTTCCATCCCCAGTACCTAAAAAAAATAATAATAATTAAGATATTTTATCTGAAGATAAACAATTGGATAAGCCTACCAAAAGCTATTATCCACAGCTTCTACTTAAGTGATGGCTTTATGGATACGGCTTTGCCAAATTCTAATTGCTAGGCTCATTTCTAAAGTAAATATATTCTCAAGTAGATTTATGCGTTGAGCCATGAGGTTTTCACCCACAGGTACCAACCAAAAATCAATGTTTAGTACTGAAGCATTATATCATCTTTCACTGAAACTTTGAAAGGGTTACTGTGCTAAGGAAAGTTTGATGCTAGTTGACCTTCTTTATAACCTGATCAACTTGCACAGCCTACTGTGTGGAACAGCAGAACTGTTGTATAAACCAAATACAAAGGAGGAAATTAGTACTGAAAATGGCTGAGGAAGGAGAATTTTGAAAATAGCAATTTGATCTACCTTTCATATAGTGTGATTTTAAGCAAAAAGGGTAAACTCTTAGAGCACTTTTATTGTAGTATTGGGGCAATATGATACACATGGAGAGAGAATTTTCATAAAAATCCCCCGTAGCATTTTGCTTGATGGCTTACAATCAGTTCTGATACTGAGAAGGCTCTACAAGACTTTCTCATGTATCTTGCCATTTATGACAACCTATTCAAAGAAACTTCATTATTTAGAAAAGGATAAAAAATGCCCAAACAAGTATCTTGGGTTTTTTCCTGAGAAAATTCCAAGAGGATTTTCTATGCTGCTAGGTTCTTTATCAAAATGTGGAGAGTTCCTACTTCTACCTGAACCTCCCTATTGACTGTGCCAGTCATTTTCAGGATACCAGTTGCTAGATAGTAACTTGCACATAACACCTGCATTCTTCTGTTGTAGAAAATTAATGGACAATATATTTATCTAATGGCCACTCTTTTTTTCCCCCAAGAAGCAGGTGGCTAAAACGACAGTGCAAACAAGAATAAACCCCCCAAAGCAGACCCACAAAAAATGATATATTGGGTTTTACCAAGTTCTCTTAGTGTCCAGGTTAAATTCAAGATATCAAAACAGCAGCCATTCCTACAGAATCCCAAGCTGATGATTTAGGTACCACTTTAACTGTGTTCACTGGGAAATAAAAAAAGACTACATCTCCAGATCGCTATAGATTGTTTCTATTTCACAAAGCAACTGTACATACATATATTTATTTTCCTGTTTCTCATTATTGCCTTGCTTACTATTGCTGGATTATTAAAATAATCTTTACTAGACCTTACAAGGCTGAGTCAAAAGAGGTTTCACTAATTCTGAGTGCACAGGTTCAAGGGCCAGGTTCTATAGCACCATAGTTATGAAAAGAGATTTCAAAGACACATGATTCATGTACTAACTCCAGTTCCATCATGTAAGAACCCTGTGACATGCATCTACTAATATATTAGCTTCAGTTTCTTCATCTCTTAAAGTAAACAAGAAAAATCCCTTTTCAATGGATTGTGGTGAGGGGTTTTAAAACATCAAATGCATGATAGCAGAGTGCCTGTTACATAAACACCAACACCATGTTGAACTATGCTTATCAGTGTTTCCTTCCTCACTATCTCACTGTTGTTTTCTCTGAGACAAAAGAGATAATACCAGGACAGTTAATTAAATCCCTCCTGAGATGTAAGGCATTTAGTTTGTTGGTTAGGACATGGCATTTGGAGCTGATTCTCTTGGCTAAAGACCAAAGCACAGTCTTTAGCCAAAGAACACTGGGCAAGACAATTGGTCTCTTCGATGTTCTATGTTCCTATTTGTAACGGGGATATTGAGGGATCTTTCATGGGGTCAGGGTCAGGAAGCCACAGTGCGTAGACAAAAATCTGGTCTTGGACTGATTTCACGTGCCCTGTGATATAAGAATTATTTCTTGATTTTAAAAAGGCTTAGAAGAGGAAGAAAAAGAGGTATTAATAGAAATTGAAAAAGGAAGAGGAAGAGGAGGATATGGGAGAAAAGAAAGAGTGGCGCCAATGCAGGAGTTGTGATGGAGAATATAGGAAACCCTCCAAGACAAGGATATTTTCTCCCTGGTCTTTCACAGAAAATGTTTTCTGATCATTGTCATAGAATACTTTTAATATTAAGGGAGCCAATACATGTATTATAATAAGCAAAAGACTTGACATAATGGTCCTTATTCTTTCTATTTTCTTTTTCTGAAGGCCACAGTATAGAAGGCACAGAACAGGAATGGATTCACTTTGTGCCACTTTTAACTGCGATATGAAAATATATGAGTCTCTAAACTCATTAGAAAGAACTTTCCAAAAGAGTTCTTCCTCCTATATAATTAAAGAAATATGCAAAATATGGCAGAGGGGCATTATCTTGTCATGAATTATTTGGCGAAAATGGTGTTTTATGTATCTGGAATTAGTCTTATCCCAAAGATCTGCATTTCAGGGACATATAGACATGGAAACACAGGAGTGTGCCTGCACACAAACAGAGGAAAATATTATTAGTGTTGCTGTGTGTATCTATCATTTACTCAATCATAAGTGACAGTCACACACTATGGGGCTCAGAAAATGAATGTCAAATGTGCTTTGGTGATTTCAGCTCTGAGAAGTTTTTAAAGCTAGTAACTGTTGGTTCTCAACTGCTGCTACTTATTAATAATCAAGACAGTCAAAGACAATAGAGCCCAAGTTAGTAAAAGGTGCTTCAGAAAAAGTATGCTACTGCTTTTGTCCAAAGGTGCAAAGGGAAATAAAATAGAATGTGAATAAGAAAGATACATTTTTCTAACCATCCTTTAATTAGCTTCATACTTCTACTTGCCATACATACTAGAAGACTATATCTTCCCATATTAATAGAGAGGTATGATCCAAGGAATTTCCCCAAAAATGAAGCAAGCCTACAAGATATGGGTATAAAAGTCAACTGTTTAATAAGAATGACAATACATTAATTAGTTTGCATTAAGAATGACATGATTATACATCTGTAATCCCAGTACTTTTGAAGCTGAGACTGGAGATAGTAGGTTCTAGGATAGCCTCAGCAAGTAGTGAGACTTTCATGAAATTGTGAGACCGTGTTTCAAAACAAAAAGTAAAAATTGGGCTGGGGGTATAGCTCAAAGGTAGAATGCTCCTGGGTTCAATCTTCAGTACCATAAAAAGAAGAAAAAGAGAAAAAAGAAAAAGAGAATGACATGATTCCTGATATGTAAGATGGACATGAAAGAAAATTAAGCCATCTATTGAGAACTGAGAATTTACTACCAGAAGTTCCATAAATTATCAGTGAACTGAGAATTTGCTGGGTGTGGGATACACATTTGCAATCACAGTACTTGGGAGGTTGAGACAAGAGGATCAGGGTTTTAGGACAGACTCCACAACTTAGTGAGATTCTCAGCAACTTAGCAAGTTTCTATTTCAAAATAAAAAATAAAGGGCTAGGGTATAACTCAGATGTAGAATTCCGGTGGGTTCAATCCTCAGTACCAAAAGAATTTATTTGCAAAATATTCTAATTTAGAAAAGAATACAGGCTGTTGTTTCCTCATAATTATATAAGTATTGGGATAAATGTATAATTTTTTCTGGAGTTATCAATTATTTTTGTAAAAAACTTATAACAGATAATTAAAATAATAATAATAATAATGTTGATTAAAGCTGGGCGTGGTGGCACACGCTTGTAATCCCTGTGCTTAGAAGGCTGAGACAGGTTCGTGCAGGTTCGAAGCCAGCCTCAGATGGCTTAGGAGACCCTCTTTCCAAATAAAATATAAAATAGGTCTGGGAGTGTAGCCCAGAGGTAGAAGACCCCTGGATTCCATCCCCAGTACCACCACAAAAAACAAAAACAAAAACAAAAAAAATAATGTTGATTACTTGCTGAATATTTAGCTCTAAGCTAAACTCTATTATTCTATAATTTCACTTTTTATCCTTATAACAAACGAAAGACTAAAATCAATGAGGCATTTGCTGTAGTTGTCCCTACTTTGCCAATGAGAAAACTAAGTCTCAGTGTAAGTTGCATTTTATATTTTTCTGTTCTCTTCCTCAGAGCTGTGGTAATATCAGAGAAAATATGACCCCAAAATTAATATGAAGAACTTAGGAAGATCATTTATAGATTACTTAACTCCCCTATTTGTTTAAAATTAAATAGTTGACATTTTTAAGTATTAGCCACAAAGTCTGGATATCTGTCTTAGACACTAGAGTTCTAAGCTAAATTCTAGTTTTCTTGTGTTACAAATTCACTCTGCTTAATTTTCTTCTATAGATACAAACTTTTGAAGAACTGAAAGAGGAAAGTATCATCTAACTTCATTTCAAGTGGTCATGTAGGGGGAAGAAAAAAAAGACAAGGGCTTCTGCAAAACCCTTTCAGTATTTTGGAGAAGTAAAGTGTTATGCGTTTGAGGAGCAGGAGAAGAGTCCACTGAGAAGGCCTGGAAATGCGGCAGATGAAGGAAACTAGCTGCACTGCAAAACCACATTGTTCAGCTACTAAAACCCAAAATATCAATGGCAAAGGTGAAAACCGCACACAGCTCTGCCTCTGACACTTTTGCCCCTCCCTTCTTTCTTTCCTTCCTTCCTTCCATCTTGGTTTGTTTTTGAAATCTGTTTCTACCTAGAATTAGACCCATTAGTGCTTAAACTATTCTAAAGGAAATTTAAATCATACTGGTACGTAATTGATCACACTGTATGAACTATGACAACAAATCCATAAAGTGAGGCTCTTCAGGGTTTGGTTAGCATTAAAAAAATCAGAGAAAAGCTTTTCCGAGTCATAAGAGATAAACAAATAGAATTATTACATAAACCTATATACACTTATTATGTAGATTACATAATACATTTATAAATATTCACAAATACTTGTTCACTATACATATGTAATATGTTTAATCAGTGGTTTTCTTGCCCCATCTCTCCAGAAACAGTCTCCCAGACACTTTTTGTAAGAGCCTCCACAATAGTGTCTGGTTTGGTTTCCTTTTCTTCCCTCCAGAAACACACAGTCTTTCCACCTTCATCGAGACTGACTGTTAGTGAACACAGATTCTATTAGGGGTGTGTGGGGGGAACATCAGATATGTTGGGATGGCAAAAAACAGCTGAGTCTCTTTGATAATGATTCAAAATTATGGCATAGAGTCCTCCCTAAGATGCCCCACTCCAATAGAGGCAGAAGGCAGATGGCAGTACATGCAGAGGGTTATTCACATTAAACAGCACACAGAACACACATGGGTCACTGTGTTGGGGCACTAACTCCAAGATGTAAGTTGGATACAAAACAAGAGATACAAGTAAGATCTGATTATGCTTGTATTTTTTTTTTAATATGGTTGCAGAATAATCTATTTGAAGGAATAAACTTGCAAAAATGATCTTTTTTTAAAAAATGAGTAGTAGCTCCAATGGGTTCATCAAGAAACTAAGCACACTTCTAAAAGAGAAGCTCTAGTGAATAGTGGAATACTATTCTTCTGTAGATGGTAGATGATAAACTGGAGAAGTGACTTGTCTTATGTGCATATATTTTATTATTATTTTTTTCTGGTGGTACTGGGGTTCCTGGAAACCCTTCTACCTCTGGGCTACACTCCCAGACCTATTTTATACTTTTTTATTTGTTTTTGGAAACAGGGTCTCTTAAGCCAGCATGGCTGGCTTCAAACCCGCGCAATCCTCCTGTCTCCGCCTCCCAAGCATGGGGATTACGAGCGTGCACCACCACGCCCAGCTGTGCTTGTATTTTATTTTAAAAATTTATAAAACACACACACACACACTCACACTCAATTCTGGATGAGTACAAATGACTCACTCTGGTCACATCTAAACTAAAAGGAATGATACTCAAGAGTTCTAATCAGTGGTTTGTCTCTATAATCATTTTTGCTTCTGTTTGTTTCTGAAGTATTAGGGAAAAGACCCAGGGCATTCTACCTCTAAGCGACACCCCCAGCCCTATTTTATTTATTTGTTTTGAAGCAGGGTCTCAATACCATGTCGAAGCCCTCACTAAATTGTTGAGTCTTGGCCTCTAACCTGAGATTTTCCTATTTTAGCCTCTGCAGTACTGGGATTACAAGGGTGTGCCACCATGCCTGTCCTGTACTAACCTTTCCTAACGCGTCCTTTTAAAATTTTTTTGAACACAAACTGATTTTTTTTCACATTTTAGAAAGCCATGATTACTTGTTATTTGATATGCAGAAAGATCCTATGCATAGCTCCACAGTTTTTTTGCATAGGAATTTTCTGAGCTGCTTAGGCATGAAAAGAGGTCAAGAGATAAGAAGTTATTCATGTGAGAGTAATTGTGAAAGCAACAGCAATAAGCGGCTTTCTTTAGAACAATTTGCAGTTAATATCTATGCTCTAAATGGTCATTATTAGTTCACAAGCAAACATGACAGAGAACTGAAAGAGCCATTGCCTGAAGGTGTGTCTCATTTAGGCTCTAGGACGTACAAATGAGCAAGTGCCTCTTGGAGCACCGCAACCCTATTCTTTAAGCAAGTCAATCATCGCCAAGTGCATTCAAGTTCCTCTTCAAGAAGACTATCTCCACAGGCAAGTGAACAATCACTCGCCTCGCCTTTCCAGGAGCCTCAGGAGCAGGAAGCTTTCATTTGTTTCAAATTGGAAGAAACAGACAACGAGAAATGAATCACAGCTATGCAGAAATGAATTCATGGGAAAGCATCATACTCATTATTTAAGAAGAGACAGGTGTTCTCTTGTTAGATTAATTGTGCTTAAAACCAACCAATTTGGTCTTTTCAGAAAGTATTACAAGCAGAAATTTCCTCCTGCTTTTCAATGTGTTAGTAAAGGACATCACAAAGGTATGAACTCCTGCAGATGAAAAAGTACTTTTAAAAAAGTGCTATAATAATTCACCCATGTGTGTCCTTACCTTATGAGGACAAAATGACCCTCGCTAATGTCTGGGTGACAGAGTTTTTTTTGTTTTTTCTTCCCACTGATATACAAATTTGTAAGTAAGTAGAGGAAATAGCAAAATGCATTTGGTTGACTACTGTCAGGTAAACTAGATGGCATGTGTAATCCTTTGTTTGCAACAAAAATAAATGTAATCTACTTGGTTCTCCAAGGGTAACATAACCTTATCAACCATGATAATGTTTGTTCCACACTTGTGGTGACATCATGGAATCAAGAGCATTCTACCTCTGAGCTCCACCCACAGCTCTATTTTACTTTTTATTTGGAAACAAGGTCTCGCCAAGTTGCTAAGTTGCTGAGTCTGCCTTCAAAGCTGTGATTCTCTTTATCTGCCTCCCAAGTACTGCGATTACAAGCATGAGCCACTACACCTGGGTGGCATAATTTTTATAATATAGATTTCACATGGTTCAATGTCCTGGTCATTATATGCTAAGGACTGATACTACCTTCTACTAAACTATGGTATATTTAAAATTTTATTTTTACTTTAAGCTAACATTCTTTATTTTGAAATCAAATATGCAGAGTGCATTCTCACCCACAGTAAAAAAAAAATTAGGTAAAATTATGACGACATATTTGTTTATGATTCAGATCATATTTCCTATGATAGTTCTCATAGATTTTTATCATACAAGTGATGGGAGATAAGAGATTAAGTATAGGACTTCAGTTTCTGTTTTCAGTTTGGGAAACACCTGGTAACTGAGTGGAGATCACATGACAGTGGAAATGGGGAAGGGGAAGGAGTACCCTGAGAATGGAACAATGGAGACAGTTAGTTCTTTTGTTGTAGTGGTAGTGATTGATTGATTACTTGATTATGGTTCTCTCTTTTTTTTTTTTGCGGTACTGGGGATGAAACCCAGGGGCATTCTACCTCTGGGATACACCCTAAGCTCTACTTTTTATTCTTTATTTTGAAACAGGGTCTCAATGAGTTGCAAAGGGCCTCATTCAGTAGCTCCTGTCTCAGCCTCCCAAATGCTGGGGTTACAAGCATGTGCCCACACAACTGGCTGATTGTGGTTCTTAAGGAAGGAATCCAGACACATTCTACTTTTGAGCTACACTTACAGCTGATTTTATTTTTTATTTGAAACAAGGTCTCACTAGGTTCCTAAAAGTCTGGGTTCTTGCTGAGGCTGTCTTCACACCTGTGATCCTCCTGTCTCAGCCTCCCAAGTCCTGGGAGTACAGGTGTGCGCCACCATGCCCAGTGGCCATTAATTTTTGCAAGAGAACAGACAAGTAACAACGATGTAGCTAAATCCAAAGAGTACTTCTGGTTTCCAACCCCTAAATACTTGAAGAAAAGACCTGCTTGCATCAGAAACAGTGACTCATAGAGCAGCTACTCTCCACAGGCAAGCCTCCTGGGAATGGGCATTGAGAACCTCAGTGGGGACTGAATTAAAATAGCCTAATTCCTCATCTCCCCAAAATCTAGACAATCAATGGGGAGGATAAAGAGCTTTTCTTCTTTCCTTCCTTTATTTCTCCACAAATCGAATACACAAGAATTTGAAGAGACTGTATACAAGTGGCATATTTTAGTGGGTCAACATTGTTCTAGTTTCTCTCTTTGTTTTCCAGAAGGGGGAACAGAAGATCGAACCCAGGGCCATTCTACCTCCAAGCTGAGACCCCAGCCCTATTATTTTCATTTTTATTTTGAAACAAGATCTCACTAGGTTGATGAGAGTTTCATTACTGGCTGAGGCTTAATCTCGAATCTGCAATCCTCCTGTCTTAATTTTTAATTATTTAATTAAGTACTGATATTACAAGCATATACCGCCACCGTGCCCATTTTTTCTCATTTTAGGTAAAAAGAAAAGAGCTTGTATCAGTTAAAGTCAGATAGTTTAAAAGTGTATAAGTAAGTGCACAGCCAACCTCTTGATAGGAGTTGTGTAATATCCCTAAAGCTTAATTTAGAACTTTGTTTATAATGAAAATATTTTTAAAGTTACAAACAATTAATTTCAAGTCATAATAAAAATAAGCTATTTTCTTGGAGCCAGTAATTTAGATATGAAACATGTAGAACAGGTCAAATACCACAAGAATAACAGTAATCTGTAATATCAAGGGAAAGTTAAAGTTAACTTTGCTATAAAAAAGTGGGGTGTAAAAGTTATAGAAATGATCTCTCTGAAAAGAATAAAATGTGTCTTAAATGTTTTATTGCTTAAACACTCTCATTTAGGTAGAAAATTCAGCTATTCAGAATGACTCATTATCTAAGGGACTCAAATAGGGAAAGTCTTATTCTATTTTTAAAAACAGGTGCTGAGAAAAGGGCACGGTTCATTTTTGCATTTGTACTTTATATTTTACCTTCCAGTTTTGATTATGCAACACATTTTCAGTGCCTTTTTTGGGACTTTTAGTGTTAGAATTACATAATGTGTGTTCTAGCATATGAATGTATTTTGGCAAAAGTGAAAATAATTAAAAATTAATTACATTTTGCCAGTAATGAAGATTTATTTCATTCCTTAGGGAATTCCTTGAAAGTAGACCATCAGTCATTTTATTATGAAATACCAATTACATACTTAAAGTTCAAACTTGCCAATTAAAAGAAATCTTAGTATGCTATTACTTTACATCAAATCTCCCCTGCATAATTAGAAAATCTAAACAAAAGGTAGAGCATTTTAAATTCTGAACAAAAAAACAATGAAGCTTAAAGTAAATAAAACTTGTGTATAACTGTGAACATACTTGGTAAACATTACAAAAAGTGATTATGAAATCTGAGATCTTCCCTTAGCAAGGCAAAACAATTTCTTCAGCAATTTCTTAGCTGGTATGTGTTAAAGTGTGTCATATATACAGTTAAACCCTCCAGGGACATTTCTCCTCTCTTGGAGTTCTTTCCTTTGTTAACAAAGATTAACCTACATAATAACCTTCACTTATATCATTTAGAGAAAAGTTTTCCAAGAAAACAATTTCAGTAAATACATAATTTTCATTTTTTAATCGGTATGATTTAAAATGACATATGTTTACCTTAACAATAATATGCTGAAAATACATGAGTAGTGTAGATAAATATCACAGCTTTAATTTGTACATGTATGATATCAAGAGTATGAATTTCTAATATCATGGCTCCTATGTTAAATCTGATTAAAATATTTCATATTCTCTAGCCAAGTTTATTTTCAAAATTATTCTTAGAGATGGAATAATTTGTTATGGTCTCAGTTCAATTAGAAAATATTTTTTTAGAAAATTTAAGACCTCTAAACAATGTTTATTATTACTTTGAGGATTAAATTCACACTCTAAACCTATATCCTTATTTTTCATGTGTGTGTATATGTGGGGTGTGTGTGTGTGTAGTACTGGAGATTGAAACCAGGGACACTCTACCTCCAAGTTACACCCTAGCCCTATTTTATTTTTTTGTTTTGAAACAGTGTATCCTTATATTGCCAAGAATCTCCCTAAGTTTCTGAGTCTGTCCTTGATTCTGAGATCCTCTAGTCTTAGACTAAAGTATTGTGATTACAGGCATGTGCAAGCACACCTGGCTCTGTTCTGTATCTTCATGGTGGTGGTGCCTTTATGACTGCAGGAGTCTGTCAAAATGTACTAAACCCCATACTGAAATAGGTGCACTCTGACGTACACAAAAAATTCCAATTTTTCACAATGGAAAACTACTTTTGAAATAGGGTTGGGTACTGAAAAATAAAGAAAATAATATATCTTATAAGTATTTCAGACAAAGTTTAATTACTGGTGAACTAAAAAAAAAAACCCTAATATATTATCTTCCATTTAATTTTTTTTCTCCTATCGCAGACAAACTAATACTGGTTTTCCAAAATACTCTTTGTGCTGCTACTTTATAAAACTGTATACAGTAAGGTTTTTGTTTTGTTTTGTTTTTGCGGGTCTAGGAATGGAACCCAGAGGCATTTGACCTCTGAGCTACACCCTCTACCATATTTTTCTTCTTTATTTTGAAACAGGGTCTACTAACTTGCGGAGGGCCTCACTAAATAGCTGAGGCTGTCAATGAACTGCGATCCTCTGGTCTCAGGCTCCTGAATGCTGGGATTACCAGCAGCACCACCACGCCCGGTTTACAATAAGGTTTTAAAAGTGACATTGCTAGCTGGGCATGGTGGTGTACGCTTGTAATCCATGTGCTTGTGAGGCAGAGACAGGAGGATTGCGCAGGTTCGAATCCAGCCTCTATTAAGAGACCCTGTTTCCAAATAAAAATATACAAAAAAATAGGTCTGGGAGTGTAGCCCAGAGGTAGAAGTGTTTCCAGGAACCCCAGTACCATCATAAAAAAAAAAAAAAAAAAAGTGACAGTGCTACAAATTGATCCACAAAGTATTTGTCATGCATGTGCCTATACTATTTATTTATTTAGTACTGGGGATTGAACCCAGTGGCATTCTACCTCAGAGATATACCCTGTACACTTTTTTTTTTTTTTTTCCGGAATAGGGATGGAACTCTGGGACATTCTACCTCCAAGCTACAGCCCCAGCCCTACTTTTTATTCTTTATTTTGAAACAGGGTCTCACTGAGTTGCAAAGGGCCTCACTAAGTAATAACTATGGCTGTTCTCAAACTGCAATCCTCCTGCTCAGCCTCCCAAATGCTGAGACAAATATTTAGAAGTGTGGGCCACTATGCCAGTCTGCCTTTTTGTTACTGTTAAAATAGGGCCTTTCGCTAAGCTGCTAATGTTGCCCTCTTACCTGTGATCCTCTGCCGGAGCCAGCCGGCAAGAGTACGGGTGCTGAAGAGAGGCGTGAGGATGAAGAATTTTCTAACGTGGAGGAGCTGCCAGCCTATCTCCACTGGCCGACCCCTGTTCCTGGGTCCATATTTTTACGGGTCGACGACTACGCATGGGTCAGTATTTTCTATTGCCCCGACCCTCCTGGCCGACACCTACTTTTGAGTCAATCTCATCTTTATTGCGCCGACGCCAGGTTTGTTTTTCCAGAGGTATTTATACACAGCTACAAGTCAATCAACATTCTCGTGCCATCACCACCGGAATACAATAAAGACCAATACAAAACACATATTACAAATAGGTTAATCAGTACCCTCGTGCCATCACCATCTGATCTTCTCCCCAAACCTTGTTGACTCTGGGCAAAAGACAGTCAGCTGAGTCAGAAACATCAATCCAGGGAAAAGCCTTAATGGCTCCCCACAATCCTCCTGTCTCAACCTCTCAAATACTGGAATTATAGGCACGCACCACGACACTTAGCTTTTTAAACTGTGGCTAGACTTTTTATATTTATTAAAAAAATTGTTAAGTTTAAGGCACAATAATTGATAATATTTATAGAATTTTAGGAATATCAATATCACATCAATAGTGTATTCAACTAGTGGGTAAAAATGTTTTATGTGATTTATTATTTAAAGACAAATTATACCTTCAACTGAGATATTAGTGAATTCTTCACAAATTCCCTCATAAAATAAGAGGAATCTCTTTACCTTCCAGTTGCTTCTGAACAACATCCCAAGGCATACCTCAAACAAGAATTTAAGAATGTTTAATAAGTGTATTTTAGTTAATTAATTTTTATTCCAGATGTTTTCTTATCTTCTGTGTACCAAAAAATTGCCATCAGTATTAGTAAGTTATCTCGCTTTTATTTTTTACTATTGAAGAATCTTTTAAGCAGAGGATAACATTTTATAAAAACCCATGTGTGTGTTTGTTTATTTATTTTTTATTTTTGTGTTATTGGGAATTAAACATAGGGACATTCTACTGCTGGACTACACTCCTAGCCTGATTTAATTTTTCTAATTTTGAAACAGGTCTCATTAAAGGCCTCACTAAGTCACTGAGACTAGCCTCAAACCTGCAATCTACCTGTCAGCCTCCCAAGGACTGAAAAGTCTATTTTTAATATTACATAAAATGAGAGTTCTTAAATATAAAATTTTTCCTTTTGTCCACAAAGAAGCCTGAGATGCCTTCCCTATTTTGTCTTTAAGCACAATAACCAAGGATATTTTGGCTAACACATGTTAAGTTCCATTCTAGTTTCTACAAAGCTGAGGAGATCTCAGAAACAAATCTAAATACCAATTGAAATACTTTATTAAAATAAGTACATATATAACTATTACAATATAACTATTGGAAAGTTAATAACTAGCTGGATAATGGCAGTAGCAACCAAAGTCAGGGTTCCTTACCAAGTATCCTGAGTATCTATTTTGCCATGGTCTCCCATTTTTTTGTCTTTTTAGTGTTTTTTCATTGTTTTCTGTATGCTCTTCCTTCCCATTCTTTCTTCATGTGGTTTATTTTATTTAGAGTCTATGTCTTCAACAGGATGGTATTTGTATTTTGGAAAGATTTTAATATTACATTAACACACAGTGCCAGTTAAATAATTCCACTGCAGATTGGATGAATGAATGAACAAATGTTTAAACTGAAGGAAGAAGAATAAGAACTATCGACTACAGGCTAAAAGTTGACAGCTTTACCAGTTAAATGACAAACCATCTACATTTCTAATAAAAAGAAATTGTACCTTCTGAAAACCACAACCAAACCAACAAGTGGTTTTCTATTAGCATGAATGTAGGTATGTATCAGGAAAACTCAAACTTAACATTTTTCAAATAAAGTTGTATATTTTTGCTGGGTGTGGTGTTGCATGTTTATAATCTCAGTACTTGGGAGTCTGAGACAAGAGAACTGCAGATTCTAGGACAGCCCTGGCAACATAGCAAGAGTCTGTTTCATAAATAAATAAATAAATAAATAAATAAATAAATAGGGCTGGGGGTGTAGCTCAGAGATAGAATGCCCCTGCGTTCAATTCCCAGTACCACTAAAATAAATAAATAATGTTCTATATATTATCCATCACATTTACAGGGCTTACAGGTGTGTATCTTTTAAGTTTATAAGGAAACATTTTCCTCATTAATATTGTCCATTTGTGTAACCCCCACATTGCTAATATCACTGAGCCACAGAATCAATATGAGATAGGTAAGAAAAAAGGCTGGAAACCCTCCACCCAGATTTGCAAGCCTATTGGCTGAAGCTCAAATCACCTTATATGGCCATTCAGGGGCCAAAGCCCTTTTTTTCCCCCTAACAACAAAGGTCCTTTGTTCTCCCTTCAAAGGCTTTCAAACAGCCTCAGCTTGCAAAGAATGACCAACCCCACCTGCTACTGCTGGGGGTCTGGGGGAGCACCTCCACAAACTTTTGTGAGCTTTGCACAGATAGATCCAAGGCTTAATGGGCAAATTACAGTGTCAAGTGCAAATCTTGGTATCCAGTGCAAAACAAAGACAAGATCCACGAAGAAATCATAGATCCTGTACAACAGTCACCAAGAGCACTGGTACACAGCAGCAGCAGGGCAGTAATAATTTTGCCGACAGCTTTTTCCAAAAGCTAGTCTGAGAATGCTGCTGACCCATGTGCTGTCTCCTTTCTGGTGAGTGTAATAAGACCCCAATAAAGCCTCATTTGGTTGGCATTGCTTGACTGTTCATGATTTCTATCTCAAATTGAGCAAAAGAATCCTGTTAATATCACTGAGACACAGTATCAATAGATGTGCTAACATGCTTATTTTTCTGGATTATTTTTGGATGGCCTAAAAATATTGTAGGTTTAGCATACTAGGAAAAAGCAATTCCCTTTTAAGGAAATAATTTTTAAAACTATCACTTCTAAAGCTCCGGTTTCTTCCAAAGCAAGATTTTTTTTTTTTTTTTACTTTGAAAATGTTTTATTGTTAGCAAGAAAAATTTGACTGAAACCATAAAAAGAATCAAGTTCTATACAAGGGATGAAGTCACTGCAGTGTGACTAGTTGCTACAAGAAATCTCTGATAATGTTAGAAATAGTACCGCATTGGTCATCTTTTATTTGGTTAGAGAAAGAGAAGGAAAATCACTGAGAAAACTCATATGAGTTTATTTAGATTACCTCCGGCAGGAGAGATCCTGTGAAGCAGAGGCTCCAAGACTTTAGGTTACCACCACCAGCCAGTTACACTATCAGCCAGTGGGCAGCAAAAGCTCCACGGAGCAAGGCACTCAGATTTCTAATCATTATCAGAACTTATTTCCACATTCAAGGTAACAATAGCTCTACAGCTTGTTTAGAACTTTAAAAACATTCATTTCACATGAAAGGTGTCAAGAGGAAGAGATGTTGAGGCTAATTTCTCATCATTTTGGAAATGAGCAAGGTTTAGGTAGTAACAGAACAAGGCAAAATTAAAATGACGTTAGAAAACTTTAAATTATGATTTATCAAAGAATAAAATTTTGTCTTCACATATGGTTTCCAGTTTCCAGCCACATGCATGTGCTCCTTTTTTGTTTGTTTGGTACTGGAGATTTAACCCAGGGCATTCAACCTTCAGTGACATCCCCAGCTCTGTTTTATTTATTTTTATTTTGAAACACGTGTTGGGATGATTAGTTGCTGAAGCTGGCCTTAAACCTGTGATTCTCCTGTCTTTGCCTCCTTAACATTGGGAATACAGGTGTGTGCCACTGTGCTCAGCTGCATGTGCCCCTTTTAGGAAGAACAAATTTTGAACACTTTCTCTTCCATGAACTTGTCTTCACATATTTGAAGACACTACATAGAAGACCACTTTAGGCCAGCTCTGGTAAGTCAAAGTATTTATTTATTGATTGATTGATTGATTGATTATGTTTAGGTAATTCAAGCCACTGACAAAGATTTTACAACAGGTGTGGTGGTATATTCCTGTAATACCATTACTTGGGAGGCTGAACCTTGGATCTTGGATCTGAGAAGATCATAGATTTAAGGCCAGCCTCAACAGTACAACAAGACCCTTGCCAACTTAGGATGATCTGTTTCAGAATTGAAATAAATAAATAAATAGGACTAGAGGTAGAAATCAGAGGTAAAATGCTCCTGAGGTCAATCCTGAGAACACACACACACACACACACACACACACACATACACAAACACACACACACAAGAAATTTGTGCAATTTGTATGTTAAATCTGTGAAAGAGTGTCAATTTCATGTAGTTTAATATGATCTAGTCTACATTTCTTCATCTTCTAAGAGTGCCTTATGAGAGTTTGCAAAATATTTCATGTAAGTAAAAATAAATTCATGATAAACACATTTATAAGATGTATTATTTAAAATTTTTCTTGATAATTTGGTAAATTTGACAAAAATAAGAAATTTAGTTTCTTGGTATGACTTGACTTTCTAGTGTGTTACCTCCATAAGAAAATAACAAGCTTCTTATCTGTGGAGACAAGGTTCTTATTTCATCTCCCATAGCAGTTCATAAAGTAGTTTTCACATATTAAATATGCATTGAATGTTGAGCAAATAAAATCAAGTATTTTGAGTGCATTATAATTCATATAGCAAAGAACCTTTCTTTTATTTTTTTTAAATTTTTTTGTGGTACTAGTGATTGAATTCAGGGACATTCTACCTTTGAGCTACACCCCCAGCCTTTTTTACTTTTTACTTTGAGATAGGGTCTCACTAGGTTATTTAGAGCCTTACTAAATCACTAAGGCTGGTCTCCTGCAATCCTCCTGTCTCAGTCTCCCAAGTCCTGGGATTACAGGCCTGAAGTACATGCCTGCTATAAAGAAACTTTGAGAGACTTTATACATAATCTTTCAAAACTACCATTTTTCAATGGTAATTGAAATCTAACTTTTGTTGGTATTCCTAACTTTTGGCACAACCCACAAATAAGAGATTCATATTTCTGACATTTATAAACATGGGAAAAAGTCCTACTTTCTCATTAAAATAATCTCTTTAGGCATATGTGAATCAAATATATACTTAGTCACCCAGTTTGCTTGCCTCAGATATGAAGATACTGCTGATGGCAGCATCCCCAAAAAATAAGCTAGGGTGGCGTCGCCTTCTCCAATCATAATCAAACCCCAAACAAGTCATGAACCCTCTAAGTCACCAATGTTAAGAACTGCAAATTTAACCTCTGTTTGGTCCTTGGGTAAAACTGATGCCATATTAAATTAGGTATTGGTGCTTTTCATGCCACTATATCAAATACTGCAGGATACTCTAATGCTTAGAACATAAAAGTAAATTTCTGGTAATACTAGGTAAGGTCAGCAGAGCCCAGAAACACTTTTCTTATCAAAATCCAGAGATCTTAAGTGGGCTTCTGACACAACAAATTCACTTATAATTAGAAGAAAATATCAGCAGTGACTATGGGATGCTTTCCAATTATGGATTTCTTCATACTTGAATTAAGATTTCTTTGGCTCTAAAATGAAGCAGACTAACACGGTCAGACTATTTCTATCAATATTTCTGGGCTAAAAAGCTCATATAATTTCCAGTATCCTTGGTGAGCTGTCTGGTTCCTTTACTGGCAGAGTCCTTTTTTCTATCATAGTGAATTTATTATTAAAAGATGATTGCTTCTTTTTTTTATTGGCTAAAGTTACTGCTTCCATTTTCTACCATGTAGTAGTTTTAAGCCAGAGGAAGAAAACCCTAGAGAAACTGCAGTCTCTGTCCCCAGTAGGTGAATGAGTTTGCATTTATTTGTACTATTCTTTTGAAACCAGAAAGCCAAAGGATTCTAAAATGATTTTTCTTATAATCTGAACATTTTCCCCATTTGTTGGAAGCTTATTATGTTTATCTGTAGATGACTACTGTAATATTTTTAGTACCACTTATTAAAACTCATGTCTTGAAGTCTTGCTCAATATTGCTAATTAACTTCTTCATTACCATAAGCATGCTGCTAAGCTACACTACTGTCACAAAATTTTTTAAATGAATAAACAAAATCATGCAATATAAACAGTGACACAGCTGCTCATTGTTTATACAGCTCCCCAAATAATGGCCAAGTGCTACAGACAGAATTACTGAATATTATTCCTTTTCATTAACGAAAGAGAAAAGAATCAAGTGTAATCTGTGCACATCACAAAAATAGGGAACTCACACATTTAAGATGCAGCCAATACTATCTCTTCCTATAGTACCCTTTGGAACTCTGCCAAAGGAGAACTATGCCCTCCTCATCCCATTTCAATTAATACAGTCAATCCACTTTACCTCTTAAAAAATTCCTTTGGAATTTAAAGAGAAGGTCAAAGTGAATTATGCAAAATTATGAAGCTTAGTTATGTAAAATAATTAAAAACACCTAAAAAGCTTCTGAATGATTACATTTAGAGGGAGATTACTTAGCATCTAAAGATAGATAACCATGGGTATTAATAAAAATAAATAAACCTATCTATCTCTTGGTCTTTCCCCCTATCATTTAGAAATGCTTAAAACTCCCGGGGCTTATGTGAAATCTATGCACTCTATTGGTTTGACTATTTCTTGTTATTTTAAATAGGGATAATGTCAGAATTATTTTACATCCAAGTTAGAATGCACTGTGGAAAAATAAAGCAAACATCATGCAATAACAATCGACAACTGCATTTTCTATGATAATTCAAGGTAATGTTAGTGTTACACTGAAGGAATCTGTGGAAACTTAACAACCAATTACTCTTCATTCTAGTCACTAAATCAAACAGTACTAGAAGCAAACTCTAAATGATACATTAAAAATTAAAAAAAAAAAAGCCAGGCATTGTGGTGCATGCTTATAATCCCCACGCTTGGGAGGCGGAGACAGGAGGATCCTGCTGGTTCAAAGCCAGCCTCACTGGTTTAAGAGACTCTATTTCCAAATAAAAATATAAAATAAGTCTGGGAGTGTAGCCCGGAGGTAGAAGGGCTTCCAGGAACCCCAGTACCACCAAAACAAACAAACAAACAAACAAACAAACAATTGAAAAAAAAAAGAGGTGAAGGGAGAGGGTAACATAAAGACAAGCTTCCTTTAAATAGTTATTTCAAGTCAGGTGTGGTGGTATCCATCTGTAATTCCAGTATGTGGAAGGCTGGGAAAGGGGGATCACAGGTGTGTGTGTGTGTGTGTGTGTGTGTGTGTGTGTGTGTGTGTGTGTGTTACTGGAATTAAACCCAGGGACATTCTAACTCCAAGCCACACACCCCCAGCCCTATTTTTATTTTGAAACAGGGTCTCACTAGGTTGATGAGTCTCACTAGTTGCTGAGGCTATCCTCAAAAGTTTTCTCCTCTTGATCAGTCTCCCAAGTGTGCCACACTACGCCTGGCTAAGAAGTGTTAATTTAACAAGACCCTGTATCAAAATAAAAAAAAATTTTAGAAAGTTCTGGGGCATATCTCTGAGGTAGAGTACCGCTGGGTTCATTTTCACGTACCACACATGCAAAAATGTTTTTTCATTAAGATAGCACTTTCATTGCTATTTTTAAAAATTAGAAACATACTCAGATAAGAAGATACCGGGGGCTGGAATAAATGAAGGTTACGCATTAGCTCAATTCCACGTGGGCAAATTCTCTTGTTCTCTACATCCATTCAGACCTCAGCTGGTAACAATGAGTGACATTCATGCTGGCCTTGATTGGCCAGAAAAATTAACTCAGTCAGAAAGAGTGATTGGTCTCCAAGCAGCAACACAGCATTTGTAAACAGCCCTTCATCTGTCCATGGTTAGGAAAGTCAGTGGGAGTGGACAGAAACAAACATCCATCATGGTACAAACTATACATTAGAACACTTGGAAAATTATGAACAGAATGAAAAATTCAAATTTTGCCTAATCCCATTTTTCATTAATCCCCTTTTCACATTTGACTTACGTTAAACTATGAAGATCTGAGGTGCTGCTCCTGGCAAGAAGGATGCAGCTCTACTGTTTATTTTACTGAAATCATTCAACCACAATAAGAGGGCTAATTTGTCTTCCTGTCCACTTTCACCTTCTCTCTCTCCAACACATGAAAAGACCAGGAGGATCTGCAAAGCACGGCATGATTGCCTGGAGTCTCATCTCCCTTCTCCATGTGTTAATTTATTCCAGCTATTCAAGGTGAGAATAAATGGCACTCTGCTTTGTCGGGACAGGCTCATGGAGAGACATGTCCATCCTGGCTCGGGCTGCTCTGCTTCTCTGACAATCAAACAGACAATAATTCTGCAAGGACACAAAACAGGGCCCTTTAATAAAACAAAGCTATGTGCCCCCCTGTCAGCGCAGCCTAAGCCCGCCTAGCGTGTAGTATATATCTCTCAACAGATTTTTGAATGCACCAAGACAACTAACTATTCGTGCTAAAATATAACTTCAACTTAAAAGTTAGGACTCTAGAGCAGTATTTCTTTTTGAAAACCAGAATCACCTTTTAAAAATATTCTTTCAGAGTCTCACTTCAAACACTGGATCGACATTTTGGGCCTTGATGTGATGGAGTTTAGGAAAGAGGCAGAAAATTGGCATTTTAACATGCTCCTGGGGCAATTTATGTAGCTTCCTTGCAGTGAGTGATTAAATAGGAAATTTTAAAATACTTATTTAAAAGGACAGTTACAATGGCACAAACCTGTAATCCTGGTATTGGGGAGGCTGAAACAGGAAGATCACAGATTTAAGGACATCATGGTAACTTAGTAATACTTTTTAAAATATTTTTTTAAAGGGCTGGAGTATAAATCAGAGATAGAATTCCTCCTGGGTTTAATCCCCAGTTCTGCGCTCGCGCGCGCGCGCGCGCACACACACACACACACACACACACACACACACGAGAAAACCAAACCACCAATTTAAAGGTAGTCAACAAAACAATCAGAAATATATAAAAATAGAGAATAATAATTTTATTACACCTTGTCTCTTTTACTGTCCTAATAGGGGTTATACTCTATGCAATAATTAAAATTTTAGCAGCTTGTTGAAAATAGATTGCTGGACTCCCCCAAGTTCCAATTTTTTTATTCTGTTTGGGGTGGAACATGACACTTTGAATTTGTACCATATCCTTATTGGATCACAAGCTGAGACCCATTAGCCTACATCTTGGGAATGGGTTACATGTACTCTTACCTTGTATGTACATTTTTGCTACACAAAGAAATATGAAAAGAGGTTTAGGGTCACAAAACCATTTAAAACTACTGATCTCTAAAACAAAATTACTTGGCTTCCAAAATAATTTAATAAAATTGCAGTAAAGCAGCCCGATACTTCCTCTACAAGTTTGCTTGCTTGCTTGCTTGCTTTCCTTCTCTCTTTCTTTTTCAGTACTGGGAATGGAACCCAGGGGCATTCTACCCCGAGCTACACCCTCAGCCCTATTTTACATTCTTTATTTTGAAACAGGGTCTCACTGAATTTCAAAGAGCCTCACTAAGTAGTAGCTGAGACTGTCCTCGAACCAATATCCTTCTGTCTCAGCCTCCCAAATGTTGGGATTACAAGTGTGCACCACCACGCCCAGTTGAGTTTTATTTCTTAATGAAAAAAAAAATAACACTTTAAGGAACAGTTTTAAATGATCAGATTTAATATCATCAATAACAGGCAAATAGACATAATGTACATTCAGATTTGAGGTTCCAAGAGGGGAGCACTATCACGTTTAAGATAAATTACCCAATTTACGGGACGTTCTTTAAAATAATTGGCCTATATTTGTTCAAAACTGTCAATGCCCTAAAAGATGAAAAGACACCAAGACACTTCTTTAGATTAAAAGAGACTAAAACTCATGACAATAAAAGACATGACGTGTGCTGGAACCTATGATGTAAAACAATTTATCCTAGGGGCAATTATTTGAGATATCTCATTAGAATATGGAGGAGATAATAGTATTATGGAAACATTAGGTTAACTGAATCTGGTAGCTATTTCAACTATTAAAAGATTTTTTTCTCATTCTTAAAAATGCTTGCTTTAGTATGAAGGGTAAAGAGGAATAATGTATGCAATCTACTTTCAAATGATCTATAAAAATAATACTAATATGTATCTATAAAAAAGAAGAAAAAGTCAAATATGTTCAAATACTAAAAATGAATACTATCTGTGAGTTATTATTGCAATTTTATATCGGTCTAAAATAATTCTAAAATAAGTTATAAAAGACTCATAGTTACATCATGATAATGACCATTGATATTGTTTCTCTAAATGAAAGAATTCACTAATTTTTTAAATGATTAATATAGTCAGTGTTCAATTAACATACATATTTCTTAGGAAATGTAAGCTGAATATAAAAGGACATAGCTGTAAAACTAAAAAAAAAATGCTATTTATTTATTTATTTATTTATTTATTTATTTATTTGGTGGTACTGGGGATGGAACCCAGGGGCCTTCTACCTCCAGACTACACTCCCAGACCTATTTTTAAAATATTTTTTTTATTTAGAAATAGGCTCTCTTAAACCAGCTGAGGCTGGCTTCAAACCTGCACGATCCTCCTGTTTCAGCCTCCCAAGAGTGGGGATTACAAGCGTGGGCCACCATGCCTGGCTAAAATGAATACTTTTTAAAATATACTTTTATTAGTGCATGGTAGTTTTGCATCATAATGTAGTTCAGAGTGGTAAGGACATACAGGCACCTGTTAGCCACTTATCAGCCCTCCTAGTCATCAGAGCAACTGTTACAGTAATAAAGTCATTGTGGTCAAGCAACTCTTATTTAATAATGGCACCAAAGCACACTTATTACAGTATATTGTTATAATTGTTCTGTTCTATTACTAGTTATTGTTCATGTTTTACTGTTATAAACTGAACTTTATCAGAGACATGCATTTATAGGAAAAAACAGAGGACATAAGAAATTTATGCTCTATGTGGTTTTCGACATTCAGTTAAGGTTATGGAATATATCTACCATAGATAGGAGGAGAGGAATGTACAGCTTTTTCAGTATTAACCAGAACAAAACAAAAAGACCAAACAAAACTCTAACAGAAGCAGAGTAAAGCCCTCTTTTGCAGTTTCTCTTTCTTATCAATACTTAACCAACATTATTTTTTTTTCACGTTTATGTCTTAAACACAAGAGGGTGCTAATTGTATCTACATTGCAAACATAATTAGAAAGCCTTTTTTTACAGCCTCTCATAGAATTCCAAATAGAGTATTGGTTCTCTATTACTATGGATTATTAGGTTAATTTTGAGAAATCTCTTATAAACTTTGAAAGACTGTACATATTCACTAAAGAAATTTGGTAAAACTCAAAAGAACTCAAAACCAAACTTCAGATACTATGCAGAAATATTAAAATTTATACATAATATTAACATTAAAATTTTAGATATTATTCTTATTAAATTATGTATTAGAGAAGATAAAATTGACTTATAGTATATAAATTATTTTAAAAGTTTTAAAGTAGGGGTAAAAAGATTTATCTTAAACCAATGGAAGAAAGAATATAAAAAAAAGCTCCTCCTACAAAGGGGAGAGGGTGTTCAAAAGAGAATAACCATTAAAGTTTCTATGAGGTGAGCTTTTATCCTTTCATGTGTTCCACATCTGCTCCATTGTGAGTCGTCAGAACTGGGTCTTGGGAATCTAGTGTCTTTTGCCCAGTTTCAGTCTGTAATTGAAATCTCTATACCAAAGGTCAGGTGAGTTCTTTAAAAGGAATTTTAAAACATAAATAAAACCAGAGATAATGCACAAGATCTAAATTCTAAATCATTTTAATCTACTTTAAAAAAGTTAGCAACACATAATGAATAATTTTCAAATTTTTAAATGTCCTCTGCATAACTTCAATGGCTGTATTTCTGAGATATTTAGTAAGTGATCCAATAATTAAATAAAAATATGAGACAATATACATTAGGATATTCATGACTTTTTTGTTGATATATTATTTTGGGGAAAAATTTCTCACAGAAATGATTTACCTACACAAATTAACAACTAAATTAATTCTTCTGTTCTCTCTCTCTCCCTCTCTCTCTCTCTCTCTCTCTCTCTCTCTCTCTCTCTCTCTCTCTCTCCATCCCCAATACTAGAGATTAGAGATTGAACTCAGGGTTATTGTATTTTATTTTAAAGTGGGATCTCACTAAGTTGCTGAGACTGAAATCCTTCTGTCTCAGATTCCCAAATACTGGGATTATAGGTATGTGCAACCATACCTAGCTTGAACCTTCTTTCTTAATGCAGAGAAATTACATTATAGGAATATTTCATTTATATAAATTCAAGTAGCTCTTTTATATAGTTAAAATATTATAAAAGTATACTTCGTAAAGGTACATTTTACTTTATACTCTATACACTGCACAATTTTATATTACTATTTTTATACTTAATAGGGATGCATTTTCTAAACTCACTATATTTTGAACTATTAAACTTTCAAAATAATTTTGATTATACTTAACTTTCACTTTACTAGATGCATTTAAACGCTAACCTTGAAACATAATTTTGCTTCACTAAATGACTACTTTCAATGTTCAGTTTGTAACAGAAATTCTGTCCTAAAGTTGAATACTGTGTATGTGTGTGTGTGCGCGCGCGCGCATATATGTATGTTTGTCATCATATCTCTGACCTATACCTTCAGCCCTTTTTTACTTTTGTTCGTGAAGCAGGGTCCCACTGAATTGCCGAGAGTCTCGCTACATTGCTCAAACCTGTCCTCCATTATCAGCATCCCACATACTGGGACTATAGGCATGGGCCACCATGTCCAACCTTCACTTCTTTTTTGAAACAAAGAAACTCATTCATCCATGTCCACTTACTTTTTTAATCACCTTATATTTTAATTTCCCTCTTCCTCTCTCTATTCTACTTCTCATAATTTTGTCAAATTCTCTCATAGATAATAAGTATGAGAATATTGTTAGCAATACATTGGCATTCAGAAAATGGAAATAATATCTGCTAGGTAGATTCAAATGAAATAAAGAGCCAGTCCTCAAATCTGTGAAGTCCTTCAAATTGCTCAGAATCTCTGCAAACTTTCCAACTAATCCTTCTAATCCTTCAATAATTAAATCCTTGCTTCCTCAAATATTTCTCAGAGGTTAAAATATATACACACATATACAACACATAGCACAGCCCACAAGCCAGTCTGTCCCATTCTCGTGTAGGCTTGTGTGCACTAAAGTGTCAGGACTATGACTCACAGTTGGGATTCTTGGAAGTTGAAATTAACATTTACGATGTAAGTTTCTCTGGACAGATGACTTTATATCCCTTCTTGTTGCCTAGCACTTTTTGTGTTTAAAAAATGGCTGAAGTGAGAATGTGAAACCCAAAACAGATCTCAAGAGAGGGATGCTGGGTGCTCTGCATTAGTTGCTGTTTGCTCATCCTCACTCCACTTCAGCTTCCGTATGATCTTGATACCTTGCACTTACTGCATTTACTCCTTCAAGCTCTTTGCTTTGACTTCGGTTCTAGTCTGGGTGCTATTTTCCTTCTTGTAGCCTTGCATCTTAGTTATGGCTCCTATGTTCTTTTTAATCACTGATGGAGGCAAAATGGCATAGGAGAACAAGAGGCAGACTAGGGCTCTAAATGCACCTCTGTGCAAGATATGTGACAGAGTTATTTTTAACTCACTGATCTTCAATTTATTCATCTGTGAATAATAATAATCATTATGATTATGATTTAATTTGATACCTCTTTAAATGGCCATTAAAACACCTAATAAAAAATATATATATATTTGGTGGTACTGGGGTTCCTGGAAGCCCTTCTACCTCCGGGCTACACTCGCAGACTTATTTTATATTTTTTTTATTTTGGGAACAGGGTCTCTTAAGCCAGCGCGTCTGACTTCAAACCTGTGCCATCCTCCTGTCTCTGCCTCCCAAGCGCGGGAATTACAAGCATGAGTCACCAAGCCCGGCTACTATGTATTTTTATAACTCTATTTTCTTTTTCTTTCTACTTTCTGTTTTTCTTTCATATTTCTTTTATATGTGTGTGTGTGAGTGAGAGAGAGAGAGAAAGAGAGAGAGAGAGAGAGAGAGAGAGAGAGAGAGAGAGCCTGCCTCTGAACACACCCCAGACCTATTTTATTTTAAAACAAGGGCATACTAAGTTGAGGGTATTTTTGTTTGTTTTTTGTTTGTTTGTATGTTTGTTTTTCTTTGTGGGTCTGGGATAGAACCCAGGGGCATTCAACCTCCGAGCTACACCCCCCTGCCCTATTTTTTTATTCTTTATTTTGAAACAGGGTCTCACTAAATTGCAGAGGGCATCACTAAGCAGTAGCTAAAGCTGTCCATGAACCACAATCCTTCAGTCTCAGCCTCACAAGCCTGTGCCACCACTACCGGCTGTTGAGGGTTTTGATAAGTTGCTGAGGCTATCCTCAAACCTATGATCCTCCTGTCTCAACCTTCCAAGTACTGGGATTACATACCTGGCTTCTTATTTGTTACATTCTCATTTTGTTACATTGTAAATTGCATGAAGGCAAGGTAGTCAGTGCCTACCTTGTTAACTGTTAAAAAGTACAGAGCATAGAAGGGTGCTTGGCTTCAGTTATACTTAAAGATGTATTCCCTAACTCGAATAAAGAAAAATGAATCAATCAATCATACAGCTCTGACTTAACCTAAACTTTGCTTTCTGCTTCTATTTCCCAGAGCAAGCTGAATTTGTGAACTAATTCCACTTTTCATTTTTGGTTTTTCTTAGTTCTGCTTTCAAGCTTCATCTCTGTACAATATCCCCACTTAAATACTTGGTTGGCTTCTCTATAAAAATATAAACTTATCTTTTTAATATACTATGTAAGCTAATTGCAAAATTAAAATAGATTTTGAAAATATTTGTTTCAAAAGCACTCTAGTTTATATTTTAATGTATAGTGTTTGCAAATAAGCTGCTATTTCCTTGTATTCAAAGAAAAAATTTTCTTTAAAGACATTTCTACTTTAAAAAAAACTAGCATTTTAGATAGTTCTAAGATATCAGCAAATACCTGACTTTTCACTTGCATTTGTATATTTTGGTGGAATTTTTCTAACAGTATTAAAAAATTTAAGTTTCAAATTAAAATTTTTTAGTGTCAAAGCATTTTATATAGAAAGTTCTGGATTGTTTTGATTTTTATCTTCAGTGATGTTAGTCAATACAAACTATTGTTTGTATAGGTTTGGCTATAAATTTTTATTAATGAAGAACATGAAGAAAATGTGCAAATATCTTTAAGCAAATAAAAATAAACATTCATTTGTTTTAAAAATATGGCAACATATCGCCAGACATGGTGGTACAAGCTTGTAATCTCCGCACTTGGGAGGCAGAGACAGGAGGATTGCGCAGGTTCGAAGCCAGCCTGGCTTAGGAGATCCTGTTTCCAAATAAAAATATGAAAAATACGTCTGGGAGTATAGCCTGGAGGCAGAAGGGTTTCCAGGAACCCCAATACCACCAAATATATATAAATTATGCAGTACATTTTATAAAATTATGCAGTACCGTTTTTGCATGTCCATTGTGTATTTTGTATTATTTGGTCCTGAAACAATACTATCAGAGAATTTAGCTTTCTAGTAGGAAACTGGTTATTAAGTAGAAACTACCATTATTGTTTAAAATGTATACCATGATTTGTCAAAACCCTCCTCCAAGGCACTTGAACATGATTAAAATTTTTTTTAAATACAGAGGTGAAGCAAATGTCACATTTAGCTATTTTAACAGCTATCTTTACTAAGGAGCAAGTTCCCATTTGTCTGTGCTGATATGAGTGGAAGCATTGGTTTCTAAATGGAAACCCCAAATAATCAGGAATTTAATTTTTGCCACTCTTCTTACCTCTTACAAGACATGGTCATGAAGAGCTAAGACATGACTTCAGTTCCACCTGCCTGCCCTCTGGTGGACATGCTAATGAACAAGGAATGGCTCCAGAAGGCACAGCTGCTGCCAGTGTAAACTTACTCACTAATAAGCCATCTTTCCATGACTGTGAGTTACATGTAAAAATAATCCTGATTGCTTTCTAATAATTGTTCATTTCTCAGAGACATCCCTCTGTAGGAAAACATAAATGATGTTATAACATTGGGAACCTTTCTGTTTCTTGTTCTGACTCCTCCTTGAGGAAAGTCACTTAGACCACAGATGAATGGCAAATGATGGGTTTAATTGCGCAGGTAGGTTCAGCTTTGCTTTCTACAAGTCTGTGATTTCTATACACAAGCCTGAAAAGAGAAGGTATCATTCTTGAAGGTTTGAACTTTCAATTAAGAAGAAAAGACAATGCAAGGAAAGGCAAAAAGATAGGAGATAATTCAGCTGACTTGGAGCAGCAATGCAATCGCTCTGGCAAATTTTGCAAATTCTGGCTGTGCTCAGTGAAAACTCAGCAGCAGCAGCAGCAATGTCCTTCAGGCAGCAGCTGTCACTACAGATGATGGAGAAGCAATGGGAAGACAGACTGGGCTCCTCAGCATACAGGGGAAACAGCTGACGCATAAAAATACAGGCAAGGCGGAAATTAGCAACAAGTTGCTGACTATTTTTCTTCTTGTAAAGTACTCTCAGATACTAAGATAGAGGTAAATTAAACTTGAGAGACGTGGCATCTTGAGTGGAACCATGAAGCAATCATAACCCACAGGCTGTGGACAAGTTTGATTTAAGATCCCACTACTTTCAGGCTCTATTTTCTGTTGAGGATGCACCGTATTTAACTAAACTGTTCAGGAAGCAGATCCAGCTACCTATTAAACACGTGACAGTTTCAAAATGTTCAGGATTCTCTGCCCAGCATTCACATTACTCAGCTGTCAAAGTAAAGGGCTCAGATATATGATGTGAAAATTACACTTTAACGAGGTGTCATGTGTGTTTAAAGTTCTTATTCATCACTACATAGCCACAGCTTTTACTGGAGACACAAATTCACTTAATTAGCATATTATAAGGACATAAGGTTTGCCTTATCTGCCTTGTTAAACTGTTCTTTGTAGGCTTTTTGTTGTTGGTTTGGAGTCTGCTATCTTCTGTATTTAGAAGAATGGCTCATTTACATAATCTCACTTTCATGGAAGTGTGTGTTGTGCTTAGGAAGCAGAAGAGGACAAGATGGTGGCCACATGTATTTTTCCTTCTATTGTTAGTGCTCATTGCCTGATTTGCTTTTCTCTAAACCTCACCCAGTAGAGTCTTAGACGTTAGGCACAGTAATTTTAGGAAATTTTTGGAACTAGACTTTTTTACGTGTTCTTATTAAGTTGAGCCTACTTCTTCCACCTTCAGTAGAAAATACTGAAAAACATTTGTATATTTGAAAGAGAAAATTTCGATTTTTCTCTCCTCATGAACAGTTAGAAATCAGCCAAGCACAGAGAGAAGGGACATATGTTTTCTCTAATATGCTCAAAGCTAGGGAATATTAGGAATACCAGAGGGACTCCAGATGATGGAGGGGAAACCTCAGCAAAGCTAGAAAGGAAGGGTAGGAGGAGAAGAAGGCTGACTGAGGTTTATTAACTGGAGGAGCTACATCCGAATATGTGTATAACTGTGACTGTACCATGGTCAACCTGGACACTCATTGTTGGGGGGAGGGGAAGGAAGCAGGGAGGGCACCAAGCACTGTGTGAATGTATACCATTTTCAATATGATCCACAAAAATAAATAAATAATTTTAAAAAGTCAAAGAAAATGTCTCACATCTCATTTCTGTTCATTACTAAATAATGAATTATGTGCAAAGTAGTGTGGGAGAATGAACCGTTAAGAATGAAAATTCTCAAAAGTCACTAGTACTGGCTAAAGGCAGGCAATGCAAATGGTTCCCTCACACCAGGTGTGCAAAGAAATAGCATGCAAATTTAGAATTAGGAAGCAAACAAAGAGAGTCATTCAAATCACTGTCAAACAGCTAAGTGTGACTTGTAAGTGGGCATTTTACAGAAGAGCAAATTGAAGGTAATAATGAGTGTATAGTTTACATAATATTTTAGATGATAATAAATGGGCTTAGTTAAAAGTACATTTCAAGAAAATTCTAGGTTAAATAGTTCTAGATCTCATCTGTCCAAAAGATAGAGGCACTTTCGTCTTTATACTCAAGTAATCTTATACTCAAGTATATTTCATCTTTATACTCAAGTATAATATTTGCTAACAAATATTATTTTTATTTTGTTTTGTTTTTGTTTTATAACTAGGAATTTAACTCAAGGGCATTCTACCTCTGAGGTATAATCCCAGGTCTTTTTAAAACAGGGTCTCACTAAGTTACTGAGGGTTTTACTAATTTGATGAGGCTGACCTCAAATCTGTGACGCTCCTATCTCAGCCTCCCAAGTACTGGGATTATAGTCATGGGCTAGCACACCTGGTTTAACAAACATTTTTGATACAGCTATCCAAAACCGAATCACTACTTTTTAATCAAAACGTTTCTCAATAGAACACAACTATTAAGCCATTGTGAATATAATACATATTCTACTTTCTCTACTTTGACAAAAATCCCAGTGGGACATGATGGCACACCCTTGTAATGCCAGTACTTGGGAAGCTGAGATAGGAGGATTGCAGGTTTAAGGACAGCCTTGAAAGCGGTGAGACTCTCATCAACCTAGTTAGACTTGTTTCAAAAGAAAAATAAAATAGCCGGGCGTGGTGGCACAAGTTTGTAATCCCTGTGCTTGGGAGGTGGAGACAGGAGGATCATGCAGGTTCGAAGCCAGCCGTGCTGGTGTAAGAGACCCTGTTTCCAAATAAAAAGTATAGAATAGTTCTGGGAGTGTAGTCTGGAGGTAGAAGGGTTTCCAGGAACCCCAGTACCACCAAAAAAAAAAAAAAAAAAAATTTTTTTTTTTTAAAATAGAACTGAAATTGTAACTTGGAGGTTAGAATATCATCCCTGGGTTCAAAACTCAGTATAAAAAGAATTCTCTATAATTTGTCAATTGAAATATTTGATAAGGCATTCTTTTTTTTTCTTTCTTTCTTATTTTTAGTTCTGGGGATGGAATACAAAGGCATTCTCCTCAGAGTTACACCCCCAGTCCTATTTTGTTTTGCAGAAGGTCTCACTAAGTAGCTGAGGCTGCCCGCGAACTGTGATCCTCCTGTCTCAGCCTCCCAAGTGTTAGTATTATAAGCATGTACCACCACTTCCAGCTTGATAATGTATTCTTACTGTAAAACTTTTTGAATAGTTGTCTTTGCCTGCTTGCTTCCATATTTTAAGACTGCTAGCTTTAATTTCTTCTGGAAGAAATGTGGTTAAATATTAATGTGCTTTGGCACTTCCCTTAAATACCTGCTGGACTTTAAATTACCTAAACTTACAGTAACATGGGTAAAGACCTGAAGAGATGGGGTTGGAAAAAGAAAAGCAGGGGAGGAGGGCTGGAGTGAAATAAATCTGCTCAATGATACAAGTGTGGAGCAGACAGTGAATATGGCTACTTGAGGAACACACATATAATTTTAGCAAAACAAATGTCCCAATCTCATAGTATCCTGAAAAGTCAGGTTTATAATTGATTATATTCGTATTTTATTTGTATTGCATTTACAAACCCATTTGACAAATATGTATAAAGTACCCATCTGTCAGTCTCTCAATAAAGATTGTATGAGTAAAATAATATCAGTAAGATTATTTCGATATGAAATAAAGTCTAATTATTTTCAAAAAGCTTTTTATAAAACATTTTATAAGCTGGGCATGGTGGTGCATGCTTGTAATCCCAGCATTTGAGAGGCTACGACAAGAGGATTGAGGTTCTCGAACAGCCTCAGCACTTAGTGAGGCCCTTTGTAACTCAGCGAGACCCTGTTTTAAAATAAAAAATAAAAAAAAACAGGGCTTAGGGGTATAGCTCAGAGGCAGAATGCCCCTGGATTCCATCCCCAGTACAGAAAAAAAAATTTTTTAATGAATTTATAAATATATACTAATATATTCCTTATTAAGTGAAAGACAAATATATTATTAACATTTTAAAATAAATTATTTGCAAGAATAATTATTACATGTATGTGAAGCAGCAAAATCAAATACAGTATAATGTTCTGAAAATAATGTTTCTTTTTTTTTGTGTGTGTGGTACTGGAATTCCTGGAAGCCCTTCTACCTCCGGGCTACATTCCCAGCCCTATTTTTATATTTTTATTTGGAAACAGGGTCTCTTACGCCAGCACGGCTGGCTTCGAACTTGCGCGATCCTCCAGTCTCTGCCTCCCAAGCGCGGGGATTACAAGCGTGTGCCACCACGCCCGGCGAAAATAATGTGTTTCAAGAAAAATCAGAATCAAATTTTAAACTTCTTATAATGTGCCAAATTTTACATGGCCTTAAAGGTCTTCATAAAAAGAAATTTCACTTATATTCTATAAGAGTATTTGCACAAAACAGACAGAGAACTAAATAGACACTTCATGAAAGAAGAAATTCAAATGGCCAATAAATGCGTGAAAAAATGCTCAACATCATTGACAATCAGAGAGATGCAAATCAAAACTACCCTGAGATTTCACCTAACTCCAACTAGAATGGCAATCATTCAAAACACAAACAACAACAAATCGTGGCAAGAATGTGGAGAAGTGGGATCTCTAAAACATTGTTGGTGGGATTGCAAATTAGTGCAACCACTTTGGAAACCAGTATGAAGAATCCTCAGAAGAATGGGAACAAGTCTACCATTCGATCCAGCAATACCACTTCTGGGTATCTACCCAAAAGATAGGAAATCAAACTACCAAACTAATATATGTGTATCTATGTTCATAGCTGCACAATTCACCATAGCCAAACTGTGAAACCAGCCAAGATGTCCATCAACAAATGAATGGATTACAAAACTGTTGGATATGTACACAATGGAATTTTACTCAGCCATAAAATTGTGGTATTTTCAGGGAAACGGATGGATCTTGAGGACATTATGCTAAGTGAGATTAGTCAGTCACAAAAAGTAAGGAATTAGATGCTTTCCCTAATATGTGAAAGCTAGGGTGAATGGGGTCATAGGAGGAACTCCAGGTAAAAAAAGAGACCCTATAGAGGAGCAAAAAAGGTGGGGATGGGAGGAGGGGAGAGGGAAACTCTTTAAAGCACATGATGTACTTATTCTTATCGAAGTCAACCACTAAACCAAGTATGGGAGGGAGGGATGAGGAGGTAGTGAGGTGGGGACTGGATGGAGGCTGGCTGGGTGCTGCGTGCATTTATACCTACACAAGTTTTTTTTTTTTTTTTTTTTTTTTTTTTTTTTACCCCATTTTGATGTATAAATACAATGTACCAATAAAAAATTAAATAAAAAAGACCAATGGAATAAAATAGAATATACAAATTCTCACACTTATAGCCAGTTGATTTTTGAAAAAGTTGTCAAAAATATACACTAGACAAAAGAGTCTTTTCAACAAATGGCTGATAAAACTAGTTATCTATTTTTAGAACAGAACTAAACCCTAACCTCTCACCCTGCACAAAAGTCAATTCAAGTTTGATCAGAGACCTGGAAATTAAAGCAGACTTCTCAATTTTTAGAAGAGGAGATAGGACCAATACTTCAACATATAGACATAGATAGACACTTCTTCAATAAAACCCTGAAAGCTAAAAAAATTAAAAACTAGAATTAATAAATAAAATTACATTAAAATTTAAAAGCTTCTGTTCATCAAAGAAAATCATTAAGAGTCTAAGGAGAGAACCTACAGAATGAGAAAAGATATTTCCACCTACTGCTCTCATAGAAGATTAATATCTATATCATACAAAGAACTTAAAAGACTTAACACAAAAAATTAGAAAAATAAAAAATTGGGTAACTGACTTGAATAGATATTTCTCAAAGAAAGAAATACAAATGGTCAACAAATATATGAAAATATTCAACATCATTAACAACCAGAGAAATACAAATCAAAACTATACTGAAATTGCATCTAACTCCAGACAGTATGGCAATCACTAAGAATATAAAAATAATAACTGCTGGTGAGGATGTGGAGAAACCTGAATCCTTGTACACCATTGGTGGGAATGAAAATTACTATAGCTATTATATAGATTAGTGTGGGGATTCCTCAGAAAACTGAAAATGGAACCATCATATGACTCAGTTCTACTCTTGGGTATCATTTCAAATGACTTGAAATTCAAATATTATAGCTACACATGCATGTCCATGTTTACAGTAGCACAATTCACAATAGCCAAATTATGGTACCAAGCTAGGTGTTCATTAACAAATGAATGGAGTGCAAACCTGGGATATACACACAATGAAATTTTACTTAGCTATAAAAAATTATATTATCTGAGGAAAATGGCTGGAACTAGAGAACATTATTCTAAGTGACATTAGCCAGTCTCAAAAGGGGAATTATTCTATGTTTTCTCACATATGTGGAAGCTAGAGAAAAATTGGATAACAAAAGATATTCTGGATAAAAAAGAAAAGACTCAGTGGAGAGATGGGGTGGGGGTTAGGGGAAGGAGGTAAAGGAGACTTGATGAAAATATCTCCAATAAAACTATGTACATATACCAAATTATCAATACCAACCTCAATAACATGTAAAAGGAAGGGGAGGAGGTAGGGGGGGGTCAGATCTAGAAGAAAACATATCAAGTCCTCTGTTTATGTGTTTTCCTATCACTATGAATCCCATAATAATACATAATTACAATACACCAATAAAAGTAAATTAAAAATAAAACTTCAGCCGGGCGTGGTGGTGGCGCTCGCTCTTAATCCCTGCGCTTGGGAGGCAGAGACAGGAGGATCGTGCAGGTTCGAAGCCAGCTCTGCTGGCTTAAGAGACTCTGTTTCCAAATAAAAAAGTATAAATTAGGTCTGGGAGTGTAGCCTGGAGGTAGAAGGGTTTCCAGGAACTCCAGTACCACAAAATAAATAAATAAGTAAATAAATAAATAAATAAATAAATAAATAAAATAAACTTCAATTCTAGTATTTCAAAAAAGGAAATAAAAGAAAACAGTCATATATGTCTTTTAAATGAGCAAAAGTAACAAAAGATAGGAATTTCATATAATGTGAAAATTTAGCAGTTGTTATAGTTAGATATAAACTGTCATATAAAAACTTCCTTTATTAATATTCATGGTTGATACAGTTAAGTCATGGGAATAATCTTAGCAGTGGATAAATCCACTGCAGTGGATTCATCAGGGTGGTGTCCCAGGCTGATAGAGTGTGTGTGACTAGAGAAGGTGGGACTTGAAGGTGTCACCTTGGAGATATTTCTTTCCTCCTCCCCTGAGCACTCGCTTATTTCTGGCCTCCATGGTGTGAGAGTGAAGCTTTGCATTTGCCCTTTGACCACTTCTCTCTGCCATGCCCTGAGATCTGTAGTCCCCGGCCTCACATGAACTGAACCCAAAAAGCTTGAACAAATAATCTTCCTCTCTCTAAGTCCCATGGTCAGTTCTTTAAGATTATAGCAGTGAGATGCTGACTAAAACAGAAAATAGTACCAGAGGAGTATGATCACAAATATATTTATGTCTGATTATGTGGATTGTGAATTTTTGCAACTGTTTTGCAAGAGAAAATTGGAAGGGCTAGAATTTGGCTAGAAAGGTGGACAGTAGACTTTGCTCAGGAGATTCTGGAGGGCAAAAAGGACTTTATCAAAAAATCAAGTAGAGACCAGTATGCCAATTGGCCAAGAACGTATTGGCATTTTGCCCATGTTCTGAAATTTTATGTGAGGGCAAATTTAAAGATAATGGGCTAATTAAACTGGGAGAAGAAATCTCAAAAGAACAAAGTGTCCAAACTGCCTTATGCATGTTGATATATGCATTCAACAAATTGTACACCTAATTTCGGGAATGGAAAATAAAGTGGAGAGAATTTATAGATTTGCAGTTTGGCCAGAAAGGCATATGTAAAGCAGGTGTACAGGGAGATGTTATTGCGGAAGAAAGTAAGATGGCTGAAAAAAGGAGGAAGTGGTGTCTATGATGGGAGCTGGGCCAGCAACGGCCATGAAAGTGGTAGCAGATGGAGTTTGGGTCAGCAGTGGCCCAGATGAAGTTAGGCCAAGGAGCAGCCCGGATGGATGCAAGTCCCGCAGCATTCTGGATGGAACGAGCCCTGCGGCAGTGATTGAAAAGGGTGTGACTACCTTGCCTGCTGGTATTTGGTCCTGGCTCTCATGCAATGCTGGCTTTGAAAAAAGAAAGAAAGAAAGAAAAAAAAAAAAAAAAGATTATGAAGGCTTTTTCCCAGATTTCAAAAGAAAGGCCTTTGGGAAGCCAGGCAATGAGTGGTAGGGTTGGAATCCCTGCAAGCAGGCCCAGATGAGGCTAAGGTGGCAAGAAAAAAATCCCAAATTTAGAAATGCCAGAAATGTGAAATTATCATGAGAAAAAGGCTGTAAGTTGTAAGCCATGGAGCCAGTCTGGAAGATCAAGTGGATTTCCTATTGTCCCATTGTTACCAGCCAGGCCTCAGTGGCTGGCCTGCCACTCCCCTTTGGAAATTGCCTTTCACTGCCATGTGCCCCGAATGCCAGAAATGGAGCCCCAGGATCACATACTTGCCCTGTCGAATTTTAAAATTG
Source organism: Muscardinus avellanarius (assembly GCF_963383645.1). Classification (NCBI taxonomy): domain Eukaryota; kingdom Metazoa; phylum Chordata; class Mammalia; order Rodentia; family Gliridae; genus Muscardinus; species Muscardinus avellanarius. The sequence continues at coordinate 88,844,144 of NC_137791.1, forward strand.
TTTTGGTCCCATTCCTTCATTTTATGGCTCATTCCTCCTCTGGGAATGCAAATTTTACTTTTCGCCATTGCTATTTTGATCTTTATTTTCTTTTATAGGGGTTCACAAGAGTTCACTTTGAATCTCATAAGATGCTTTACATTTTGGGACTTTTCAGCAATGCTGGAACTGTAAAAACTCTGGGAGTTCTTGGAGATGGAATAAATGTATTTTGCATCCTGAAATGGGCATGAGCTTTTCAAGGGCTAAAATAGAAAGTTATATTTAAATATAGAAGGTCCCCTAAAGAGCTCATAAGTTGGTGTTTGGAATTGATATAATTGAGTCCTGTGGGTTGTAATCCCAGCAGTGGGTAAATCCATTGTGAAGGACTTACCTGGGTGGTGACCTAGGATGGTAAGGTGTTGCTAGAGTAGGTGGGTCCCTGGGGATGTGGTCATGGGGATTACATATCGTTCCTCCCCCTCCTGATGGCTTTGTTGCTTCTTGCCTCTCATGTGAGTAGTAAGCTTTGCTTTCTCCCTCTCTCTCTGCTTCCTGCCACCATGAGAACTGATCCATGGTCCCCAGCCTCACATGAACTGAACACTAAACATGAGCAAATAAACCTTTCTTCCTCTAAGCTGTATAAATTTTTAGATTATAAACTGAGAAAGTGCTAAAATAGTAATTTTCAGATAAGTGTTAGGAAAAGTAAGAAACTAGAATTAAATCTCTTCAAAATTACTCTTAAAAATATTTCTGAGGAGAAAAGGTGTTTCATATTTTTTCCTCAAAGTGTAACATTCCAGACTTAAAAAATGGCCCTTCTAAAACAAAACAAGATATCTGATTTCCTAGTTGGAAAGTAGGCATGGTTTTTTTTAGTACAAATTCATGGTAATCCTCTGGGAGCATAAACTATAAATTTTATTCTATCTAAAGAATGCTTGGCATTAATGACAGAGCAGAGCAATGTTTGGGTAAGGTGTATGAACTACAAAGCTTTACTCCCTCATTTTTAAAAGGCAGATAATAATGGTGCTTGAGGACCCATGATGCGTAGCTACTAGATTAAGTTTGTTCCTCTCTTATGCCTACTATATGGATTATCTCATTAAAATTTGATAATAATCTTCTAGGGTAGGCATTAGCTTTTCCACTTCATAGTCAAAGAGACCAAGATTAATGGGCTGAGCAAACTTTCTACAGTCAAACAAGTAACCCGGGTAGAATTTCAATCTAGGTCCTTCAGATTCTCAAGTTCATGTTCAGAAGCAGATACTACTGTGTGTGAGCATCACCAGATGATGTTTATATATCCAAGAGCAGCACATTTGCCTTATGCTTTCCAATATTAGATTTTTTTAAATGTACAGAATAGCTATGTAGAGCAGAAACAATACATAGGTAACTGTTCTTATAAAAACGTAAAAACATGAACTTTCAAAAATAGAACACATTTAAAATCAGAGCAAAAAATTCAGCCTACTGATAACAGATGACAATAACAAATTCATTCTTTGTGTACAGACTTAGGTAAGTGTTCAACCTAATGTATTTGTTATAATTTGAAGGCTTCCATACATGGCAATATAAGACCCATAATAAAATGGCAGTAAGAATTCAGTAAAGCCAATTGCTTTGAAAAATATCACTGTAATCTAATACAGAAAATACCTAGCTAAAACTATGAGGAATAAGATGAACAGCCTTCATTAATGCTAATTGAAATTTTCACATGCACATGAAGCATGCATAAAATTTACTTCTACACCTTTTCTTTCCACCTCAAAATTATAATAAATCCATGCTGATATACTAGCTTTGTAACACGAGCATTTGTGTGTACAAGTTGATAATTTTTTCATGATTATATTGATAAATTTAATATAGGTAAAACAGATAAAGTCTTAATTGTGGTGTTTAAAAGAGAAAACACCAAATCTCCTGGCTTAAGAATTCCATTAAAAGCTGAAATTTATCATTTCTCAAGGTTTGTACTTCAATAACATCTGTTTAAAAAATGTTGACACTACTACCTGTGGGCAAAATGGCCTATAATCTAACTCCCCCAAATAAACAAGCAGAAAAATAAAAATTAAATGAGTCTTATAATATTCTTTAAGTCCACTATTAATAATTCCTCCTCTCTCTCTTTTCTCTCATGTTCTTTTAATAAACAAAATTTGAAATACATTATTGACCATTTTTCTAACTAATTAATAAAACATGGTGAGTCATAATTTCTTTCCAGGGCAATAAAAATTGCTTTGCATTCTAACTGGATAAAAAAGATTAAGTACCATTTAAAAACAGTTTTCACTAAAAAGTTATAAATTTGGTTTAAGAATATCACAGCTATGAGAGAATAGTCTTCCTAGAATGTAAGCAAACATTGTTTCTTTATCAAGTTTGCAATTTCAGAGTGTATTTGTATTTATGTAGTGTGTGTGTGTGTGTGTGTGTGTGTGTGTGTGTGTGTGTGTGTTTGCACACACGCGTATGTGGTGCTGGGGGTTGAACCCAGGGCATTCTAACCCCTGAGCTCCAGCTCCAGCTCTATATTTTATTCTTTACTCTGAAACATGATCTCACTAAGTTGTAGAGGGCCTCACTAAATAGCTGAGGCTGGCTGCTAACCCTGATCCTCCAGTCTTATTACAAGCCTACCCTACCACGCCCAGCAGAGTGTATTGCGTTTAAAAACCTTACCTATACAGTGGTGATCCAGATGACAGAGTTGGGTTAGGACATTTTTTAAGACTTAGTAACAAGTTACTTTTATTGCTGTTGCATGCTTAGGCTTCTCCTTCCACAAAAGCTAATTCAATGCAATATCAGCAATATCGATTGTGGAAAGAAGTACTATCACTCTAACTGAAGCCTCTTAAAAAGTAGAGAAAATGCCACCTAATTTGCCATTCTATCTGAGAGAGATATGAAGCCATTCATTCATTCATTCATTCATTCATTCAATGAAGAGTTACTGAACCTTATTTAATTCCATGCTAATATATCACCCTAGTGAGAAGAAAGAATGTGCATAGATAATAGACTAAGTTAGAGAGAAGAATGGCATGTTAGTAAAATAAAAATAAAATAAACAGTGGGGAAAATGAGAAATTATAGCAGGCAAACTATAAATGACAAAAGTAATTTATTTTTCGCTACTATATTACTATCAAAATTTAGACAACTATCTTAGTTTTTCTCTATACTTAATCTTGGAGAACATTATTATTGCTTGTTATAATTTTTTTTTTTTTTTTGCGGTACCAGGGATGGAACCCAGGGCTACCTCCAAGTTGCACTCCCAGCCCTGTTTTTTATTCTTTATTTTGAAAAAGGGTCTCACTTAGTTGCAAAGGACCTCACTAAGCAGCTAAACCTGGCCACAAACCATGATATTCTTGTCTCAGCCTCCCAAAAGCTGGGATTACAAGCATGCACCACCATGCCCTGCACTTGATATCAAATTTATCTTTTAATTTAAAACAACCTGAGCTGGGCATCATGGTGCACAAATGAAATCCCAGTACTTGAGAGGTTGACACAGGAGGACTACAGATTCGAGGCCAACATCAGCAACTTAGTGAGAACCCCACAAATTTATTGAGAGTCTGTTTCAAAATTAAAAAAAAAAAAATAGGGCTGGGGGTATAGCTCAGAAGTAGAACAAACTTGGGTTTAGTACCTTGACTTTTGAAGGGAGAAAAACCGGAAGGAAGAAAGGCCGGCAGGCAGGCAGGCAAACGTGCTCAGTTGTGTAAATAAAAGTCAAAGAAAATAAAGCAATTTATGGCTATCTTTAAACAACAGTATAAGGAAACAGTATGTTCCAGAGAAAAAACAGACACTTTTAAAGAACTTAAAATAAAAGTTATCTCAAGCTTACACAGAATTGTGTTATGCATTGTCATTTCAAATAAAAAATGTGATTTTTTTGTACTTATCGCTTATGAACACTTTTCTCCAAGAAGCAATTAAGTTCACTCAAACATATACACTCAAATTGACAATATTCTGCACAGATGTGGTTATATATGATGCAATCTATGAGGTGAAAATATTGGTACACCACACCTGCAATACATCATGCTCAACCTCTGGCACCTTCCAGGGGAAAAGTACTTTTGAGGATATTTCACATTAATTAGGGGCAGTACAGCATTCAATCTTAGCAAAAGTTTTCTGCAGTTCACTATACAAAGAACTAATCAGTAGATAATGACAACGTTCCTTCAAACAAAGTATAATGCCATACCCTTGTAATCCTATTCCTTGGGAGGCTGAGATAGGAGGATCTCAAGTTTGAGGGCAGCCTCAGCAAGTAGTGAGACTCTCATTAACCTAGAAAGGCCCTGTTTCAAAATAAAAATAGGACTGGGGATGTAGCTCAGATATAGAATGTCCCTGGGTTCAATCCCCAGTGCCAAAAGAAAAGAAAAAAAAAAAAAAAGACAAATTCCCTTCAAAAAAGAGCTGCTAAAGTTCGGAGACAAGCTGTGAAAAGGACAGAGTCAGTTTCTTGCAGTTTTAGATTTTATAGGGCTGCGAGTGATCATCATCAATCTCACCTGACAAGCAAAAAGTAAGCTTTAGGTATACAGGCCAAAAGGACACACACACACGCACACACACACACACACACACACACACACACACACACACACACCTAATGAAAACATCCAAGAAACTTACTGAGAACAAACCCAGTCTCTCCCCCACAGAATCCCATCAAAGTCAAACTTACCCGATCTACTATCCAGAGGTCCGAAATCCAAAGAATATTTCACGACGTGATAATTATTCCATACATAAAGTAGGTTGTCCCTGGGGTTGTAATCCACAGCTGCGATGTACTGGTATGAATTGGGAAAGGGCACATCCACCAGACTATCCTTGCTTTGGTCGGTGTTGTAAATGTAGTCAATCTTATTCCCAGTGGCCTCATTATCATCATCCTCATACACAGATTTGACCACATACAGGATCCCACAAATCATAAACGCATTGGAGGCTGACCTTTTGTCGTACGCAGTATCCCACGTCCCTTCAATCCGTAGGGTGTAAGGGTTCAGTTGACTAATGACAATTTTGCCATTGTTTTGTTCTGTTGCATAGATTACCCACAGCCCGTTTTCATCCACTGCCAGGTCTATGTCAGACTTGCCTCCCCAGCGGTAAGGGGAGGTGTCATGGTAATTGGCATTGGCTATGATTGCCTCTCCACTCTTTATCCTAGTCCGCAGATCAAACTTTACTATGTTTCTGGTGCGCTCTTTATTGAAGAACAACGCTCCATCATACACTACAAATCCTGTGCCATCCACCCTGTGAGGAAGCTTGTAGGTAGTGGTTGGCCTTCCAGCAATGAAGTCATCTTTGGATGAATACTCAGTCAAGGTATCAGTTCGGTAGGGGGTCCAGGGCATATAATAAATCTTGTCAGAAGCCTGCAGAGGGTCTTTGCACCATGCCCCAGACTGGTGGTCAGACTCAAACAAATGTTCGCTCTGGTACACTCCTTTTAGTAGTCCAGGACAAAGAAAAACTGTTGGAAGGGAAAGAGTTGAGACGATAAATATATTCAATTAGCATTTTCTCATGTATTATTATTTTTCACCAAACAGGATGCAACTGTAACAAGAGAGAACCATCAACACTTTTTTGGTGCTTTTTTTCTTTTTTGAAAACATAAAGTATCCTTCCACATTAAATTCGACTTTTTTTTCCCAAATCACTTTGATTTCACTTACTGAAAAAATTTATATGTCTTAGGAGTAGCTGTGCTTTCCTATGGTTTTTACCTTGGTAAGCATATATGATAATATTTTGGAATATATACATTAAGTAAAACATATGTCTATGTATCCTATAGACATATAACAAATACAAAAGTTCATACACAATGCTTTTATTTGCTCACTACAGAACATATTTTATTTGGAAATGAATGTATATAGTTTCCACTTGGATAAAATTAGCTATTCAATAATTAAAAAAACAGATGAAAATTCCTGTAATACAGGCCACTGAATCTTCTAGCCAATAAAGCTCTTGAAACTGCTGTAGCACACACAGAGCATGCAGTCCACGCAATTAAAAATGAGTGATGGATGGATACTGGAAGAAAAAGAGAAAGGAAGAAAAAGAAAGGAAAGAAGGAATAAGAAAAGAGGAAAAAGTGAAAAGTTACAGAAAAGAACCCAAGATCTAGATTTTTAATCAGTTAAAAATGTCCTGTTATTTACAGTAGTACTGGAACCTCAAACATGTACCTTTTACTGTTACATGAGATAAGCATTAAAAAACAAGATTGCTTGCTATATTTTGCTGCTCACACTTCAGAATGAAAATGGGCAGGAATCATCTGATTCACTTGCTTTTTAGTATGGTTCAGTAGCATATTGTGAGTGTTTTGGTAAGTAAGCTTGGCTGATTCGTCAGATATAAACATTTATAAAGCAATGCTTCCCAAAGGACGGTCCTCAAAACACCTGCTAAAAGTGTCAGAGTTAGATGTTACACAGAGAAAAAAGGGATGTTCGGCCACATCTGTTTGAGAAATATCCTATTAAGTAAAATTGTGGCTGAAATTCTAATGGCTAAGTATCTTAGCAAATCTCCAAGGCAGAAGCTGGGAGGGTGACCACATTTTATAAACGACTTTCATCTTGGAACCTTTTCCCTGGAGCCTCTTTAAATTGTACTGTTCTGCTGAACCTGCTTATGTGAAACACTGCTCTAATATATTTGCAAAGCAAACACACTGAAAAAATCATGCAGTCCACTGTTATGTTTAAAGCGATTAGAAGTATAATGGGTGGAGAAATTAGGAAATCACAAGAAATTTGAATGTTGACCAATTTTTTCATGATTAAAGTAAAACTCTTTTAGCATTAGTGATTAACATTAAAATAGCAATTGTAAGCACAGATCTGATGCAAAATCATCTAAGGTGAAACTCGGCTAGGTTTTGGAGATTATTAAAATGGAAAGTATATTACTAAAATCTCCAAAGTTTTATTTGAGAAAAAATTAAAAGTTTGAGGAGAGAGCTGGGTATCAAAATATTCCATAGCAAGAATAAAGGGTGATTGTTAATAGATAATCAATAATAATATTGGTGACTATAAGTCAGTATTTTTAACATGATTTCTTTCATTTTTTTCTTTTTTTGTTTTTTGATACTGGGGATGGAACCCAGGGGCATTATACCTCTGAGTTATACCCGCAACCTATTTTTTAGTCTTTCTTATTTATTTCTTTTTTGTTTTTTTGTGTAGTGCTGGTGATGGAACCCAGAGGCTTTCTGCCTTTGGGCTACACTCCCAGACCTATTTTCTATTTTATTTGGGTCTCAATAAGTTGCTGAGAGCCTCACTAAGTAGCTGAGGCTGGCTTTGAACCTGTGCAATCCTCCTGTCTCAGCTTCCCAAGTGCTAGGATTGCAAGCGTGCACCACCACGCCTGACTCAGTCTTTCTTATTTTCAAAATAGGGTCTTACTGATTTGCAAACGGCCTCAGTAAGTAGTGGAGGTTGTCTGCGAACCGTGATCCTCTGGTCTTAGCCTCCTGAATGCGGAGAATACAAGTGTGTACCACCACGCCTGTCTTTATTGCTTTGATTTTTAAAAAGTTATCCTTTTGTCAAAAATCGTATAAACCTTAATGTTAAAGTTAATAGTCAGCCCTTGTTAGAAAAGAAATTTATGATATTTCCAAAAACTTTCTTTCACCTGAATAGTTAAAAATTAATGGAAGAGGGGAAAACGTACTAGAGCTATGGGTAAGTGTCTAATGCAGAAATAAAAACACATGTAAAGCAATATCTATTCATCACACTTACTAGACTTGTAGCTACTTGCTTAAAATTAAAGAGGAATAAAATACAATGTTGAAAATTTAACAATATTAAGCTGTGTTAGGATAAAAAGATCAAACCAATATTGGTCATTAAAATAGATTAAAGTGAAGTTGAGCAGCAGAAGTAGTAAATAAATTTCATAAAATAGATAAGAATTAATAACAAAATTATTTTAACTAAATGTTAAACTGTTAAATAACTTAGCCTATAAATAGTATATAATTTAGGAAAGGTATTTAATTACCTTTTTGTTCCACTTCTATTGGAGAGAGAGAGTAAAGAGAGAAAGGAGAAAAGAGAATAGATTAATGGTACGATATTGGCCAAGCACTTTTTATTCACCTCTTCCAAACTGAAAGTATATAATTTATTTCACTCATACTTGCTTCAATGAACACTGTTTTTTTTAAAAGCCCCATTTCTCTAATATAATTAAAATAATCATAAGCTTTAAATGTGGCATAAACTTTGGAAAATAAGGCAAAAATCAATCAAGCTAATGTTGAACAAACATATCATTCCACTCTATAGAGATAAGAACTATAGGAACCATAATATTTATATTAAGAACACAAATATTTCCATTTAATAAGACAGACCATTAATTATATTTACAGAAGGCTTTTAAATAGCTATTTGTTTCACTTAGAAATGTTAAGATTTTACCATCCATATATTGTAACAGTCTTGATTTTTATGGTGTTCAAAGAATTGATCCCTTCAGTGGAAATTAGTCTGCCACCCATTTTCTAGGGCCTAAGAATTTCCATGAATTGCCAGTGTCCAGAGAAATGTACCTTATCAGGTTGCCCATCAAAGGGGAAGTCTCTTTTTCTGAACGAATGGACTTAGAATCCATATTAAAGAAACTTGTTTCTCACTCACCTATATTTAGTTTTACTGTGAAAAAAAAAAAACTGCTTTCAGAAAAATCTATCATCAGAGGGTTTATATAAATAAGAAGCCTCTGTTTCCAGCCTTTTCAGAAATTCTTAACTGAGCCAATATATATTTTTAAAAACAAAGTGAGATCTCCAAACACATTATGTCTACTTTCTCTAAAATTAAATTTCAGCATTGTTTTTAAGGTACTGATCAATGCAAGTCAATAAAAATCTTGAGAAAAATGAAGTATATTCATGATACTCATTGAGTGGCACCTTCTTTACCTTGTAAATATTTATCTCCTTAGACATACTTTTCAACAAGAAAGTGGCAAAGTTGCCAGGAAGAATGAGTTCATAAGACAAGCTTTAAAAAGAGCAGAGTACAAAACTAGGTGTGGTGGTGCACTCTTGTAATTCCAACTTTCGGGAAGTTGAGACAGGAGTATCATGGTTCGCGGACAGCCTTGGCTACTTAGTGAGGCCCTTTGCAACTCAGTGTGACCCTGTTTCAAAATAAAAAATAAAAAAAGGGCTGGGGGTGTAGCTTGGAGGTAGAATGCCTCTGGGTTCCATCCCCAGTAGTGCAAAAAAAAAAAAAAAAAAAAAAAAAAGCACAAATGATGTGAAAAGGATTAACTGATAGAAAATTTTCAAAAACAAGCACAAAATGTTTGTGATTATTGTATTTGGGGACAATTGTTTTATTCTTTTTGTTTGGCCTGAGCTCATATGTTTTCAATTATTGTTAAAACCAGTTATGTCTATTTATTAACTTTTAAAAAATTTCTATATCGTACCATTCATTTGAAGAAAAACTGGTATATATAAAAAGTTATGCTGAAATAGTTACATCTCCCTAATTTACAAATCTTATCTTAATAATATTTCTAAAACTTCTGGAAACACTTATGTTATCATAAATTACCCTCTATTACTCCTTATTGAGTGCATGGTTCACATGAATGCATGATTCATTATAGGCCAGTTAATAGCTTTATTTAAGAGATCACTTCATGCTTTGACTAAAACACTAGCCTGCATTTAGACTGATAACTGGTACCTTAAGAAATTGTTAATTTTTGTAGTAGTTTAACCCAGGGGCATTCTACCTCTTAGCTACATTCCCACCTGTTTTTATTTCTGTATTTTGAAACAGGGTCAAGTTTTGGAGAGCCTCACTAAGTAGCTAAGGCTGGCTGTGAACCTATGATCCTCCTGTCTCAGCCTCCCAAGCACTGGGATTAAGAAATTATTTAATCAGTAGTCTCAAAAGTTTGGATTTGAGGTCCATTAAAATGATGATCAAGATTGATAATAGGAAGTCATACTGAAGTTGACATTTTTCAATTATTAGCCTTTTCAACTAATTTTTTCATTGAGATATCTCTAGATAAATGGTCAAGATTGATAATAGGAAGTCATACTGAAGTTGACATTTTTCAATTATTAGCCTTTTCAACTAATTTTTTCATTGAGATATCTCTAGGTACACATTCTTTTGAGAACTAAATATGGAGCTGTTCACATTTTAAAACATGAAATGTGCACACATAGAACTCTGGTCTTCCTTCACATTAAACTTATGGTTTATAGTCTTATGGTTGACAAATATCCCAACTGCTTTGTGAATGATTTTTTTTTTTCTTCAGCAAACATTTAATGAGAAAATAGGGTTATCTTAGGTGTCTTTGGTAAAATTTTACTTTTAATTCTCTGGTCTTAGACTAATTTCCAGGAATTGGCATAAGCTTTAGCATAAGTAAAGCTTGCCTCTGTTACTAGCAGGTCACTCAAAATTAAGATTTATTAGGCAATCTGCTTTGGAGAAAATTATTATGGTCTTGCCCATGCCATGACTCACTGTAGCTCATTTATCATGCATTTGCTATTTTCAAGACTGAAGTAAAACAGTCTTATAATTTAAGTTCAAACAAGTGCACACAAATCATATTCCCATAACAAAAACTGGCAACACAGCATAATTTGTCGTTGAAAAGCTTAGTAACATTTAGAATTGGCCAGTCATTGCCTAGTATCTAATTTTGATTCTAAAAGTTTCCCTTCCCTGAAATAACAGACAAATTAGATTGATACAAGAAAAGGCACATCACTATATCCTTTGCGAGCACACCATGGCTGGCACATAACTAATACCCAATGAACAGCTAATTAAATACATACTCCAAATAATGGCAAATACTTTTGCTTTTTGATATTTTAAACATTTTACAAAAAGAAAGATATGGCAAAACAGAATCTTAATATACTGTGTAAAATCATACCTGGGATGTATTATTTGTATAATGTCTTAATATTTTAATGGGTAAAGAGGAAAATAAAATGTATATCTCCAATTCATTACATGTAAAACCAGAGGAAAACAAAGAAAATGAAGTCTCTGGCTGGACTTGTGAGATACATTGGCAAGAAAAAAAAAAATTGCCATAAAGCAGCTTGCAAAGATCTAAAAACATAGGCCTAAAATACTCCCTTCTCTTCTGTCTGAAATGAGATCATAAATAAATGAATTGTACGATGACAACTGTGCTGGGGCTTCTTCAGGCTCTCCTGTCTTTTAGCTGGTCCAATATCCTGAATTCTGACATTGTAGCTGTCACTGTTCATTTCTAAACCTCTTTGGAACTAGCTTTTCTCCTTTTCTCACTTCACTTTCAATCTTCAAACAATTTTTATTGTCCGTGAAGCCTCTATAAATGTTTATATATTTCCTTAAAGTGATTTCATTGTTGTCCTTTGTCGAACTTAATGTCCTAAGTTATATCCTGTGGTTAGAGTAAATGACAAATCCAAACTCAAGGTAATTTCATTCTGTGTAAAAGAAAGAAACTGGGGGAAAAAAAGACTAGAAAATTTTTCCTTCAATCTTTTAACAGTTTTTAAAATAAATACAATAAACAATAATGCCATTGTTTAGAAAACCAGGATGCTAACAATCTGAAGCATTCTTGAATCATACGTTAACACTTTGAACTTCATCATTTAATTCCAAAAGGAATGGATCAGAGAGCACATGCTTACACTGACAAGCTTTGTCAAATTACATAAAAAATTAAAGAGAAAATTGTCGTATGCCAAAAATTATTACTAAGAACTCTGAAATTGCATCTAATTCTAATGTGGTTTAATTTTTTATTAACTGGAAGACATAGGTCACATTTCAATCTAAAATATTAGTATTCCAAATGAATAGATGCTATAATACAGTAAAACTTTATTTTCCTAAGAAATCAAAACAAATTCATGGACAGCATAGATAGGTATAAAATACAAAAATATATAAACAAATAGTTTTTCTCACTGAAATGTAGTGGTATTTTTTACGTGTGTGTGTGGTAAGAGGTACAGGGGATTAAACCCAGGGGCAGTCTGTTTCCAGTCTATACCCCAGCCCTATTTTATTTTTTATTTTGAAACAGGGTCTTGCTAGACTGATGAGAGTCTCACTGCTAGCTGAGGTTGTCCTCAAACCTGTGATTCTCCTATTTTAGCCTACCAAGTACTGGTTACAGTGTATACGTAGTGGTATTTTATTTATTTATTTATTTATTTATTTATTTATTTATTTATTTTTGCGGGTCCAGGGATGGAACCTAGAGGCATTCTACCTCCAAGCTACACCCCCTGCCCTGTTTTTTATTCTTTATTTTGAAACCAGGTCTCACTGAGTTGCAGAGGGCCTCACTAAGTAGCTGAGGCTGTCTTTGAACCACGATCCTCCAGGTCTCAGCCTCACAAATGCTGTGATTACAAGTGTGTGCCACCACGCCCAGCTTGTAGTGGTATTTTAAATAGAATTATTTTCCTAGTGAAATTTGGCTTAGATTGTTAAAATAATATTTTTTTCCTTATCACAAACACTTGTCACCCTTATCACATGATGTCCAAGCAGTTAGTAAATTGGTAGAAATGCAAACTAAGTAATTAATTAAAAAATCAGTCTTGGATAAAGATATGTTGGTGCATCATGCACACATTCATATTTAAGAGTACTAATATAAGAATACTTAGAGTACTATTATAAGCTTCTAATCAGAAGCTTATAATAGTACTCTATTCTTGACTAGCATGTTATAACTTAACATGTTTTCATAAGAATCACCTAATTTAATTTCCAGATAACAGTGTAATTGATGTTTATTATTTCCATCAGTTATGAGTCAATAAAAATCCAAAAAGTAATGGCCAACACTGATAGGGGCATAGACCTGTCCTTTTTCTTTTTCTTTTACTTTTTCTTTTTCTTTTTTTTTTTTTTTTGAGGTGAATGAATAAATTTAATAAAACAGGAGTTTAGAGAGAACTTGACAAATACAACCGAAAGAGTATTGAGAGGTCTATTCTTAATAAATGTTCTCAAAATAAAGCAAAAATGAAGCCAGGTTTGGTGGCGCACGCTTATAATCCCAGCATTCGGGAGGCTGAGACAGAAGGATCGCAGTTCACGGACAGCCTCAGCAACTTAGTGAGACCCTGTTTCAAAAATAAAGAATAAAAATTAGGGCTGGGGGTGTAGCTTGGAGATAGAACGCCCTTGGGTTCCATCCCCAGTGCTGCAAAATAAATAAATAAATAAATAAATAAATAAATAAATAAATAAATAAATAAAGAAAGAAAGCAAGCAAGCAAGCAAGCAAGCAAAAATGGACTCAGCAGATTGTAAAAGCATACCATATACCAAAAGAAAAAAATGGTTCAGAATCATTAACCTTGAGCCATGTACAGTAGACCTGTCCTTTGTCTAACACTATATGCCAGCCGTGCTAGCATCTACATTCACCGAAGCACATTTTTATTATAGTACTCTTGTTCTCCATTTCCTGTCACTAAATCTTTGAAGAAGTATACTTATGAGCAAATAAATAACTGAAATCTCCCTTAAGGTTGGCACTATTTCTGTTGAAATACTCATTTATCATGAATTGCAGTCTTGCATACAAGACTAATATTTAAACATCACAGCAATCTTATGAAATAGACATTGTCAATGTCTTAAATTATCAATTGAGCTGACAGACATAAGGAACATGGTTCTATGGTTAACAAGTGGTAGAGTTTGTGATTCAAATCTAAATTTTGATATTACTTATTATTCATCTTCAATAAATACAAGATATTCTTATTTATCTTTAATGCCTAGCATACAGAAATACCTCAATTAATATGTGTTTTACTTCTGTGCAATGAATAAATAGAAGTATAGTATTTTCGAAGAAAGGAATTAAGTGACATACTTCGCAGTGTATAACCCCTAGAGACAATAAATGCAAAACATCTCTCAGGAAAAGGTAAAAATAATAGGAGAGAAAAGAAAGAGTTCTACATTTCTTGGTTAAAAAAAACCCAAGATTTCTCTTATAACTTAAACCTGTGTTCAATACCTTGTAACACACTAATTCTTATTATTATGAAACAGATAATATTTCATCTTCTTCCATTTCATATCCACTAAGAAAATATGAAAGTTCTTTAGTAAATATAAATAAGATCTGTGAAATTCATTAAGTTTTCTGGTGTAATGAATATTAAAAATTCTGACAGACATCTGTCTCTTTCAGTAAATAAAGTGCTAATCCTTTATTTAATGAGAGAAAGGAGTAATCTTTGCAGCTCAGCTTTTAAATTATGCTTTTCAAATAATACCCATGCATCACTGAATAAAAGCACTGCTCAAGCACCTTGTATTACAATGACTTTATAGAATGTGCTTCCAGAACGAACACCTCCTAATGAATTTCCTCCAGGAGTGTGTAGATTGAAGATGTCAATAATTCATAAAATGCTTTCACTAGCCACATTCTAATTTAACCACTTAAATACAGTATCTATAGATGCTGCAGAAACCAAGGCGGACTTTTATGTTGTATTAACGTTCCATTCCATTGATAGATTTGTGAAACGTTTCAAACTGTTAATTTAACCTTTTAAAAGAAAATGGTGCTATTAGTCGACTCGTTTTAGAATCTACTCATAATAGCTCTAGTAAAAATAATAATTTTCATTTATTACTGGCAACTCTTAAAATCAATACTATATTTGGTTTATGAAAGATGCACCCTTGTTACCATGATTTGTTGCCTCTATGGAATAACCACATGGCAATTTATTGTCATGTTTAACAAAAACAAAAGCAGAATCATTTCAGAGTATCTAAGACTGTATGTATATAATGATAACGTTAGAGGCATGAAAGATCCACTGAGTTTCTGTTATGGGCAAAGACCGCAGAGTTATGAATGCAAAGATTAAAAAATCATAATACCTCATAGTTAATAAACTAAACCTGTAGTATATGAGTAGACATCATGTGGATTAGTCCACATAGTAAATTGTGAATTTACCGGGTGTGGTGGCGCACGCTTGTAATCCATGTGCTTGGGAGGCAGAGACAGGAGGATCGCGCAGGTTCAAAGCTAGCCGCGCGCTCTGGCTTATGAGACCCTGTTTCCAAATAAAAATGTAAAAATAGGTCTGGGAGTGTAGCTCGGAGGTAGAAGGGCTTCCAGGAAAACCAATACCACCAAAAAAAAAAAAAAAAAAAAGTGAATTTGGTGATGTGAGCATGTTTGGAAGATAAACTGATATCTGCCTTAGAGAAACTTAAGAGTGTAAGAGTTGATCATTTTTAGGAAAATTACAATTTAAAACTGGTGATACTTTGTTTTCAAAGAAATCTTTGTAAAAACAAGAATAGAAATGAATACCAGAGAAAGGGGGATTTGTCAAGAGAATCTATAGTACACAAAATTCTGACTAAAAACAAACTTCTAGAGGGAATGCCATCCACTTGTATCTAAGACATTTTCTTGACTGATTTCTTATTTTTCTGCAGGTCTGGGGATGGAACCAAGGGACATTTGACATCCGAGCTACAACCATGCCCTATTTTTTTATTCTTTATTTTGAAACAGAGTTTCATTAAGTTGTAGAGGGCCTCACTAAGCTGAGGTTGTCTGCAAACTGTGATTCTCCAATCTCAGCCTTCCAAATGCTGGGATTACAAGCGTATGCCACCATGCCCGGCTTCTTGACGGATTCTTATCACTGCTAGATTCTATGAATTATACTACATACATGCACCAAATATATTATCTCGTTCCATATATTATCTCATAATCCATATCTCACTTCAGAAATTAGGAAGATGCTTTATATTACTATTTCCAGGGCTTGGTGGCTAAAATTTTGCTAGATATGATGTAGTTGCAGTTGATATTTTACAAATGAGAAAAATGAAACCAGAGAATTAAGTAAAAGCTCCTAATCACAGTATACATTTTAATCCTTGATTGTTGAGTCATCTAACAATTTTAGGTTTTAAATTTATTCACTTATTTGTTGATTTCATTTTATGAAATTGGTGATTGAAGGCAGGAAATAATGAGACAGACATTGTTACCATAATTTTATTGATGAGAAAAACCAGAAGCTGCTAACATATCTTAGAGAATTATAATTATTGTTTTCTCTGTCTTTACCAGAACTTTTAAGATCCTGCTAATTGATCTTTAAGTGAAAGTTTCTATTATCATTTTATGCAAGAATGTACAAATAAACCCATTAGGACCTGCAGTAAGAATAAACAAAACAAAACAAACAGAAAACAACATTTTGAGCAAAAATGCTGAGGAGCTACAAATTATCTGGTATTTTGAGAAATTTTTCTAAATGTCTAATGAAATTTGGGATTGAATTCACTCTCTAAAGAACATAAAGTAATTTATTAGTAATGATAAGGTTAATAAAATATAACTGACAATAAAAATATAATTTCTAGAAATTTAAAAACAAATAAAATTAATTTTCAAGTATTTTAGCAGAAAATATATGTCAAATGTATCCCACACATGTGTTATGAATCTCTTGGAAGGTAGGTTTAACATGCTGTGTGTGTGTGTGTGTGTGTGTGTGTGTGTGTGTGTGTTACTAGGGATTGAACCCAGGAGCTTTCTGCCTCTGAGCTATACCCCCAGCACTAGCTGTATTTTATTTTTATTTTGAAACACGGTATAGTTAGGTTGATGAGTCTCACTACTTGCTGAGGCTGTCCTGGAACCTGTGACCTTCCTATTTCAGCCTCTCAAGTACTGGGATTATAAGCATGCCACTATGCCCAGCTTTATGTCAGGTCTTACTAAATATATGCATTAACCATATTCTTCACAATGGCTTACTTGTTTTCACTTTATATAATCTATGAATATTTATTTCTCAACTTTTGCTTATTTTGCTACCCCTGCAGAAAGCCTCACCTCTTACCTCCTAATCAATCTAGACTCTATCTTTAGGTTCTAAGTCATGCTTTCATTTTTTTTAGGACCACTCTTTTACTTAATACAGCCCACATTGAGTAATTGTATACTTTCAACATAGTTTTTCCAGGAAAACTCACACTAACTCTGTACACATTATTGTCACTATTTTGTTGCTGGGGAGAATGAGTATAGTAATCATAAAACTTTCGATAGGTAGAGCTGGTGTTTGGACTTTGAAGCCTGTATTCTGCACAACCATACTCATTCATCTGGCAAGAAAAAGGGCAATGCCAACAGTAGTAATGGAGACAACTCATATTTATTGAGTGCTTGCTACTTATCAGATGATCTAAAGCTTTAAATACTTTACATGTATTAGCCACTTAAGATTACACCGCCATTCTAAAGTAGATGGCATTATAACTCTGGTACAGCGAAGTTAAATCAATAGTGAGTGGTAAACCCAAGATATAATGCCAGGCTTAGGACACCAGATCCCACATGCCAACCATTATCTTTCACAAGCTGGTAATGATTATTGATTAACCCCATTATTTGGAGGAGGCAATATTGTTTCCAGATATCCCTATTATTCTCTAATTGCCACCAGTGCTTTATCTGTTAAATTATACTTAGCAAGTAGAGAAGACGATTTGATGCCCTACTCTCATTGCAAATTATCCGACTGTGATTTCACCAAAAAAAAAACCTTTTTCAAGTTAATTTCAAAACTAGCAATATAGTGTCCTTCAAGAAAGTGTCATACTTAATTTCACTAAAACATCTCTACTGAGAGTCATCTGTGTAAGATTCTTTTCAGATATGACACATTTAAGGTGGTATCACATTCCAGACTCACAAGGCATTTGCGAGTCACCTGGAGAGCAAGGGGCCAGCATTTGAAATAAATCAATTAACGTCCAGCCGGGCGTGGTGAGGCATGTTTGTAATCCCTGTGCTTGGGCGGTGGAGACAGGAGGATTGCGCAGGTTCGAAGCCAACCGCGCTGGCTTAAGAGACCCTGTTTCCAAAAATAAAAAAAGTATAAAATAGGTCTGGGAGTGTAGCCCAGACATAGAAGGGCTTCCAGGAACCCCAGTACCACAAAAATAAAAATAAAAAATAAATCAATTAACATCTGAAAGGGGCACAAGACATGTAGGAGTCGATGAATTACATGTGGCAGAAAGAAAGTGGCACATATAAACTGACTCGATACATTTTTTTTCTGACTTCAAAGAAAACACATATTAAATATGTGTCAGAGTACAGCCATAGAAGTAGAAGTTTTATCAGGTTGGTAGGTCTTTATTCTTCAGTGGTCTTTACAGTGTGTCCAGGACAACTCACTAGTAGGATTCCATCAGCCTAGCCAAACAGAGTTAATTGGAGTGAATACTTTCTACTTATTTCCCACTTTTATCTCAAAGCATAGATAATAAGGTTAGGTTCTACAGTATTATAACATGTGTCATAGGAATAGCATGCCACTAAGAACAGTGGCATCCTCTTTCTTGTTTTCCATATGAATTCATGTTTGTGTTGTGAATGATAGGGACAGAAGAATGAATATTACTTAAAAGTAGGCTATAAATGAGCTAGGCCAAATTTAAGAAAGAAAATAAAGCCAGGTATGATGGTGTGTCCTGTAAACCTAGTACTTGGAACGTTGAGAGAGGAGGATCGCAGGTTCAAGGACAGCCTCAACAAGTAGGGAGACTCGAAGCAACCTAGCAAGACTCTGTTTCAAAACAAAGCAAAAAACAACAAATTAGGCAGGGAGTATAGCTCAGAGGTAGAATGTCCCTGTATTCAATCCCCTGCAGAGGTAGAATGTCCCTGGATTCAGTCCCCTGTAGCACAAAAAGAAAGAAGCAAGAAAGGATAGAGAAAAGAAGGGAGGAAAGGGATAAAGGGGCAGAAGGAAGGAGGAAGGGAAAGAAGGAAATAAGCAAATATCCATGCAAACATATATAATGTGATTCATACCCAAAGCTGAGAAATTGAATTTAAAAATTAAATTAAAGCAAATAGAAAAACAATATAAAGTGTTATTTTCCTCCTATACTTTATAAAACTCAGCCCCTAATATCCAGCAGGCAATTCTCTAAAAGTATTTTTTGTTTGTTTTAGCAAAATGTGTCAAATTAGAGGAAAAACAAGTTTTATAAAATGAAACAAATGACCACATTATTCTTTGCTCTGTTAGACCGCTGGCAACATACTTTACAGTCTATTTAAACTAACTAGCCCTCAAATGTTTTTTTTTTTTTCTTTAAAAGCCATCTGCAGGGCTCATAAAAATAAATTTGCTTGCAAGAGCATTGAGGAAGAAACTACCAACAATATAACATTATTAGGTGTAATTTCTCACTTTTTAATGAAATAAGTTTTCTTTTAGACAAAAAAGTGCTATCTAGTGAACTGACTATAGTTGATATTAGGTTTTTAATTTCTTGTTTATATATGTGAGTATAAATATATTATAAGTGTATCTACTATGTGAAGTAATCTTTTTTAAGTATATAACTAAAACACAAATAAATTTATAATAGAAATTGATACTTTCTCAGAAAGCCCCATATTATCAAACCCCATAAGGTCGATTGATTAAAATATATATTCAAATATGACTTTTTTTGTGGTACGGAGATGGATCCAGGTATACCTCTGGGATATACCCCCAGTCCTATTTTTTATTCTTTATTTTTGAAACAGGGTCTCACTGAATTGCAAAGGGCCTCACTAAGTAGCTGAGGCTGTCTACGAACTGTGATCCTCTTGTCTCAGACTCCCAAATGCTGGGATTACAAGCATGTGCCACCACGCCCAGCTTCAAATGTAATTTTTAATGAGATCTCAATTTGTGAATTTTGGCTGGTTTGACATGTACAATATTAAAGCTATGTGGCTACAGAATCTGGCATCTACTTCTACATAAATGACGTACACATTTTCAAAGAGAGTATGGAAGTAGGTTTTAGATTTTTTTATATCCATTGTGTTGATACTTACTAGCTACAGCAACATCAGAACTCAAGTCCTTCCTTAACACAGGTTCCCCTAGAATGCATGCAGCATAGATTCTTGAGACCATGGTCAAGTTTCATACTCTACTGTCAAATTCCATAGTCTACAACACCTCTCAATTTTGGAGAGAAGAGAATGTAATAGAAAAATATTAACTCCTTAGAAATTAAAGTCAAAATCTAATGCACAGACAATAGAGGGCAAAACAGAGCATAAAATACTTGTGTGCTACAGAGTTTGAGAATAAATTTGTCTTCTTTAAGTCAAACATCATAAAACTGATGTCTCAATATTAACTCTAAGTTAAGTTTATGCATTTGGAAGAATCAGCAGGCTTTTATGAGTCTTATTCCTCAGTTTAGTAAACTATATATTATCTATTTGAATTCAGGGCCATTAAAGTCTTAAAAGTGTTTATTACACTATACATATTATTGGCCCTGTCACTGAACAGTGCCCTCCTTCTATTTTATAGCTAATGTAGCATTTCTTCATGACATCAATAGATTAAAACATTTACTACCGGAAAAAGTATGTGAAAATGGAGCAAACTCATTTTGCTACAAGCTAACTCAATAAATCTGTCCAGCTTACTGATGTTCACTTTCATTTAAAATCGGTACCTATTTATCTTGCAAACTTCAAGAAGGCAGAAGAGAGAGGTTAAATTTCTCTTATTTTTAATCATTCCTTGGCAGCAATGATACCTTGTTAATGTTAATAAATGGCATTTTCATAGGGCTAGATCTATATTTCTGATATGTATCTGTGAATATTTAGGAAAAGTTCAATGAGGGGCATATTAAAACTGTTATTGTGTCTACAACCACACAATTTCTTCAATACAGAAGCAGGCTGGATAACTAAAAGTTAACTGATTGAATTTTATGATGTTAACTTGACATCTTTGTTTTGGAGAGAACTGGATTGAAACCAGGAACATTTTAACATTTTATCTCTACACTGTACTCCCGCCCTTTTATATTTTTCATTTTGATACAGGATCTTAGTAAGTTGTGGACGATCTCACTAAAATGCTGACCTGTCCTCAAACCTGTGGTCCTCCTGTCTCAGTCTCTCAAGTACAGTGATTACAGGCATGTGATTACAGGCATGCTCCACAACACCCAAGCAGCTTGACATCTTTCTTAAAATTTCCATCAGAAAAATCAATCAGGAGCCCGGTGTGGTGGTACACGCTTGTAATCCCTGCATTTGGGAGGCGGAGACAGGAGGATCGCACAGGTTAAGAGACCCTGTTTCCAAATAAAAAGTATAACATAGGCCTGGGAGTGTAGCCTAGGGGTAGAAGGGCTTCCAGGAACCCCACTACCACCAAAAAATAAAATAAAAATAAAAAATAATCAATCAGTAATAAATCTAGTGTGCCTCATTTGCGTAAGTAAAAATAAAAGAGAAATTTAGTGCTATCTGACCACAGTAATATTTAAAGCATATTTATTTATTGGTGGTGATAAGTATTGAACCTATGGCCTTATGCATACTAGGCAAGCACTCTACACTGAGCTATACCACTTGCTCATAGTTTTTATTTAAAAAGTATAAATTTAATTTAATGGCAAAAATAGTCAAATTGAATTCCTGCCAGTATTGTTGTAAAGGAAAGATTGTTTTCTTTTAACTTTCAAGGAAAGCCTTCCCTCAAGCCTTCTTTCTCCTTCAGCTTCATCTGTCACAATTCATGGTCAGGGATATGGCTTATAGAACTGTTCCTCTATAGCCATTCTGACCAATTCACCAAGCATGCAAGTTAGACTAGATAGATGCTCGGAGGTAGTAATACAACATGCTTTCTCCAAGTTTTAGGTGACAGTGTTTTCTTTGTTTATGACAATATGATATGAGAAAAATCAAGAATGCTTATTAAGTTAGATTATGCTCATAGCTGTAAAATAGTGACAGCGCATCTTTTACACATCTGCCACAAGAGCAAACTATCACCTATTAGATATATGCCAGAATTTTTATTATGAAACATTTTATTTTATTTCTGAAAAAAAATGTTTGCAAATTAATCCCTTGCTTTCCTTTTCACACTGCTTTCTTGAACATAAACTCTCCATTTGACAAAAGAAAGAGCGAGATGGAACTGGACAACATTATGCTAAATGGCATTAGTCAGTCACAAAAAGTGAAAAATTGGATGCTGTCCCTAATATTTAGAAGCTAGGGAGAAAATGGATCATAGCAGGAACTCTAGACAAAGGAAAAACCAGAAATGAGCAAATAAAGTGGCTTAACTGATGGGGATAGGAAGGGGAAGAGGGAAATTCTCTAATGTACATGACATACATTCATAAACATTAAAGTCAATCAGTAAGTCAAACACTAGAAGAAGGGAGGGGGAGGGAATGAGGGGGGAATTGAAAAGGGCTAAATAGGTTATATGTGTATGTATGCCTCTACCGTCCTGCACCCCATTAAAATGTATGACTGTGATGCACCAGTGAAAGTTTTAAAAAAGCGAGTTGGTTATAGGGCAACTCTGTTGGAATGAAACAATTATTCTCCTATCTCTGTCCTTGTGCATACCACTTATCACTTAATACTACCTTTAATAATCTTATGCATTCATCTGACACTGCATGAAATTCTACCACTTCTTTGAAGTTTTCAGCAATTTTTTATTTTATTTCAGCTTTCAGGAAAGCTTACTTTCAAAAGCTAAGTCTTAGGAAGAAAGTATTACTAAAAAGTATCACTTTGAAGAACTTAACTAAGATATCACTTCAATTATTATGTTAACAAGAAATTTAATAATTTGTACAATGCCCAAAAGAAATAAACTGTCTATAGTATTGGCCAACTGTTTCAAACCTGTCAATCTTGCTTGACCAACCAGATTATAGATGCCCTTTTAAAATATAAATAATGCACTGAGTGTTCAAAAAGGTAGCAAGATGATTAACATTTTATAAAATTAGATTTATAAATGACTAAGAAAATATTTTAATAATAATACAACATAAATAATAGCTGGTAGATGCACTGATGATGCCTACAAATGTTTTTGTTCTTCAAACACAACATATCCAAATATTCTTTTGGGGTATAATATCCTAGTTTGAATTCTCCTGAAAGAAGAGCCAAAGACAAGGACTTTAATGCAATAGTTAATGTATGTGTGTGTTTTGGGGGGGATCTAAGGAAAGAATAGTGAGAAGGGAACAAGAAAGTGAGACAGAGAGAGGGGAGGGAAGTGGGGGAGAGGAAGTGGAGGGGGAGAGAAAGAGAGAGACAGAATTGACAGAGAAAGAGAACAAGGAGAAAAGAAAGAAGAAAAGCCAAAATGTGGGATGCAATTCCGTGCTGTTGATAAGGAGTATCAATTTCTTCTCAGATTTCATATAAATATATACACTGCATCACAGAATTGTCCAACATAAATATAGGAAGTTGGGGCAATTATGCATAGGTTTGTCCTCACCAGAAGTTAAGGACAATCTTCCCAGTATGAACTCCCCTGTGCACAAGTAGATGGCTAGAGCTGACCAAGCAAGCAACTGGCCTTCAAGAAGATCTTGGGAAAGAAGGCTAAAAGGCAAATAGAAGGAATTTGAGGTGAGAATGGCATACCTAAGGTAAGCTTGAGTGCCCACAAAAGTTCTTTTCAGGTATATCTGAAATCAGAGTTGGCCAAGGACATAGATATACTATAAGTGTATGTTTTTTTGTTTGATTGTTTGTTTTGGGTGGTACTGGGGTTCCTGGAAGCCCTTCTATATCCCAGCTACACTCCCAGACCTATTTTTTATTTTGGAAACAGGGTCTCTTAAGACAGCGCGGCTGGCTTTGAACCTGCGCGATCCTCCTGTCTCTGCCTCCCAAGCGCGGGGATTACAAGCGTGCACCACCATGCCCGGTGTTAAGTGTATGTTTTGAGGCATCATGCGTGTGTGTGTGTGTGTGTGTGTGTGTGTGTGTGTGCATACATGAATAAAATGTTACAGATTGGGAGAATATGTTGCGGTGTGGAAATGTTACGCATGTGGGGAAATTGTTCCCAGGGACCCCTATTAGGGTCCTGGACACAATTTCCCTCAAACCACAACAAAACCCCAAACACAGAAAAACAGAAAAAACATGGGTTCTTGTCCTGAGCTAAGGGTAAAAACACATTAGCCCAGACTCTTGCTGAAGATTTAAAGATGTTTATTAAAAAGATAGAAATACAGAAGATAGTCACAGCCCCATGCCAGAATGGCATGGGGGGAGTGGTTCGAGCCAATTCACCACCCAAAGATACAGCATGTGGACTGGACTTTTTATACCCATGACCTCCATCTTGTTTATGTAATTCTGACTTAGTAAATGTCCCTGTAAGGTACCTCCCCTTACCCTGTAAGGTACCTCCCCAAGCAAGGTGTGGCAAGGTGTCTCCTTTCATGAAGGTTCTATCCTAGCTAGATTATTATATAGATCTGTCTTTAGACAGAGAAAGGCCTAGTTCCTCTCTCCTATTGACTTCCTAATTACTTTTAGCTAAGTCAATCTAAGTTTCAATAGCTGTTTGCTTCTTGACCAAAGCCAGCCAAGCCTTTCTCTCTTCAGGTCTGCCATTTTGACACAATTATTTCTGAAATATATCTATTAATAATCAGAGCTTTCCCAAATCTTCCTAAGCCATTCCCCAAACTGGTACACAAAATAAAACATAGACCATAATCTTTAGTGCTTACTTTTTCATATTACTGAGTTTCACATTTATTTAGTGGCCACTTTATTTTTGGGGGTATGATTAATTACATTTTTTAACATAGTTACTTTTCTTCACTCATTCTTCAACAAAACACTAAATATTTTTTACAACTTCAATAGTACTATGTTATTTTTGTAATATCCTTTCTAGTTACATGCAGCTAGGAGTGAAAAGTTCAGAAAAGAATTGTAGCTAGAGGTCTAACATTTATACATTTCACAAATTCCTGCTTCAGGCATAGAAGGGAAAAAATAAGACTTGTGGCTGATCCTGTCTATCCTCTTATCAATCCTTGGAATTAAGATGAAAAAGGTAAATCACTTAGATCACCTATCTTGAGTTCACAAACAGCTAAGACAGTGCTGATGACTGAGGCTTTGGAAAAAGTCATAATTCTTTTCTACCATTTTGTTTAATATGATAGAATTTATTTGAATTTAGACCTTGGATAGCTTTTTTCTATTCTGATAAGAGAAAAGTATATTTAGATAGATTTTTATCATAAGATTTTTTTTTAATAAAACACTTCCTGTGTTAAAACCATTGCTCATTTTATGGGCACTTATTTCTCAGCTTCTTAAAATACATCCTAGAACAGTACTCTTAGAAGTCACCTTTAGGTTCAGTTTGTCATAAAGATTCCAGAACTCTTGAATTAGTGACAGGGAGCATTTTCATTATGAATTTATGTAATTTTCACTTACTAACTTATCTAGAAAAGATAGTTCATCCAAAGAACATGCCATAAATTTAGAGCAAGGTCCATTAATCTACCCCACTAGATTAACAAATAAGTTGAAATATTTATTAGCAATTTAAAAGCAATATAATGTACGCATTGGTGAACACTGGGTACACAATAAATGCTTGTTGACTGACCAACTTAATGAGCTTAATGATGAGTTAATATGAACTAATTACTAGATGGATGAAGAATATACAGAAGAAGTTAGTACATTCAGTCCTCATCACAGACTCATAGTGACTCAAAAACATTTTCCTATTGGAGAAAATGAGCAAACAGATCATTAACTACTGGTATAATTTATTTAAAAAATGCACTATGTATACAAATGTAGAAGCATGTTGCTGAGTCAAATTAGTGCTATAGCAATATGTACTCATATTTACATACTTAGTGAACATTTCAAGTCTCATCATTACATGTCCATGCCACTGTTTTTTATGCATAGGATATGTCGCCATGTCTGTGACATCAGTCATCATTTTCTGGGCACATGGGTGTTGCACAACTCAGATACCCAGGTTTAATTGACAGACAATCTGAAAAGCATATAACAACATTTGTGTCAAAAGGGAACATTTTAATTTAAAAAACATATGGTTCAATTGAGAAGTAAAGAATCTAAGTATATACAGAAAGAGTGACATCAAGAGATACAAGAAATAAAGGTCACAGGGATAAATAGAACATCACTGGCCTTCATGAAATTGGCAGCCATCTTTTGAACTCAAGTAAATAAACAAAAGTTCACATACTGGTATCAACTATTTAACGCTCCAGGCCCCAAGTAAAAACTGGTGGAAATTGAGAAACATGATAGCGAATTACACAATTTTTAAATTGCATTCAGCTGAATGGTTATTATGTGTTTGACATTATGTTAATTGCTTTACAAACAATTTCTCATCTCATAATTATTTTCATGCTATAGGTGAGGGACCTGAGGCTCAGGGAACTGAATGATTCAAGGCCATGGACCTCACAACTAATGGGCTTAGGATTTCAAGCAAAATTTGTAAGACCCTTAAACATGGTTTCTAACCAAAGTGCTATACCGTTGTTTGTGGATATAATAGTTTAGAATAAAATGTAAATGTAAAATGTTTCTTTGCAATGATCGCTAAAACTCTAAGCAATGCTTTTCCCTGATGGTATTCAGCATCAGTGATATTCTAACTACTTTTGCCAAAGTACTGAATCTATTGAGTCTTAATTGTGGTAAAAAACAAACAAACTCTAAAGCATTTGTTTTAAGGCAGTACTACTGGTTTATAAGATTCCCTATTTCCGATTGGGTCCTAATTTTGGTAACAATCACTGCATACCTTTTACATAGTAGATTCATCACATTGCAATTAAATATCATCTATCATGAGTGCAATGAAATATATTCTCCTACTAAAATAGTAACAGGCACATTCACCTGTTATATGTGGTCACACTGTCTGTGAATGATGACAGTGATGCTACAGTAAGTATTCTATTTTTTTTTTTTTTTTTTGGTGGTACTGGGGGTGGAACCCAGAGGCTTTCTACCTCCGGACTATACTCCCAGACCTATTTTATATTTTATTTGGAAACAGGGTCTCACTAAGTTGCTGAGAGCCTCACTAAGTAGCTGAGGCTGGCTTCGAACCTGCGCGATCCTCCTGTCTTAGCCTCCCAAGTGCGAGGATTACAAGCGTGTGCCACCACGCCCGGCTTATTTTTAAAAAGCCCTTACATAAGAAGTTATGTACAAAATTTTGTATCTAATTAGGTCAAGGAGATCTTGAGACTGGTCTTCTCCTGGGCATCATGTTAGCCTGTTAATAATTTTCATGGACAGATCCCCAAAATCTGTATAATTCATAGTGTACCACAAATCCTTCAGAAATGTGCTATCAATCTTTGATCAATGTGCAAAATTTATTAATAAAACTGAGAAGTATAAAGTCTGCTGGTCGAAATGTTAACATTACATGAGCAAAGGCCTGTGATAGAAGCATGTAAAAAATCTTCAAAGCCAAAACAAAACAAAATCCCGAACAAGCAATATGAGTTTGAGATATATGAACTGCATTTGACAAGTATACTAGAAAGTAGTCAAACCAGAAAATAGTTATATTGAGAGGACAAGACTCTTAAGTGAATATAAGTATTATATTAGTGGGGGAAGTATAATGTATTCAAGGCGATTACTGACTTTGATATTTAGATTTGTTTTAAACACATAAACGTTTAAATACAGACATACACAGGTTTAGTATCATTGATATAGACTCTCAATATTCTTGCTCAATATAGTTCATTAAAAATTCTACTTGAAGCTGGATGTGATGGTGACGATTGTAATTTCAGTATGTGGCAGACAGGAGGATCGCAGGTTCAAGGACATCCTCAGCAACATAGTGAGACTCTAAGCAACCTAGTGAGACCCTGTTTCAAAATAAAATTAAAAAACAAGGTTGGAATGCATCACAGAGGTACATACACTACCTGGGTTCAATCTCTATTACCCAAAAAATCTACTTGGAAATTCAAGAAACTGCTATAGTTCTGTAGGCCTGAGAACTCAGCAGAAGAATCTTCATCTAGATTAAAGATGATGGTTTTGCAGAAGGTACATGTAATTCACACAGTAAGGGTCTCCCAAAGAGTAAGAAAACAATATGAAACCAGGACCAGAGGGACAGCACTTCCCCAAGGGCAAATTTCAGGATATTTTTAAATTCAATATTGGATCAAAGGCCATTCCCTTAGACCAATATACTAACTTTTCTTTTGTATCATCTATTTTTTTTGAAAATAGCATAATTAATAATCTTTATAAATATGAACAGAAATTACTTAACAAAGGCTAGGATGAATCTATTACTGACTTCAGAACAGCTTGTTCTACCCCCTTTTTCTTTCATTTTATTGTGTGAGGTGCTTGAGATGGAATCTAGGACATCACAGATGATAAAGGCATACTTTACAAATGAGCTATATCCCGACCTCTAGAACTGCTTTTATTGCCATGCGATATTAGGTAGCATAAAACACTAATTTTTAAACATCCTTAAAAGAAGCCTCCATATATATATTTTTTTTTTTTTAATGAGTTTTTGGCTGGGCCTGGTGGCACACGCTTGTAATCCCCGCACTTGGGAGGCGGAGACAGGAGGATCGCTCAGGTTCGAAGCCAGCCTCGCTGGCTTAAGAGACCCTGTTTCCAAATAAAATAGAAAATAGCTCTGGGAGTGTAGCCCGGAGGTAGAAGGGTTTCCAGGAACCCCAGTACCACCAAAAAATAAATAAATAAATTTAAAAAAATGAGTTTTCTAGTTTATTTCCTTCAAAGATTTAATGTAAACATAACAAAACTAACTACAATAAAACTGTATGCTTTTAAAATAATTTTTGTGTGCAACATAACACACACATACCATAATAAAGATCAGTGGGATTTAGATGTATTTTTCTACTAAAATTTCATACTGTCATGTTATGTAATTCTCCGTGCCAAAATATTAGCTCTCCTGGATACCCCAGAAATTTGACTGTAGTCAATAAAGTTTATACTAACCACCACTGGCAGAATTCAGATTCATATACTTAAATATAATTTGTGCAACAAATACATTGTTTTTTTTTAAGTGAATAATGTATTATAGTGGTTGAGAGAACATGTTTGTGAATCACTCAGTTTCAAATAGGTTCAATCCTGATTTTATGTACCATTGGGTGAATTACATGTGAGCTTTCTTCACTTCCGTTTCCTTCTTGTTAAAAAAAATATAATAAATTTTCTGCCTCTTTAACTTATTCTGAATCTTCAATAGGATCAGGCACAGAAAAAATGCTTGACAACTAGGTATTATTATTATTATTATTTACCAATGCCTACAATGGCTGAAGAGTCCATGGCAAATATAACACAAGAAAATATAGTATATGCTTTCATGATGTTTATAACTTTTTAGGAATATGACTTATGTACTTGTATAATAATAAGAAAATTAAGTACATAGCCAGTTAGGGTAGCATTAAACCGTGCAACAAAATACCAAAAAATATGTATATCCAAAAATGGTATAAAATAGAACAATTTAAGAAGCAAATGCAGTGTGATGAAAATAGTAGAGTATAAAAACAAGAGCATCATGACTAGTCAGTGTCTATATATTAGGTAGGGTTTAAACTTAATGTTTAAGAATTTGTAATAGTGAAATAATCATTCCATACTGATCATTTTTAATTTTTAACTAAAAAATAATTTAGAGAACACCACATGGTTCTTTTATTGTTTTCTTATTCCTATTTTTTTAAA